>NC_028358.1:43475210-43549845 GCF_000741045.1 Vigna radiata var. radiata | reverse complement strand
AAGAAAAATTATCATTTAAAGATACTACTACACTGATGGGCATGTCTTTACATCTCTTTGCTTATCCCACAAAAGATTACTTTCATCGGAATAATGAGTCTAGCATTTGGCCTCTGGAATAAAGACACGCAAAAGACTATCACCTTTTATTGTACGAAAAACAAAGGAATACCATAAAGATATGGAAAAAGGACATAAATAAATGACTTTGAATATTTGCCACCTGAGCTGTAGGCGGCAAAGTAGTTATTGCTTGAAATATCATCATAAAGTATGTTTTTAAAGGGAAGGGAGTACTGACAATCTAAAAAACAAAACCACTGACCATAACCTAATTTATCCATGATGGATAAAAGAAATGGTCTAATAGAAGATTCACATACCGAATAGATACAAGTGTACGTAAATTTTGGTGTTCGGAACAAAAAATTTACATCTTCAAACCACTGACACATCCACCTAAATATCATGTTATATCATACATGGCGAAGGTGCAGATAAACTAAAATAACAAACTAGGAAGAAAGAACATCAAAAAATAACCGAAAGTAATTTCATTCACAGCAGAGCAGGGGACTCTAAAGAATTGACCTTCCTGATAGTTGGTGTTACTGCTAGGAAACTGGCATCCTCATTTACTTTTAAAATTTAATCATTCATAATACCTCGAGACATCCAGAAAATTATCATGAAGAAGTATGATTTAAAATAACAGCTAAGGAAGAAATTTATGTCATTAAATCAAGAAGAATATGTACCTTCAAAGGAAGTCTTCTTTCTCTTCCTGATGGGTTAATCACACCTTTAGCCTTCAGTGACTCGAGAGACACCTCTTCCCCTTCCTTAAATTTAGCATCTTCTATGTCTCTCAGATTTACATGGACATATTTGGGCAATCCCGCGTGCATACCTTAATATAGGACAAAGGAAAAGATAAAAAAGGGCATAAAAGAATAGTTCCGAAGGAGATAAATGCACAAGGATTTACTAAACAAGTTAAGAGAGGAAATAGAAAAAGAAGAAATATACAAGAGTGCAAAACCACACAACCTCTACGATTTATTGGTTAACTTTACTGGAAACTATATAATCATGTATGATATACATTAAATAAGTGAGACGCACACAATACTGTGACTTATAATAAATTTCAGTTAATAGTGTGTTCAAAAGACCATGTTGCTAATATTTTTCAACATACAACAACATCTGAGATGAAAGGGGGCATAGTTAGTAAAGAAGTTTGACAATAACAACATCTGAGGAAAGGAAACTAAGATGCTACAGATTGATCGCATCCAAAATGCAACGATTCCCTTCCTACAATAATCATCATTTCCGGGCTCTTGTTTCCTCCGAGTGCTTCTTCAAATATTTGAGAAATTCATCTTGTGAAGTCCCACAATATATATACCCCGTCTCTAGGATTGATAACTGCTTGACGACTTACCAAATACGATGTAGCAACAATTTTTAACAAATTGCCCACTAATATATAACAGTTTACACTACAACTTTTGACTTCTTAAATTGTAAAAGTCACTTAATGAAAAAATATAAAATAAAACCAAGGGCAATAAGACACTGGTCATGAAGGTATCGTAATGGAATTTAAGTAAAATTACATATAACAATACCAGGACAAGTAAAAGTAAACTAAGGTATAATTCAGTCACAAATTTCTCATCTGCATCAAGGGATTGCAACACTCATCTAAAAATGCAGTTTTAAAAGTAATGTTTTTCATGTTGCTACTGATAATGATAGAATCGCCAATTAATTGGGGGCATTACCTCCTGCAATTCCTCTGAGTTTGGGGATTCGTCGATAAAGGGGCATCTGGCCACCTTCGAAACCCTTCCTAACTCCAGGCCCAGATCGAGATTTCTGACCCCTCATCCCAAAACCACAACTTGCTCCTTGCCCTGCAGATATTCCTCTACCCTTTCTCTTTGCCCTCTTCCTCGAACCCGGTTGGGGCCCCAAATTGTCCAGCCGAAGCCGAACGCCGACCAGAGGCGTTGCCACCGGGGCAGAGGTAGACTTGTAACCTGCGAAAACGATGGGTCTTGTTCGCTGAATCTTCACACATGGTTTTGCAACTAAGGTTTTCACTGTTCCCTGCAATGCTCAAATGGTTGAGAAGAAATAGAGACGAAGAAGATTTTTACTTTTTTTGGAGGGAGATGAAAAACCTTGAAAGGAGTAGACAGCCGAGGTGACCATGAGAGTGGAATGAGAAAAGCAGTGGCCATTTCTGTGATGATAGACTCCAGAGATGACACGATAACTGCACAAACAAACTTCAAATAACGGATAGGATAAGTTTTTTCAATTATTCTTTTTATTAGAAAAAAAAATCAACTTATTCATTTGCCTAACATTATGGTACTGAAATTATTCAACAAATTTGATAAATAATCAGCTTAATTAGGTCAATTTTACATAAACAATTTACATCCATGTTTTTCAAAAATTATATATTTTAACATAATTTAAAATATAAAATTTCATGACGGTGCGAGAAGAAAATTATAGGGGTTTAAGAAGAAACTGTCCTTAATTTATAGGTGAATTTTACAATGGAACAATTTGGACCCATATTTTTCATCTTGATCTGTTTATAAGGTAAGTCATTGATCCAACTCTTGAATTTTAAGGCCTGAAGTTCTTGGGCTTTTCTAATTTTGTAAGCGTGGGCTCCTTATTATTACAGCAAAATGGGCATGCAAAACTTATTTTCATACATTACATCAACAACTTCAATAATTTAAATGTGTTCCACGTTTCTTTTTTTGTTACAGAAGTCAGACCTTCTTAAAGAAACACATGTTAACCTCTTCCTAAACAAAACCAAAATGAACCTTGAAGACTAAATAAAGATTTGTCGCTGATTTTTCAGTTCATGGGATATTAAAAGATGTAGAATTTGGAAAGCCATTTGTTCTAGGTTACAGAGAAAAAGTGTTTATTTAATTAGAAAATAAAATACCTCCAATACCTTCAAATTGGTTAGCATATTTGTTCGGAAATGATACTCGACAGACTTCAAACGAGGGTCAAATCGTAAAATAAAAAAAAAAAATCCTTTAATTTTGTAAGATATATAAAGTATCATGTTTTTGTAGAAGTGTTGTAGGTGATTGGATACCATATAGAATATATTTATTTCTATTGAAAAAAATAAAAAAGTGAAGTTGACATTATTATCAAGGGTTGTACAAGGGTGGTCTATTTGATATATTTTGTAGGTAGGTTATAAAAGAAAATATCTGTAGCGACATAGTGAGGCACATGACATTTGTTTCTGGTAGGACGACATAATAATCTCGGAAAAGACAGAGATAAAACCAGGGAGATAGATGTAGTGTCTGTAATAAACTAGCATACTTAAGTGAGTGCTCTTATTAGGCATGGAAGACGAAAATAAGAGTGTATGAAAATGGGGGCATATAGGATGGGAAGGAGGGTAACACTAACAGTGTTGGTTAGTGTGCCCTTGGGGCCTGTGCCTGATTATGCTATGTGTAGCTTACTTAGAGCATACCACTTAAGGCTACTTTTCGAAATTGGTCATAGTACTAATTTGAGTGTAAAGATTTGAAGTGGTGCATTGTATAGGCAGCGAAATCAATGCAGAGGGTGTAAAATAGGAAGGAAAGAAAAGATGCCCTCACAGCAACCGGTCTTTATAAAATAGATATGGTTTAGTCTTGTTACTATGTTTAGTCCAGTTTAGTTATTTGTCTGCAAAATTGAGGCCACTTTAGTTATTTGTAGTTGGTATGGAACTTTATAGAGAGAAAAAAAACAAGAGCAACGAGGCTACAGATTAGCTGGTGTTTCATGTTTGAAGATACGGTTCCAAAAAGAAATATTATTTAATATTATAAGGTTTGTTCCCGGTTGGGAATGAAGGTAAGCTAGAATGAAGAAGAAGTGAGGGCATCTGGTAGCATTCTGGTGAAAGTAATAGGAGAAAGAAGCGGGAGTGAATCCAAAAGCATAAAGACATAATGCATGAGGTCTACTTTTTCTAAGAAGAAAAAAGGGTGTATATGCAAATGGAAACTGCAAGCTGAAAAATCAAAGTAACTAAACAGCTATTCAATCACAGAAAGTTTGAAGCAGCTGAGCCCATGATCTCTCTCTCTCTCTCTCTCAATCCCTCATTGTGGCAAGCACAGTACGTAGTCCAGACCTATCTGAGAAGAGTGAACAATAACTAGAGACATCCATTTTTGGGGTCTGCATATATAAGACCAATCACCCTACCATCAATAATTTGGCACTGATTCAATCAGCTCAACCTCTGTATACTTCATGGAAATTCAATGCTAATAGGGATGCAGACAATTCTCTGATTCGTCTTCTCACCACCACCACCACTCATCTAAAATCCTCCTTGCTTCCATCTACTAACTAATTCATCTCTCTTTCTTTACCTCCTCCTCAAAACTTCCAACTCTTTTTCTTTTCTTTCCTTTTATGTCTCTCTAACCACTCACAGGGTTCAACTAAATTTGCATTATGTATTTAGGTCTTTTAACATTTTTACCATCACAATCAAACAAAAAATCAGTGGCTTCAACTACAAGTACCAAACTCTCAAAACAAAACTAAATTTACTGTCAATGAGCTAACAAGAAAAAAAGAAGGGGATTTTAACTAGTTTATCATAAGAGAGTAAGGTCGTGCCCTTCAGCATTTATAACCCAAAGATTGAAGGAATAAATTACTCCATTCTGTCACACCTAAATATTAGAATGATAAAAAGAATCTTTTAATAAAGATCGGATAATTAAAACCATATCCTCTTGTTAACTATTTATTTGTTTAAATAATGATTAAGTACCAAGTATCGATATAAAAATATTATACTCGTTAAGTATTGATATAAGAATGAAAATGATTTTTTTTTTTAAATGTTTGAGATAATAAAACTTTTTCTATTCTGTTCCATTGTGATCCTAGTTGGAAATGAATATAAAGTTTGTAAAAGTTTGGTAATGATTTCATTAAATATTTTTATTTATTTTAATCTAGATTAGTTAATTTAATTTAATTTATTATTTTAATATTTCAATATAAAACATATACTGATAAAATATTAAATCTATTTTATTAATTATTTAATATTTTTACTTTACTTATTCATTTTAATATAATAATATATTATAGTTATTAATGTTTAATTATTATTTATATTTATATTTTAATTATTCATTATCTTAGAATAACAAATGTTTATTATATTTTTTTAAGTCCAACAGAATAATCTACTTTTCTGATAGATTATAATTGGAAAATTTAGTAATATTATTATAGTAAGAGTTTTTTTTTTCTTTTACAATTGAAATTTAGTGAGAATTTTTTTTATAATAGAGAGCAGAAAGCATAGGTGAGAAATGTATTATTTTATAATTTGTTTTCTTACTTGGATTTAATTCGATTTTCTCTTGTTAATTTTTATCCTTGGAAACAAAGAACTAGTAGTATGTTTAATTTTAATTACGCTATCATTAATATGACATTGATTTGATTATATTATTAGAAGCTTTACATATAATTTTTTTTATCCTTTTCAATTATTTTTATTCAGATTTTATTTTACTTTTAGTTTGATTTTATGAAAAACTATTTTTTTTACATTTTTTACATGTATAAGTGGTGTCAATCATAGTTATTTTATAACCGAGTTCCAAAATCATACGGGGAGTAATGTCTACAAATTTATCTATAAAACATTTTTTTTACTACCAATCAAATTATTTATGAATTTTCATTGTTTTTTCTTTTTTTCTTCATCACTTTCTATATTGCTTGGCTTAATCTAAATAACTTGTTTCTTTATGAAGATGACTGATAAATTGATCACGGTTTTCTCAAAAAAAAAAACACACACACACAAATATATATATATATATATATATATATATATATATATATTAGAATCCCAATCTTTAGCTGGTTTGGCTAGGTTATAGGCAACAGAGCCATTTCCATACTGAAACAAAAAAGTCTTACTCGTTATTAATGTGTGAAGTCCTTTTCTTTTTCCATAACCTAGTCATCCATTTACATTTTACTTTGTTAATACAAAATCCATAAGGAAAGGAACTATATTATGAATGACACAGTGAATAAAAAAGTTGATATAATTTAAATCAAATGTTGAGCAGCAAACCTTTGTTAATTTAGTAAAAATTCTTCTATCATAATTATAACGTTCAAACAAGTTTTAGCGCATTCTAAAAACTTTTGCAACAATGTTCGCAGCTTTAATTATAAGACTGATTCAACTCGCAAATAATTAACTTTTATTTATGTTATACGTATATATAGTTTAATAAGCAAATGTTATACTATTAACTACAAATACATTGTTTTTATTTAGGTTTTAAGATTACTAAACAAATTAAAAAGAATATAAGAAGGAATGCCTCAACCTCTTTCGTAAACTACGGATCTAAAAGTGAGTTAGATCAACAGTGTAAACCCCATCTGAGCAAATCAAAGATAATACGGTAGTGTTAATTGTTTTAGGGCAATATCAAATGCATAAATAAGATTTGGAGAAGGTAATACGAAGAAAAATGTAAAAATTTTGAAGAAGAAACATGACTTAAATTTAACAGGTGCAATAAATTAAATGATAATAGTTATTTTTGGATATATAGCCAATGCTTCCTGATTTTAATTAAAGTTGCTGTCAGTATCTGTGTAAACATTAATTAATCTATCTTTTTAGCCAGGTAAGGCTATTCAAAAAGATACTTCTCAGAATAAAGATGATTGTATCTAAATTTGCACATCAAATATTTATATCCGTCGGTACAAAGACAATCCATAAACTTTTATGTTTGGGCACGTTTGTTTATATTTTTGACGAAATAAATGTTAATTATTAATTTATTTTTTTTGAACAATGAAAACCAGAAAGGAAAAGAGATCCAAAGTGCTTATAAATTATTTGTTTTATTTTTTCATGCGAAGATGTTGATATGAATAGGTCTAGTAATGATAATTATTATATATTGGTATGCACTAGAGAGGTGAAGCTTGACCTAAAAGAGAAGAAATTTTGAATTGTTTGGAAATAGTTGATAGTACAATTATCGGGTTTGTAAACTTTAAAGGTTAATTTGGTTTGGTGAAAGAATGATTTGATTTAATTTGGTTTGAAAATTTTGGTGGTAGCGTACTGTTGGTTGGTCTCATGTATGTTTAGAATTGAAAGGTGTTGAGATTGCATCATTTAAGCGCTACCCCACGCTTGAAATGAATTTGTCAGAAAACTTTTTTACCTCTAATAGATATCACCATAATCTGATTTTGTAGTACCACGATTGGCAACAGGTATTCTTCTCTCCACGTTTTCATCAATAGAATCCAAGAAGACTGTGAAGTTTTGAAGTGTGAAGTAGTTTTAACGTGGTCTGAACATGTATATGCAGTTTGCTAATTTGTTTCATTTCTCTCCTTAAAAATATAAGTATAGTTAAAGCTTTTGGCTTTTGTTTCCAGTTTACATTATTAAGCAGTACACATAAATGCAATGCACTTTCTGTCGTAATAGGAAAGGTAACAACTTTTCAATTTAAATTTTGACTGCTTGAAGGTGATGAAGACAATTTCCTCTACTGGTTTGTAAGTTTGCCTTGCTAGAGTTCTGAACATGGAAGTAATGTTTGTTGGATTTACTGCTTAAATTGGTGAAGGACCACTTTAAAGGTAATCATACATAGACACACACTTGCAAGAAAAAAATTCAGATAGTTGGGGCGCGGTCATATTGCATGAATCTTTGGGTCCAGGTTTTTAAAAATATGAAATGTGTCTCGCAACATTTTCTTCTTAGTACCAACCAGCTAGTCAAGGCCAGCTGCAGTAGTGTGGTCCATGAATCACCTGATTTTAATGCCTAGCTAGCCCTCTTATTAGGCAGTGTCTTCTTTCTCCTTTATAACCATTTCAGGTGTGGTGGGGGAACCTCTCACTTTGTGGACAACAGGCCATCTCTAACTATTCTTTCTTCTTGCCATTTCACATACATGCTGCTCCAAATCAAGAGGCACACCTTAATTACATCCAACAATGTTAATTACGTCAATCACCACCTAAACATCTGCTTAATTCAACCTCTTGTTAACGATATAGCTACTTTTTTTTTTATTTATGTTTACATATGTGTTTGGTGCGATGTTTAGATTCTCACAACTGTTTCAACTTTTAAAAAAATATATATGTGTATGAGTAAACTCCACAGTAGTTATCAATAGCCCCACCACCACCTTTTAAAAAGTTAATTAATTAAATGCTTCTGGGTATTAATTTGCAAAACATGTAAGCTAGCTCACTAGTTAACTGTCTTATTAAGGAATCAGTTAGAGACTATAAGAGGTTGGATTGAAAGAAATGAACCTAAAGAGAACAGAGAATATAATGATGAAAATGATGAAAACATAAAGAAATTTGAAATCCATTTGTTCACTTTCTTCATGCACATCTATTGAAAAGGACTATGTATATGTAATCTATGAGATATAGCAACTTTCAAAGAATAAAACAATAAGTGGGGGTCGAGTCTATCCCAACTTAGATTGCAAAAAACCCTAATGATAGATACTGATAGCAACCCTTCGTGGATGCAAGTCTAAGTCCCCTGGATAGAATTTTACACCCAGAAGGAGGCATTGAGCTATTGTGGACCATACACGACCTGTTCTCAAACATCCCCCTCTTTAAGCACAATAACCACGCTAAAATGTCTACGTACGCTATGCCTTGTCTTGCTTTCTTTCTGGTATAAATGTCATCTTTCATTCTTAGGGCAACCTTTAATGCTCAAAGATTTGTACTATACATTTGATTGCCATCCTTTGTTGGTAAACATTTTCTTTTCGAATATTACTTAATCATTTTTTTCAATGCATTTGACTGAAATTATTTGAATATTTTTGAACCCTTTGTTGCCAGTTCTACCTAGGGCAAAAATAAAAGCAAAAAAAAAACAACAACTAGAGGCAGAAGCATCATATAATTATACAATAACCACTACAAAACTCATTTTCTTTCTATCTATCTTTCTTCATCATATAATTCATTTCTATATTCATTTTTTCTCTTACATAGATATACAAATTGTTATATATATATATATATATATTAATATCATTTCCCGGTGAATTAGGAATAATTAATACAAAAGCAACATGTTTCTGAATCACATATATAGCCCTTCCTAATTCCGTCTGTCATTTCCCAAGTTTCAACCGAACCAGACGAAGCTAGCTAGCATTTTGCAAAAACCTGATTAAGCCCCCCACTACCACACTCGCGCTCTCCTTTTAAAGTCACGAGACCCACTGTCCCATTGTTCATTCAATTTTTTGTGTGGGGAGAGATAAAGAGAGAGAGAGAGAGTGGCAGAGGAACTGATAGAGAACTTTCAAAGCTCTTTATCTTCTACCATCACTCAACTAGCCTCTATATTGCAGTCTCAAACTGAAAGTCTAACATATTTTGTAAAAAGCTTTAGTTTTATCCCCCCATCTGAAAGAAAGAGTGTTTGCCTCACATCGTTTTTTTTTCTCCTTTCTCTCTTTCTGTCTCTCTCTCTCTGTCGGTACCATGTAGGTCTTCTCCCGCTACTATACCTTCCCACCCTTTTCTGATTCAGTATCTTCTCCTCTTTCTCCTTCTTCTCTAAACCTTTAACTCTCTCTCTCTCTCTCTCTCTCTCTCTCTCTCTCTCTCTTATGGCTTTGTTGTTTCTTTACAGGAGACCAGAAGGAAACCCGTTAGATCTTAACAATTTGCCTGATGAGTACTCTAGAGATGGCAAACAAGTCCTCGAAGACCATACCTCTTCACCGGGTAACTTGATCATCATACCTATACTATCATATACACGCTAAAACATCAAAGAAACATATTTTTTTCTCTATATTTTCCGAATTCTGTTTCACTATCCCTCACCGTGGGAAGAAGGATTTCGCTTTTCACAGGAAACACATTTTAACACTGCTGTGATTTCTTACCCACCCCTTGGGTATAATCTTTGACTATGAAACAGTGCTCATCAAACTTTCTTTTTTTATTTGATTCTTAGTTTTTTGTCGTTGTACGCTTCCTTATTCTTTTTCCTCCTATTCTTCTTTAAACTTCGAAGGTAAACATCATGCAATCTGGAAAAGTAAAAAGAGAAGAAAATGAAATAAAGGGCAGTAGTAGTAGCAGTAGTTCGTCAGCAAAACTAAAAATACTTGTTTTTTCTGTGGGCGGTTAATTAATTAATTAATTAAATTTATGTGATGGATTTGGGTAATCGAGAATGGGCTTAAAGGGAAAGAAGGGTGTCATGGAAGTTGCTTTAATTGGATGGTTATGGTTGCAGGTTGCAGGAAAAAGAAAAGCGGCGGGAAGGATGGAAAAGACGAGTGTGGGAAGGTCTACGAGTGTAGATTTTGTTCCCTTAAGTTCTGCAAGTCTCAGGCTCTTGGGGGACACATGAACCGCCACCGCCAAGGCTAGTACCACCTATACTATTACCATTATTAACACTTTTCTTTTCTTTTTATTTTCTTCCTCTTTACTTTATCCTCTTTCATTCCACTCTTTAAACCAAACCATTCACTCAACCAAGTCTCTACTGCCCGTTAATGATTTGCTCATCAAAGGTTGTCATTTCAATCACAAAAAGTTGAGTTGTTTTGTTGGATCGCTGAAATTCTAGAGGGCTCTTTCTGTTTTTTCTTCCTTTTAATTCTTTGCTCTTATTTATTTATTTATTTATTTATCATTATTATTACTTGTTTTGTGATTTTATTGGGCAGAGAGGGAAACGGAGACACTGAACCAGGCTCGACAACTGGTCTTTCGCAGTGATCATACCCTTGCTGCACAAGGTGCACCTCACTTAGGGTATGTATACATGCACCATTGTTTTTTTTTTTTCCTTCTTACATTTTATCATTTGCTGTTTTTGTCAAATATTTGTATTTTTTTTTTCTAGTTCTTTGTTGTCTTTCAATTTTGAAGAAGAAGCAAGGTAGCATGCAGACATAATATTAGGGTACACAACAGTGTTTTGATATTGATAAAATTTACTTTGCGGTAATATTTAGATGCTGCCAACCGATTGGAACGGGTGGTTATCACCCATCAGGAGATCCATCGGCACCTCTGAGATTTCCGAGGTACTTCTCAGGTTCATCCTCAACTCACATGCCGCCAGCAGCACCGGCACCAGTAGCACCACAGCCATACCTGTATGCCTCACCTACAAGGCCAGTGTCTTTTGGGTCATCACACTTCCCTCATCAGCATGCGGTGAATGATTACTATGTGGGTCATGTGATGAGTGGGAGTCACGGACACTATGTGGGAGGAGGAGGAGGAGGAGAGAGCACAAGCAGTTACACATGCATTGGTGCACCGGTGGGACAAGGTGGTGGGTTTGGCAGTGGTGGTGGTGGTGGTAAGGACGGGTCACTGCCACTGCATAATAATCAGGAGGAAGGGTTGAGTTGGGGAAGGGGGTATCCGGCAGGAGCACAGCATCGTTTGGATCCTCCGTCAGCGATCAATCGGTTTCAAGATGGTTTCTAATGAGATTCTTTCTGTGAAGGGTAGTGTTTTTGGTTTGTGTTATGTGGTATCATAAAGACACGCAATCCAGAGAGAGAGACATTACAAGCTGACACATGGGGTCACTAAGGTAGCTAAGCTAGGAATGAGAGAGAGAAAGAGAGGTGGTTTTGGTTTATCTACAGTAACCAGGGACAGCTTTTGAGCTCATGGACACCCTCAGCTACTTTGGCTTGGAGTTGTAGGGGTTAATGGCTGGGATTTTTTCTCTACATCGTCTTTTGTATTGGTACCTAGCTAGCTGGGACAACCAGTTAGATATGAACTGAAACTTTCCAAACCCCTTTTTCCATTTCTCACTCTTTCACTTCCTTTTGCATGCCAAATTACAAACACTTCCCTTCTAATGTTTTTCCCTCACTATATTACTAATATCTATCTATTTATTAGTACTTTTACTTATATATATTTTGTTTTCTGTGTTTAATTTTGTGACAGTTTATTTACCATTTCAAAATTAATTCTCAAAAGTCCCGTCACTCTCTCACTCTTTCTATCCAAACCAAAATTGGGATCTTCTAGTTTCTTGAAATGTTTATAGTCTCAGTGTCACACCATGCTTGCACAATTAGGGTAATAAGGCAGAGAGGTTTTGGATTCCTCTTGCCAATAACCATCTTGCTGAATGCTCCTTGAATAGGATATTCAAACGATCAAACCTGTCAAATATACAATTTCTTATTAAAGAAAAACTTTCATCTTCCTCCCAATTTTAACCATATAGTATATTGTAAATAATTTTCTACAAGCTTTTAAAATACATATTATTTATTGCAGCAGACAGTGAATGCAACTATATTTAATTTGTTTGGTACATACCGAACAAAACTACTACCCAAGGAATAAAAACACTCTTGTTTGTCAGCTCCAAGAGCTTCTACCAAATGCAGCAGCTTATAGAAATATATATATATATATATATATATATATATATATATATATATATATATATATATATACCCCTTTATTATCTCATCATCGTTATTGAAACAGTGAAACACGTGCAAATAAATAAAAACACATCTCTTTATTATCTTTTTGGACTTGAGAATTAGTACCTATTAACATCTCATATTTGACTCAGAAAATTAAAGCATATAAGAATTTGTAGTTACTTTTGAGGAGAATGTTAAATTTGTTTTCACCAATATAATTAGAGAATAGTGTTGGTTTTTATTTTTTTTTGTCACAAAAAGTTATTTCTTTTTTATACCAATATAATTTTTGTTATAGAAAAATATTGGGATATAAACTCCTGATATTTATACTACAAAAAAATTATTGAATAACAATTAATTTTAAATTTTAAAATTAATTAATCATTACCTACTAATTTATAAACTAAAATTTATTAGTATCCAAAAAAAAATTATAATATATTAGGTAATTACAGTTTAAATTGATTTCTAATATTAGTTATTAATGTTTTAGTTACTTACAAAATTAGTATCTAAATTAGTTAGAGACTAAATTATTTTTGGAAAAAGATTATACTAAGAAGAGCTAATTTTTGTTTAATAGTTTATAAAAGAAAGGTTATTGTTTGACAGGGTTGGTGTGATGCGGCACGAATTTAGTTGCATGGGATGATGGCAAATGGGACATTGGAAATTATAGATGAAGGTAGTGTGAGAGAATGGTTCCGGTGAAAGTTGTACAAAGGATAAGGTTATGCGTTAGATTATCTTATTTAGTTATAAGAAATTAACTTTATGAAAGTTGAAACTGAGTTTAATTAATTGAATATTTCCAAATGAAAGATAATTGAAGGAGTCAAATTAAGAAAAATGAGAAATAACTTGATTTATTTTGAACCATTGAAAAAGCAATGATCCAACTGTGAGATGTATCTAATATCTTGGAAGGAACAAATTCACTTTATTTGCTTCTGTTTGTTAGATTTTTTGTTATTATATGATTAATTTGTAAATCCGAAAAAGGCATGAAAAGATGGTTGTGTGTTTTAAATGAATATAAATAAAAATAGTGAATATTGATATAATTTTGTGGAAGAAAATAAAAGCAAAAGTGTAACCCCTGATGTACTTGAGTCGGTCAGACTAGTTACTTCTGGCTGATCGAAAAGTAATAATCACACTGAGTTTCAATCTTGACCAGATCATTGAGGTTTGGGTCTGAGGGTGAGAAATAATTAAAAAGTGTTTAGGAGTTTGGTTTGTGCATGTTGAGAGGCATTAATTAATTGAAGTTGGAAGTAGGAGTAGTAGCATAATAGGTAGTTAGCTAGGTTTAGCTAATAACCTTTATATGGGTACACTAGAGTGAGGTGGGTGTATTAGATATAGGTAGGTAGCTGATGAAGTGATTAGATAGAACCCAAAGATTACTGTGAGACATTTCAGGCTGCCTAAGATGCATAGGGTTGAATTGTAGACCAAATCCATTTTTGGGCAAGCCATGGGCATGCATGAATTTGGGAACAGATATTAGGGTTTCAGGTGTGCTTAAAAGTGCAAAAACCCTGGATTTGATAATAGTAGGTATTAGGTATTAGGTATTAATTAGGAGCAAAAGGACAAAAAGATAGAGACAAATTAATTGAGACTGGTATTGGTGTTTGTGTTGTTGGATATGCATAGCGAAAGAGATGAAAAGGAGAAAGCTATGTTATATAGCATGGGAGATAACATGTGATCCATGTTGAGATGTGATTCATTAATAAGGTAGGTTTGTTGAAAGCAGAGAGTATGTAGCCATGCAACATGTCGCGCCACCACTTGGCATTCAACTACTCAGGTATATGTTACTTTGTTAATTAATGGAGCAACAGCTTGGGCCCATTTCCCATATGTTTTACGATTACCTTTAAGCACTGTCTTAGACAACATCTCCTTCTCAGATGTTTTTTCCCTCACTGGGGTCAACCTCTAATTATAACACAACAAACACCACCCTTCCTCTTCTACTCTACTTCACCACACCGCACCTACGTTATTTCTTATTCAAAATTACTTTTGCGTAAAGGATATATTAGATTAATTTAATCGTCAAATTCCAAGAAAGAGTAAAAAAATATTATATCAGATAAAATCAACTTTGGCATTTTTCTCTCTTTCTGAAATGTAAAACACTAAATCAACTTATGAATACATCATTAATCTATTTAAGTCATTCCTAATTAGATCTAAATCTAATTATCAGAAAATACTTTCCTTATTATAAAAGAGACAATTTCTTCTCTAAGAAACACCAAACTTTATACTTTTTATCTGTCTAGACTTTAAGAGAAAAAAAAATAAAAGTTTTCCTCTAAAATTATCCTAGTATAGTTGTTTTTCTTATTTTCATAAAGATTGTGTTATTGTTTTTCTTCTTGAAATTTCAAAGAGAGGACTTTAACAAGAGTAAAAAACATAGTAAATCAGAATCTCTAAATTCAGAAGTATCTCAAATACTACCATGATGCTCGCTAGGAGAAGTCAAACAAATAAAAATTATTGACATAGGAGGAATGAGGAAAAAAATTTGAAGCATCAATCTCACAACCCTATCCTGCAAGTACCTCATAAGTCAAAGATATTCTTTTTAGCGGCATGAAAATTAGCTATAACGGTGAAAAACAATTATATGGTAAAGGGATAGTGGATTCAAGTACAATAAATCCACACCACAATTGCTTTTGCACTCATGACCTATCTCATGTAGATTTATGTTTTTCGGAGATAATCATGTTCAAGAGATTGTTAGAGTTTGTAGTGTCAATTTAAAAAACGAGTTCAAGTATAAGACTAATACGGAAGGTGATGAAAGAAAATTTAATTAATAAAATAGAAAAATATGAAAAATTTGTATGTTTTTTTTATAATGACCAATTTAAATACTAATTTATAAATTACAAATAGTTATTAATTAAAATAATTTTCAAATTGTTTCTAAACTAGTTATTATAATTAATTAGTTTTTAAATTGATTACTAATATTAGTTATCAAAATTTTTACTATAAGAAGAATTGTCTCTAAAAGTAACTTTTGATTTTTATGTAAAATACTTAAATTCAATAGGAATAAGATTATTAGTTAACAACCTTACACTACATTAATAACATAGTAGTATATTATTATCTCCTTAGATCCTTTACATTTTGCCTTCCACATTACATTTTTGTCCGTAACTAACCACTGCTAAACTAATACCAACCATTTATAAAAATAAGAAAAAATGGTTAGTAATATATAAGTTTAACTCTATATTAAATAATAAAAAAAGAACTAACTTATTGTTTCAAGGATAGTGATAGTAAGAGATATTATGAATTATTTTAATTTCCAACATTAAAAGCCTCTTCATGATATAAATGACCTCAAGTAAAACGTTCCACACCCTCTCAATTATTCAACTCCACTTTTTTAAAATTAGACTATGTTGTGTATAAATAATTCTTAGGGAATATGAGAAATGAAAATTAGGTCGAACTTTCTATAAATAGATCAACAGATAATCACATAAATAAATTTAACATCATATTCAGCTCAAAAAGTTTAAGCACTAATTTGTTAAAACAGAAAAAAAAATGGAAGAAATAAAATGTCGGTATGTCTAGTTGTACACAAATAAGGAGGAAATAAATTTCTGTGAAACGGTAATTTTATTTTCTATTAACTTTTTCTTATGTATTTAATTATCTCTCTTAAATTAAATATTCTTATTTGCGCATATTCTTATTTATTTATTTTTGTCTATTATACTTTCTAATTTCTTTTCTTGTTATCATATTTCCCCTATGATATTATGTTTGTAGATATAATTTAATTTTATTATTGAGTTTATGCATCATCATCACTCCCATATTATTTAACACACTCATTTCTCTACCCATATGTATTTGTCTCATGCTTCCAAACTTTGGAACTTTGTATGAAAGTTTGAGGTCAAATGTTTTTCTATTATAAGAAAAAAAAGTCACATAAGTTTATTGAAATTTATTACCCTTGCATCTCATCATTAACTTTTCTATGTTCTTAAATTTTAGTTTTTGTAATAAACTCGTTGAAATTTGGGAAATTTCCATATAAAGACATATATATTAAGTTGTGGTGTTAAATTGAAATTGACTTGTGTAATAATTGAGGTCAATAATTGAAGTGATATATTAGAAGAATGAAAGAAATGTATTAATTGAATTTAAAAGAAGGTTTGGAAAACCCAGAAAAGCACAAACAAGAATGGAAAAGGAAAAATGGGAAGTCGTACACTATAAATACAGGCTTTGGCTCACAAGTCACTGAGTCTCTCCGGGTCCCCCTACTTTTTCATCTGAGTACTTTTGTTTTTGCACAAACAAACAGTACACTGATAAAAGACATTATCAAATTGCCATACTCATAATCTATAGTCTTTGACGAAAGATATTCACACACTGATAAAAGACAGTACTAGAGATCAAATTTTTTCTTTGATGCTGAAACACTGATCCCCAGTAAAACTACCTTCGTTCTACCACATTCCTTTTTCAACAGAGAATCCAAACATCTTTTCTTCATAGTTATCACCCACATTCTCTATATTTTATGTGCCTTTACCAGAAACCTACCATAGTATATACATCTATATGCATTCCTCCGTTACAAATATTGTTATATCTTTCTTTTCCTTTTCATCTCTCAATCACCTTTATTTATTTCTCCCCCTGTAATCATCCTAGTCAGTCTAATGTACTCTTCAAACTTTAATGCCTCTCGGGATCTGTGAGAGAGAAGACCATTAATGTGCTGTGGATCTTCGTGATATATAGGGCCAGAACTACACTAAAAAAGTTGCATGTTATGCTGCTAAATACTGAAACGGCGTGAGAAAGACAGTATTGCAGGCCCATATATCTTACCTGCAGAAAAGAAAAACAAGAGAGAAGACTTTTAACGAATATATTTTCATATTCATTAAACTTTTCAAAATTACAAGTAATAACTGTAATTACCCTTATATTTTTACCATAATTTGTAATACATTCATGCTGTCATTCTTAATAATTTTTTTTTTAAATTTATTAATATCCGAAACATTGTGTATAAATATATATATCCTTAACTGCATTCAAAGAAATACAAAAGAAAAAGAACAGCCGCAGGAAAAGTTGATGAACATGAACCCGCTTGACTCAGATTTACCGACTGACCGTACATTGCATAAATGAGAGAATGTTTAAAGATGCTGAATGGCTTTAGTGTGAATTAATTCGTATCCTAGTTCTTCATCTTCTTCGATACTTCAATGATATTTCTCCATCTTTAGAAAGAAGAGGAAACTGCACTCTCCTTTTAGTTCTTTCCAATTAATGTTCAGAAGTTGTGGATAATTAAAAATCATGAAGATGCTTGCTTTGTAAGCCCCACCCAACAGCCCCACCCCAAATAATAATAATAACGCAGATCCATATCCCTTTTATAGCAGCTTTGACAGTAATTTTTTCTGTCCCTAACACCATGCTTTCTCTCGTTGTGTCTTAATTATCTCCTTCGTTAATGTTGCACTAACTAGTCCTTGTCTCCGCTCATGACAAAAGAAACAATAACTTTTTATTTAATCTTCCAAAGCATTTTTTTGTTTATTTCTAATCTCTAGGGTATTCATTCTACCATACCAAACTTCAACTCACTTCGTTCCATCCAGTTCGTTTTAAACCTTCTCGGTTACGCTTTCAACTTGTTCGCATTATTAAATCACTCCAAATTTTCGAATCACAGAACTGACAACTCCCTCACACACACTTGTCAGTTTTAGTTTTGGGATAGAAAAATCGGTTAAACTAGTAATATTCATCTATTCACTAAATTACATTTTTTTTTTTTTTACACTCAAAGAACGACCGAGGCATTTCTTACGAGGGAAATCTTAAATTCACTGCTACCTTGGATACCTAGTGTACGATAGAGTGGTGCTATATACATAGCTGCTTTGAACATCACTTGGCAACCTACATAAAAGTGTTATTGCATGTCTAAAAAAAGCCAAAAATTTATATCATATATAGGCATGGAAAAACTTAGTTCATTATTGCCAGAGGTAAATACAGTTAAAGAAAATATAGGAAAGTTCATTATAGAAACTCAATTCAGGTTCCTTCTGCAATCTGCTCGATCTACATTTTAATGTTTACCATTAATTTCACCAACGCTGTTAAAATGGCTACATCCTTATTAGTATAGAACCTTCATTAGATTAATATGCGATTCGGTCTATTTGCTAGCAGCGCGTATGCCCTTTGGTGAGCAAAAACTATAGTTCAGACTAAGTGTATAAAAGAGATGGTGTAGTTTGTTTGGGATACTACTTTCTCGAGGTGAAGTTTAGCTCTTGTTTGAATGGAATGAATTTCAATTTTGATTAATTAACAATTGCATGTTTTAAATTAGTTACAACGAGAAAGTAAGTCTTGTTAACGTATTACAATTTTAATACGAAGATGTTACAACTTCTGTCTGATTATAGTAAAATTGTGTTATTAGCACAATTTTTTTATATTAAAATCATATTACACAAAAAAAGACATATTTTTCTTACATGGGACACTAAGTAGAACTTAGAATCTGTTACATAATATTATCAAAACTAAAAATTCTCCCATTAGATTCATATCATCAGTACTAAATTGTGTAAAAGAATTGGAAAATTTATGTATTTCGCAAAAGATCGTCACTTTTCTTAACAAGTTTGGTTATATATATATATATATAGATAGATAGATAGATAGATAGATAGATAAATGGGCATGCAAATCATAAACTGTAAAAAACTAAAATGTTATCGATCAAAGTGCCACTTTATATATTGTTACTAAATCTTACGAGACGTTCTTTTCATATCTTGGAAAATTTCATCACCCTCCACAGCAAACACAACTATCAGAGGGCATGGTATGAACTACTGATAGAATACTACAGAACAATCTCAAACTTCTGATAATATTGGGTCGATCCAATGCATCTTGTAATTACTTAGAAAAAAAAAAAGGTTAAACCATTCTCTCTCCATCTCTCTGTCTAAACCAAGGACCGAAAGTAACTATCACTGGGTATGTTTTTTCAAGACAAAAAAACACAATTTATAACTATCATGTAAAGGATAATTATATTTGGTGTTCGAATTTTTCTCTTCAACTACACTATTATATTTAAGTTACATTTTAAAAATAAGAGATATTTAACTACATATGCCATTAACCTCCAGTTTCTTGGAGGAACAGAGTGCCTATTTTTACCTCTTCAAGATGAGAAATACATAACTTTTTTTAACCAACGTACACTTGATTACACATATTTGATAACCAATAACCAATATGTAATACTCAATAATAAGACAATATTTTCTTCATCAATTAGTTAAAATTATTTTATAATAATTTGTATGCTTATATTATTTCATAACCAAAAATGCCATTTATTAATAGACATAATTTAAATATGAAAGCTGAAATATTTTTATCGGACAAAATTAATTATATCAATCGAAGTCTTTATTATATATCACTATTTATTTTGTAGTGTAATGGGAACCATATTTTATGTCTTATAAGATAAATTTAAATGAAATTATTTTTTCTTTTTCCACTATAACAAAATATGTGACGAAAAGAATTACAGTCGAACTATTGTTAATCCATCAAAATCTATTATTTCTAGATAGAAAAGCGATGCCACTCTTGTCAAGTAATAATAAAAAAAATAATTTTTTTTAATGGTTTCTATTATATAAAAAACGAATAGAAAGCAACACTTTACTAATAATTGTCGTGATAAAAAAAAAAGTTCCCTACAAACGATCACATATTAGTTATGATATAAATTACGTAGCTGCATTAAACTTTAAATATTGTTAAAAAAAAATATCATTACTGAATATGGCACTGTATAAAAATTTTGTCGTTTTAACAGTACCTGCAACAACATGCATTATTAAGTTGTCGGTGCTAATCAGGATAATACAGAGATCAGGTTTTAGTATATTTTTGGGTTGATTCCCAAATTGAATATAATTACAGCAAAAATGAAAGTGGTGTGTTATTGTTTTGGAGGAGAGTGTGTTAAATATGAAGAGGAGAATATTTAATTATGTGGCGAATAATGGAAATGAAAGAAGAAGTTTGTGTTGTGTGTTTGTGATTGAACATTGAAAGGCAATGACACTTGGCAAATGTTGTAGGAATGGAAGGTTGGGCCGGGCAAGCAAAGATGGATGGCACAGAACAGTGTGTCTGTCTGAGAAGAGAAGACACTTTCCATTGCATTGATGTTCATGCAGGCAATAATAGTGTATAGCAGAGTTCCAATGGTGGACGCATGCAGATGCAGCACATCACAGCACGTATATATGTACGTACCTCGCAAAATTGCAAGGGTGGACCATAATGGTATGGAACCAACTTTCCCAAAACAGAAAAAGGAGAGCCAAGAAGCCCTACGCATGATCCTTTTTCCCTTGCTTATATCACGGAGTTTCACTGCATGAACACACTCACTCATCACAACACTGTCTTCAGTTGTCGGAAGGCCAAGAAGATAAAAACATGCAGACACAGAGGCATGCATGCAATGCGAGTAACTCATAAATGACTCAACCTCTATACCCTGGGGCCTCTCTCTGTCTTTCCATTGCATTGCATTGCATATTTCATCTCATCATCAACACTCTGAACCTTACTTCTCTCTCTCATATCATATCATCTGGTCCAACCATTGTACTACATTTTACCACACTACGACTATCACTATTACTATGACTATGACTACGTTTTCCAACTGTTCAGTCTTATTCCACTCAGCTTGCCCCACTCCAACCTAGCATCATTGTTTTATCTATCTTCTGCCGTTCAAACCATCTTATTTATTCATCTTACTAACACTACTTCTGTTTCTTGGAATTGCTATAATTCAACAAATCAGGGTTTAATTCTTCACAACAAAATTAGGGTACGCATTTCTATGCTCTAGTGAACTGACCTGCATTTCTATTCACGCCTCTTCAAATTAGGGTATGCAATTCTCTGTGTGAACTGTTCAGTAATTTTAAGAAAGGAGTGCATTTTGGGAATTCAATGCTATACATATTCACTATGTCTGTGTTTGTATGGCGATTTTGATAAATTAAGTGATGGTGATTCCGTCAATTAAGGTTAACTGGGAATCAACAAACCAAACTGATTTAAGAATATTAAATTGAGAGCTTAAAATGTAAAAGAGAAAATCAAAACCGATTTCCCTCTACTTTGTCCCTCTCTTGAATCATCATGTCCTCAACCAGAACGGTATATATATACCTCCATCTCTTAAATAACATAACATATTTGAATATTATGATAAAAGAAATGTGATTGAGAAAAACAAAAATCTCTAAAGTGGTCATCAATCACCTTAAACATTAATAAGTTTGGCTGAAATGACATATATATACCTTAAACTGTTAGAGGTGGGTTCTAGGCCTAACTCAATCCCACAAAACCAATTTGTAAGATGAGATCTGCACTCCACTTATATATTATAAATTGGCCTTATCTCTAGTCGATGTGGGACTTGTGGTCTGATAAGGGCCCGAATAAGGGGTGGAACAATCTGCCCAATAAATATCGCTAGAATAGGCTCTAATCATAGTTCTGATACTATGTTAGAAGTGGGTTCTAGGCCTAACTCAACCCCACAAAACCGGCTTATAAGGTGAGGTCTGCACCCCTCTTATATATTATAAATTGGCCTTATCTCTAGTCGACGTGGGATTTCCAACATAAACAAATCTATGGATTCAGAACTATTTCTAAAACGATAATTCAAAATGATGACAGTTTTGTTTATTCCAACAAATGTTTAGGTGCATAAAATAAACCATGGAAGAGTAAAATTAGAATTCAGTTGAAAGTTCAAAGCAACAATTTTTTTTCTTTTGTGCAAAACCAGAAGATATGTATATACACGTACATATGTTGAATGCAGTGCACAGAGACAAAGTTTTATGCTGCCCCACTGTATATCTGTCAGTTCTCATTGGTATAGTTTAGTTTGATTTGTTTTTTGAAATATGGTTCTCTCTTTTCAATGCAAGTCCAGATGTCTTATTATTTATCCTCACTTTGGTAAAATATTAAATAAGTATTCGTTTGATAGTTTTTATCATATTTATTTACAAGATTTAAATATATACACATAAACAATAATTAACTATTCACTTAATAAAATTATAAAACCTAATGAGATAAAATAAAGAAAAGTTATTGTTAGAAGTTTACTTCCTAAAATGATAATGGAATTATGTGTTTAAAGTTGTGCTAAACTTAAATTCTACTTTAATCAAAATAATTTATGAAAATAAATTATTTTTATAAGATTGAGTTAGACTATTTCTTAACATGGTATTAGAATAATGTGTTTAAGTTGATCTTAATAAGATTTATTTTTTATTAGTTTTGTAAGATTTAATTAGATTTATAATTCACTTCGATTAAAATAATTTATTAAAATATTTTAAAATATGAAAGTGTCATATATTATCACTAGTAAAAAGAAAAACAATTGTGACGGTAGAAATATCTATAAATAAGGGAAAATACTTACACAAAAATATTAATGATAAAATCCATATATAAAAGAAAATGATATTGTCTGAAAAAACAGATAACACAATATTTCTGATAAAATATTTCAATTTGGTAGTGATAATAGTGTAGTAATCCCTTTTGAACTGTGATAAAGTCACTTCAAGTGATAATTACTTCAATGAAGCATAGAGTCATTCAAAGCAAGACAAGAACATCTTCCTTAAAGGATAAAACACACTTTCAGAGAACATATGAATGCTCTTGTTTAAATGTTATTAGTGCCACTGCCTAAGCAATGTGACAATAGTTAGTCGCTAAAAACAATACTATAACGTGTTTAAAGCGAGATGTGAAAAAATCATCAATGGAGCAACAAAAAAACAACAAATAGTTAGTATCTTGGACCATATATTAATCATTGAAAACGACCTATTCTTTTATGTTCAAGTGTAAATTTTTCCATTGATTTAAGGAAGGGGTGACGAATCTTCATTATTTTAAATTTGTGGTTGTTTAATTTGTAATATATATATATATATATATATATATATATATATATATATATATATATATATATATATATATATATAAAATTTAACATTAACGTTTACATTACTACTGAAATGTATAAAGGATGATGATATTTTGACAATTTTTTTTATAACGGAACACGTATTATCATTTTATTGGTCTATTTGAATTTACGTTTAACAAATATTTAAAACGGACCAATCATAAGCTGTCATGTATGCGTTGTCAAAAAATTAGTAAAAAAGAAGTTTTTTCTTGTATAAATATTTTACATACAAAAATATTAATTATTTTTCATGTTTATAATTACTTATCATAAAATTATAATGACAAATCACCCTTGTCATGTAATTATTTATCCTTTTGCTCTTGGGCGAGGATGTTAAACTTATGCAAAAGATTAGACTGATGAAGATGTCTGCTCCAGCCAAAAATTAAGATTAATTGTGACATTTGTTCTTATAATAAACATTTCTTGAGAGACAATAATTATGTGCTTATTAAATTATTATTTTCTTAGACAACTTATACATTAATTTAGTAAAATGAAATCTTTCATAACACAGTGACATTTTAAAATCTTTTTATACATAAGCTTCTATTTTAAAATAATCAAAAATATATTAGAAGTGAGTTTTAAGTCTAATTCAATCCCACAAAACCAGCTTATAAAGTGAGGTCTGCATCCTACCTATATATTATAAATTGACCTTATCTCTAATCAATGTGGGACTTCCAACACATATATTAATATATGTTTCAATTTTTCAAAGAATCAAAACATATAACTTTTATAAATAATTTAAAAAATATTACTGGTAACATTTTTATTAAAATTTGCATTGCGATATGCTTAGGTTCTTTAAATAACCTAGGCCTATTAATTTGTTAGAGTTAAAATTACATTCTCACAAAAGATTTTTCATTTGCGTCACTGCATGAGTTCTTTATTATAAAAGTCACTTTGCTTTTTTCCTTATAGTCAAAAGCGAACATCCCATATCCAACCATTTCTTAGAGGAATTTTTATTATGAACTGATTAATTCTTGATACTCCATTTTTTTTCTAATTGTTCTCTCACTAAAATAGGAATGAAATCCTCTAAATCAACATCGAGGAAAGCAAAAGGAATAACGAGGACAAAGGATTAACTAAGCACTCACAAAGGATAAACAAATATATATCAACTTTACAAAAGCACAAAGAACTCAGGGAAGTATACTATATTAGTAAGGGTTTAGTTTTGGGGTCAAAGACAATGAAAATGAGTGATATGTCAAGGAGTTATTTTTATATATGAAAATCATTGAAATAGCTATGTTTTGAGTTTAAGAGGGTATATTTTTTAAACATGTAACTAATGACTATATGTGGGGTTGAAACAATTAAATTATCTTATTTCTATATATTTGGCATTATTGATAAAAAAAATTATATTTTTTCTACATTGCAAATATGTTAAAATTGATGTGTACATAATTATGAAAGTACATACAACCAACATCTTTACATAATAATATCTTAGAAAATGTTATTAATAATATGGTTATAGAAAAAAAAGATTCAAAACACATTTTCACTGTGTTGTCCCATGTTAAAAGTTATTCTATGCTAAAAGAACATTGTTAGTTTCCAATTTTAATCATATAAATTTAACAACTGAGTTTTTTCACATGAAAAACTATATATATTTAAATATATATATATATATATATATATATATATATTATACTAATTATTGTATTATATATACAATAAAACCATAAAATATAAAATAAAATAAGATTATTATTTCCACAGTATATACATATACTGTGCATTTAAATTAAACCGAACTCCCATCAAACAATTTGAACAGAACAGAACCAGCCATGCCTAATTGCACAATCCCGAAAATATTGCATGATCTGATTGTACGACTCCACCAAGATATACATTACACTGTCATCGTACAGTTACATTATTTGTTTATTTAGGTCTGATTGCTCAAGGTTACTTGCACGTCATTCTTTTTTTATCGATTATGATGTATGAAAACAATAAAAAGTGTGTGAAAACAAGTATCAGCAGCATGTTACTGCATTGCATAATTCCAGATGACTCAGTATGTTTTATTTTTTTTTCAAAACCTGCTGTAATTCTTCTACTAATTACTTAGAAACTATATATAGCACAGTAATCATTACTTTATTTGTGCAAACAAAATGAAAAATACATGTGAATCTATAACTAACAACATTAATTATGGATAAATTAGAAAGATGAAAAGCAATAATGATTCAAATAGCAGGCATGCTGTGTATTGAAAATGTTTTGTTTAAATAATGATAGTTTAATTAAAGGTTATATTTGAAGGTGTAATTTTACTAAGCATGGTCTAAAAGAGAAAACAAAAGGTTGTTAAGGAATTGCATGCAGAAAAATGCTCCAGACAAAAGAATGAAAAAATGTGGACTGTGAAAGGAAATTAAAGAGGAAAAGGACTCTTCAATTCATCAGAAAAATTAATGTGTGTTCTTTGTTTAGGTGAAGTGTACACATCGCCTGGTTCAGTTGAATTTTCTCCCTCCTTATTCTCAGCCTCATACCTATGGATAGATAATAGGATGCATGCAGTCCCTGATCTATTGAGAGTTCTAACACCTTCAAATTCCCTCTCTCTTTTCATTCCAACAAATACTTTTTCTACTATGAGGATATGATGCTGAATTAATATAGCATTAGATTGAAGTTGTTATAGGCAGACAAGATAGTTAATAGTTAGGAAGATGAAAAGAGAGATTAAGCATATGAGTGAAAAGCATAAAGGGACCACGGATGAATAGAATGTGTTTGGGGTTGGGAGGCCCCCTTCTTGGTAAGGTGAGTGATGAAATAGCATCCCCACCAACTCCACCAAATTTTCTTTACTATTGGGTCTTCTTCACTTATGTCCTTATTATTTTTCTACCTGCAAACCTACGTTACATCTTTGTCACACACAAACACGAACTTTCTCTCTCTTTCTGATCAAAATGTACGGTGAGTGTGGCTCTCACANAACTGTTTGCTGAAGTTTCATGCATAGGTACTGTGTGTCTTTTGTGACTCAGACTAGAAGAATGGAGTTGCATGAGAGAGGGGTGGGGTTGAGAAGTGTGATTATGCACTCAGTGTGTGAATTACGATACAATAGAAAACTAAAAATCTCTTGTCTGAGAAAAATCTAAACCTATANAAAAAAGAAGTGAAGAAGGGTGATGAGAAGTGACAAATGGGATGATGTGGATGTAATAGCGTGTAAAGGGATAGAGCTATAAGGGTCTTATGTGAAACCTAGAGACATTAGGGTTCACTCTTTAGTCTGCTTCTGTGTGTGGTCACTACTCACCTAGCTCAGTAGTGTTTGGGAGTGCCAACAAGAATGTTTTGGTTCTTCTGACTCACTTGGTGTGTAGCCCTGCCACCACCTCTTTTGGTGCCCTTATAACCAATTATTCTTGTCTCTCTTACTTTTTTCTATTAACAAGTTTCTTCTTCCATTGGATATCAAAATCTCTATGCTAAGTACAAGCTTAATTTTACAATTTAATAGGATTTTAAAAAATAATTACTGTAAAAGTTATCAAGATATATGTTTTTTTTATAACAGTATAAACTATTTTACTTTTTTATAGACTTNTTACTATGTTTTCAATTGTGCTCTGTTTAAAAGCCTCCCCGGGGAAACTTTAGAAATTCACTTTCTAAAAGAGACAACAATTTTGTGAATTTGATGTTTGTTTTTTCNACTTTCATTCACAAAAAGCATAAAAAGCCTATTTTATTCAGTTCCACTTTAATATTGGGCTAGATTACAAGTGACCTACCCAAAAAGATAACCTATAACCAGCAGATTATGACTAAAACAAGTGAATTTCTTTTTACACCTCATACTTTCGTTTTGCAACCCCTATGAAAACTCCTCACTTTGCTCTTCTAATCTATAAAAAAAATCACTTCCAAATAGTGAAATAGTGGAATGTAGAAGTTTTTTTAACTTTTAGATTGTACAATCTAGAACTCATTTTTTTACTTTTAAATAATACAATGCAAAAATCACTTTTTACTTTTAAATTGTATAATTTAAAAGTCCATTTTTATTTTCAAATTACATAATTTAAAAATCATTTTTTGTTTGAAAAAATAAAGTTTTCAAATTGCACAATCAAAAAGCTATTACTTTAAAAAAAAAAAAAAAAAAAAAAAAAAAACTCTGAATTGTGTAATTTGTGAGTGTCTTTTGGACATTCACAAGTCATTTTTTGCATACAAAATTCTAAATTACACAGTGGAAAGTCATTATTGAAAAATAAGAGGACTTCCACTAAAATACAGTGTGATATGTTGACATCTTTTAAGTTAAGTGAGAGGTAGAAAATGTATACCAAAAGAAGACACAACTGGATGAATGGCGACAAAAAAGGACCGTGGTGGTGACAACATAGAAGGAGAGGACAGAGACCAAGGGCATTTTTGCTTTTTACACACCCCATGGACCTGCAGGTAGAAATATGTAGGTACAAGAAGAAATACACTTGAAACAAAAATACAAAATAGTGATGAAAAAACCTTATCAAAAAGTCCAAAACTCAAGCTGGACTAGATAGAAAAAGAATTACATAATCTAACTCAAAAATAATTTGAACTTGCCTACTTAACCTGCTATTCAACTTAACCATACATCAGCCCATTTTTTAAAATAAAAATTACATTTCTAAACTTTTTAAAAATAACGTTACTTTATTAAAACATATGCATATTATATAATTAATATATTAAACTAATTCTTTATAAAAACTAAAACTGATTTCTTTACTGTGACTTGATTTTAAAAGTTAAATAATTTATCTTTAAAATTATTTTTATATTAATTTAAGTGAACCCAAATAGCCCACCATAAGACCAGGTGAATGTAACCGGTCTGCTCATTTAGCCCACACATCTTCAAATAATAACTGATAATAACCAGCGGATGTTAATAAAAAAATCTATCCTGTCAAATATTAACGCACATGAAGGTCTCATCACACTTGCACATGTTGGGTTGGGTTGAAAAGGCCACAACACCTAACAAGTATCACAACTACAAAAAGTTTATCCCATACCTGCAATAAAACATGCCTGAGATGATAAGTATTTATAAAAATTTTGAAAATGAACACAATCATTTGCTGTAGCAAGAATAAGGACAGATTTAGAAAAGTTCGCACCCTTCAGTATTTCGTTAAGTTGCAATGATACACATATACGAATTTAAGAATATACAATGCATACCGCACAATTCTTATTACTTGAAACAAGCGTATGAAGCTGTCACCTCCGCAATAAAGAACATCACTTTCTCCTTTCGCATTTAGTTCCTAACGTTTCTTTTCCGTTATTACGACCACTGAAGATTTATTTACCTTCCAGCTTCAATGATGCAAAACTATTCTGGACTAGTGCAGCAGCAGCACGAGCAGCTGCTGATGCACGATCTGCAGAAGCAATGGCAGCACGCGCCTTCTCCAGTACATCAGAAGACTGAAATCTTGTCTCACTTTGGGCATCTCCGACGGGAACATCATTATTTTTGTGGGACTGTTCAATTTCATTAATATTCAATGCAGAATTATTGTTAGAAAGGCTGGGAGCTTCAAGTTGTTTATATTCTTGTTTATCATGCACAGACTTGTTAGAAGGTTCCGTGGTACGAGATGGTGAATTATTAGAACCATTTCTGCTGGGCGTATGAGAAAGCGTAACTCCAGCACTAAGTTGCTTTGCTCCTCCCTAAGGTAACACGAGAAAATCATGATAAAAATTAAGAAAAGATGAGTAAATTCCGGACACCACAGTAAAGAAGTAGGCAACAAAGTATAATGACTTTAAAAATCTTGGAATATTTGTTCACAACACTTAGTTTAAATCTATAAATAATACGTAGGTCAGTGAATTCAAGATTTGGATTTCCCTTGTCTGGAAACAGGCTTCTAAATGTCAAGTTCTAAGATAAACGTATATATTTGAGTCGTATACAACTCAAAGGAACTCTAAATATTTGAGTCGTATACAACTCAAAGGAACTCTAAGGCGCTGTAGACTCACATTGATTGACGACAGAGTTAAGCGGTGAGAACCATTTCACTAAATAACGGAAATTATTACTACCACTAATAATAAATGGACCCACCCTGCAAACAATTTTAGTCCTGTATCATGTCTATGAGAAGGAAATCACCAAACTCACCATTAAACAAGCTACACTTGAAAAGTCCAGGAAACTGGAATAAAATAGACACATTAATATTTGAAAAATTGATGAAAAACAGATAACCTCGAGATCTCCTGCATTCACGGAATATCTCACTTATAAACCTGCCCACTTGGATCCTTGTTGCTGTTCTTTACATAGTCCCCAGCCCATATAAAAGGTGATGGTTGTGTTAGATAATCGACAAACAACCTAAACTATCTGACATATACAGAAGATATGTGAGGAGATTTAAGACAAATACCCTCAATAGCTAGAGTCACTTTCCAATGCTCATAGTAGAACAATCACACAAGACCAAAGTACCCTGAGATTAGGATTAAATTCTCAGTAATTTCTGGGGTCAGTGTCAGCGATAAATATGGTAGTAAACCATTATAGTTACACAAGTGAGAGCTCATTAGTTATATAGATGCTATCTATTGTCAATGGCATGTCATAAATCTAGTAGTAGATAATATTTTTAATGTAAAAGAATGAAGGAAGAAACAAGTATCTACTGATAAAATTACCAGAAGATCTTCATGATTTTTCCGAAATTCAGCCTCAGTTTTAGAAGAATCCCATGCTATATTGTATTCTTCAGCAATCTCCCTCAAGACCTTGAGTTTTACCTCTCCAGATGGAGCAGTAACTGAAAGCTTTTCAATGATCTGAAAAAAATCATATCAGATGAACAGATGGACTAATGATAGTATGTAATTGTTTAGAAGCTAAAACAGTTTGCTACTCAAGCTGCAAGTAGAGATATATCACCGTGCGGTTTACGCCTGAATCAGGACGAAGTTCTGATGCTGCAGAGACAAATTCTTTCCCATATTTAGTGGTAAACAAGTTCTTGACGTGCAATAAGTCTGGTACATCTGAACATCTCGGAGCAGCAAAAATTATACTTGCAATGGCTTCTCGCAATTCCGAGGGGCATTCCCTATCATGTGGAGAAGGAAGGCTTCAAGTTTGACTAAAAATATTTTGCTTTAAATTGTATAAGGTGCAACTGTTAGAAAACTCAATTCAGTTATGAAAATGAATATTCTCTGTTCTGAAAGTGATTTGGTACAATGTATACAAAACCAATTATAGTTGAAAGAGAAATAAAAGTACTCAACGCATGGAAGATCAATAAATGCCAGCANAATAATTTATTTATTTAGTTGCTAATAGTTCCGTAAATAAACTTGAAGTAGCATGTCTCATTTCAAGGTTCAGACATCACATATTAAAGTGTCACATATTTCAGTATGCACAGGGTCAATATACAAACACAACACATACGAATATTAAAAAAAAAAAATTATCAAGTATGGGTAAAGTACACTATTCCTCCCTAATGTTATGTAAAAAACAATTTTTCTAAACCAAGTTTAAAACCATACATTGTACCCTATTTAACAGAAACAAGGTCATTGAATCATAATTTATATTGCAAATTGTTATGATAATTTTTTAATCATGATTCATAAATTGTGAAAGTGAAGAGAGTATATTCACAAAAGTCACTGAAAGCACCAGTGAGGAGAGTACATTATACAGTTTTTAGCCCCATGAAAGGCAAGACACCAAGAAGGACATTGGAGAAAATTGTCAGCAGGGATCACTAGTAAAGTTTAGTGAAGCAGAAAGATTCAGAAAGATTGATCAATTTCACATTTGTGAAAAATAGCATGAAAATCACAATCTGATTTGCACGAGTACTAAAGTTCAGGCCCGTTAACCATGGAGAAAATACACAGCATGACAGTATGCGATGTGCCAATAAGTACTCTAATGACCCGAGGACTTACCTCTGGTTCTCAATTATAGGTACACGCGCAAGAACAAATTCACAGAACAACTCCAAGATTTCGTATGCAGCCCATATATTTTGTTCTCGTATAATATGCTCCACCTATTTAAATTAGCACAGTTTACAAAGGCATGTCACAACACAGGGAGAAAAGATCCAGACAGAAACTAACAACTATTAACCAACCCTTCAAGGATTACCCGGATTCTAGCAATTGCCTCTTGGCCAGCCTGCAAGAATTGGCTTATCTCCTTGCACATTTGTTTCAGTTGCACATCTCTTTTGTTCTGTAGCAGCTTAATGCGTGAAATTGCGAGGTTCAGGCATGTTTTGCTACAAGATGAAAAAAAAACAACGAAAAGCCGAATGGTCACTGGTGTACTTCGTAATAGATAGATAGTTCAGAGAACAACCTATAGAACATTCATTAAAATCCACAGTGCAAAGCAACCTTTTGAACAATCACAGTCACACCAAGGACAGACATAGATACGATACATCAACCAAGGATCCGTGCCCTTATATGAATAGCTCACTTTCCCCAATAACCCAATATCTGGCTATACACATTGGATATACCTCAATATCTTACATTACATTGTTTCAAGTAAGTAAATAAACCCAAAGGAGTCAAAACTGAAATTGAATTTGACACAAAAAAAGAAAAAAGAAAAAAAAACATTTCAATTACAATTTGAGCAAGAGTATGAAAAAAGAAGAAAAAATTGAGCAAGACTAGCTTGAGGAACGTAAAATCCAGTGACATAGAAAATCTCAAAACCTAAATCATGCATCGTTATGAGAATCAGAAAATTGAAATCATATAAGCAATCGGAAATCACCATCGAGTTCCCAAAACGCCTCTGTTAAAAAGCTGGTTAAGAAGTGACATGGTGCCTGTTTCTTAGATGCCACTGCGCGTGGGATGGTGAGACCAAAGGAAACAGCAAAATGTCTCTGCCCTTCAAATATATCTCTCCTCTCATCCATCCTATTACTGCATCGGTTTTTTCTCATTTTTTTTAAAGGTTGAAATGTAATAATTACTGGCACAATTTATTTTATTTTAAGTTTTTTAATATTTTAATCTAAATTTATAATTGATTTTTAATTAAATCAAATTTTTTCATAATGTATCTCAATAGAAAGAATTACATTATTATTACTATAAAAATGTTATTATGAAAGAGTTTTTAAGGAAAGACAATTTTTGAGAAAATATTACTGTTGGGAAGGAACAAAATTAATGGAATGGTTTGAAAAATAAAAATTTTGTGTAAATTATTCATAAATCCATTCTGAGTTGATAATTAATATTTTAAAATTGATTGGAAGTTAATTATAAATTTTAATAATAATATTAACTTGAACTAAACTTTAAATATTATTCCATATAAAATAACTACAAATCAAAGAATCAATATATCCATCTGTAACATCTGTAAACAATACTTGTATATAATAAATAATAAAATATTTCGTATAAAATAATAATTAGATAATGAACATAATAAATAATTATGGTATTGGAACATAATAAGATTATTGAAACATAATATGAAGTGTTGGATCAAAATTGTATTAAAACATAATATTAAAATTGTATTAAAAGTTTTAATCTAAACTTTAAAATATAACAAACTGCAAAATATGACCACGTAATAAATAAGTTAATAATTATATTATTAACAATAAAATAAGTAAACATACAAACAAAAAAAGTGTATCATCTTTTATATATATATATATATATATATATATATATATATATATATATATNATATATATATATATATATATATATATATATATATATATATATATAATTTTTTTTACCAGCACATAAATTATTTATGAGCTTTGCAATGCTAATAAATAATTACAAAGCAATACCAAGAACTTCAAGAACATATCTTTAACCTTTATTCTATATCTACACCTAATGGGAATGAAATGTAGTGTAAATAAAAATGAAATTAATATATAACAATAAAAAAAAGCATTTGGATAGTAAATATAAATTCTACTTTGGAGTAAATGCTGTGGAGATTAATATAAACTGATGCAAGGGAACAAACTCACCAAACCAAAAAAATGTAAAAGCTATCACATATCCAAAGTATTTATTAAAATTGTCATGTGTCCAAACTGTTACTTTCATTTTGTATAATAGATAGATTTATTTTAATGAAATATTCATATATTCATATAATTTCCTATTTTGATTTTATAATACATATATAAACTTAAAAGTTAGACAAAAGATAAAAATATAAATAATGTAAAATTTTAAAAATATAGTTAAATAAAAATAAAAGTATTTAAAAAGTTATATTCTTAAATTTTCTAGTATTATTTATGTATGTTATAAAAACTTAACAAACGCAAATGTTAATTTGCAAGAAACCATCGTTTCGTAATATCCATCCACACGAATTTTGTATTCCATCATAATATTTCTTTTTTCTTCTTCAATAAACATTTATTTAAAAAATGGGTGTTGCTCCCTCCACTTCTCCAAGTGCTCCTCTACCTCTCTATTATTTTTATTTATTTCAAAAATATTTTATATCTCTCCACTATTTTCTTTTGTTCCAAAAATACCTTACACGCTCACTATCTTCAACAATCCTTCTCAATTTCTCTACATGGAGCATTCATATGGTTCAGATTTGAATTTGTGATATACTACAAAATATAAAATTCAGAGAAAACTTCAATATCAGTGCTTCTACCACTTCCATTTTATATTATTATTATTATCATACAGTAACTTTATAACGACAAAAACTAAATAAATTCCAAATCTTTAACAAATAACTTTTGTTTTATATTTTAAGTATTTAATAATATTTCTATATTATTTATCTAATAAATTAAATATTTTATTCAAGTTATTTGAGTCGAATATGTTTGTAAGTTAAAATATAATATAATGTTAAAAATTATAGATATTAAATGTAAAAAAAAAAACACATATATATATATAAACATTTTTCTAGAAATTTAGAACAAAATTTTACCATTTATTATGTAATTTGAAGAAAAAAAAATATATTGAACAACAAAAATAAGATTGAATCAAACTTCTTTAAGGAAATATATCATAATTTCAAATTTGAGTCATGTAAATGCACCATTAATGAGCCATGTAAATGCTCCATTAATACATAGAGAAAGTAAAAGATTGTTAAGGATAGTGAGGAGGTGTAAGGTATTTTTGGAATAAAAGAAAATAATGGGATGTGTAAAATATTTTTAAAATAAATGAAAATATTTTCCCGGAAATTTTGGTACAAACACTACTTATTTATTTTCACTATTTTCAAATAAATATTAAGATTAATTAAGTTTTGTATTTTTAATAAATTTATACATTTTTAATTATTTTTTTATTAAAAAAATTTGTATATTTCAATATTTTTATATTTTTTAATTAAGTTCCCACAGTTAATTCTCTTGTTAAAGAGGTGACATTTTTTTTGTTTTTTCTTGTCATCAATATACAAAATCTCACATCTTCTAATAACTTGACTAAATATTTAATAGAAAGGTAATTGAAAATATTCCAATTTATTAGGAACGCGAATCTTAATTAAGCTTAAATATTAATTTAATAAAATTATATATATATATATATATATATATATATATATATATATATATATATATAATTTAAGTTGGTGTTGAGAAAATAGTTTCATACTAATAGAAAGAAAAAATAAAATTATTTTTTTACATATAAAAATTAGCTTAAATATAAATGAATTTATAAAAGTGTTTTTGGAAGACTTTTTTTAATATAAACATTATCATATGAGAAGACTAATTCCTTTTTTTTTCTTTGTTTTGAGAAGAAATTTATTCAAACATGTCTCAATATATTATTAATGTATCGTTTTGTTTTCTCTTTATCAATTATTTACTAGTAGAATAGACATTTTATTGGTCTATTTACGCAAATTAATTTAATTATAATGAAATCCTAGTATTATGATTTATATTTAAATAAAAGAATATAAGTTTTGTTTGTTAGGTTTTTCTCGATCTTTATTTATCTAACGAACTCTCAATGTTTTTTTTTTTTTGGAAGGAAAACTTTATTAAAGATGGCAACTCAATTCTCCCGTGGAGATCGGTAATCAACAAAATAAATATATATTGCATATTAACAATGTAAAAAGGAAAATTGCATATTTTATAGATTTTAAATAGTGTTATTTTAAAATTTACTAGTACGAATTTGAATAAATATCTCCAATACATAATTCTGACTTTGTTAAGCAATTACATTAAACTCTACAATATTCAAGGTAGAAAGCTTAATAAATGAGCGAACTTTAAGATTAAACTAGTAAATGAGCTTCTGATAAGGTGGAAAGCTTGATTGACATGTACATATAACTACCATAATAAGAAGCAACAGAGGTGTTATTCCTTTGAGATAACTTTTGTAAAGGTTGTCTGTTCACTAAGATAAAAAATATGTCGGTGATGCCAACACTAAAATATGAAGTATAAACCTCATTCAAGTTAGCACCTAGAATCAAGCCATGAGATAATGTCATTATGGACAGCAGAAATTCTGTCATCAGGTTCTCCTTCCAAGATACCGTGGTAACCTCCTTCATAGATCTTCAGTGTCTTATCCTTGCTAGAAGCTTTCTCATAAAGAAATTGACTCACTAATGGATCTGTCACCTTATCTGCTGCCCCATGAAGAATCAATAAGGGAGCTGAAACCTGCATTACTCTCAATAGATATAAATGTCCTCAATTTATATGACAGTTACTGCACGATAAAAAACACAGATAACCAGAGAAGAAATCCACATGTTGTTCTTGAAAATTAAATGTAACAGAACTACAGAAGGAAGAAAAAGCAAAAACTAAGCACCTTATGTAATTGTGACTCGATTTCTTGAGTGGCACTTAGAAGCTCCATGCCAGTTTTCAATCGTGTTGGATCATCATAAGAAATAACATTGTAACCAGCCTGTAAAGGAAAGATTCAAGTCCTATAATTAGTTTGTAGAGTTGTGCAAACTTTCAGGGACTAGTTCTGCGTGAAGTTTTTTCAACATTCACAACAATCAATTATAGAAGATACTGTGGATCAATTCATTTTCAGACCACTTTCAGTCATGCACTTTAAATCACTATATAAGAATTAAGGCAAGGGTGCATGTCACCACCATTTCAACTTGTAAGCATGGAACATTTAGGGGTTGACAAAATTACCAACCACTTTTCTCTTGCGAGGTTCTCGGAAAGTTAGCTCTGATATATCTTTGTGTGGGAACAGCTTTGCCTTTGGCATCACTTTAGACAGAATACTTAATACCTTCAAAACTGCAGTTGGCGGTAGCATACCCTCTGCGATCTTGGCACCAAAACAAGAATAAATCAGGGTTTATCTGATATATATTCAAATATTCTCAAGAAAGGCTAATGGGTGGTTTCATTTCCCTATAGATTGATTTTGGACTCCTTTCATTTTTACTGGGAGAAAAGTGTCACATCGGATACCGATTATAAAGAAAATCACAAACATAAATTATTGATAAGGAAAACAAACTTTAAAACTAGATCCACTCATAATCGGATCATAAAACTCAGTGATACATATTACATTTTTCTTCTCTTTCTAATATTGACAGGGCCTATTGAATTATTGGAGGGTAATGTTTGTCATGTCCGACGTTTATTGCCAACATATAATTTTGAGTGTAGAACCTTCAGAAAATCAAAAGCTGAACCTTTGAGATGACAAAGACGTGATAAGAATAAAACAGTTCAACGCTCTCAAACTATATAATGAATAAGAACATAAAAATTATACTAATGAGGCGGTGACATGAACTGCAACACAGAGGAACGTGCTTACTTTACACATAGGTGCAACAAGGATTACTCCATCCCAAGTGTTTGGTTCCTTCAAATGTACCTTAAGAGCAATTGCTCCACCCATAGACTGCCCCATAATATATCGAGGCAACCCACTCACCTCAGGCCTGTCTGTCAATTGAAATATAATGCATGCATTTTCCCATATGAAAGATTACAAATTACAATAGTGATCAATATGACATCATGGATGCAAAAAAGGTCTTACCTTTGATTTTTGAATAATGTTCTATAACGTCATTAACCAAATCATCAAAATCTGGTATATAACCGTGTAATCCATCAGATAGACCAAAACCTGGATAGTCCATAGCATAAACACCATACCCAAAAGCAGCTATTCTTTTGGCAATACCTGAATAAAAAATCAAATGCTCCCCTGTTACATTTGGCAAGTTTCTAGCTTTGATAAAAAAAATTGATAGCACAACACACAACAAAGGGAAAATTAGCTACTTCTTAAAATGAAATTGGGATCAATTATATTTTTTACCACTCTAACTCGTGACTTTTCTATTTTGTTTACAATTTTTAAGAAGTTGTAATTTAGTCCTCGAGAATATTTTTCTCCCCTGTACAGTCTCTGTTAATCTTTGTTGCTTTGTCTATTTAAAGGGATCAATGCAAAACTCATAACATTTAACAGTACAAAATCTGCAAGTAAAACAGACACTCAACTACATTACAAGTGTACAAGAACGAGAACAAAAGCTTTCCTCACTTCTCCCACAAGATGAGACGGGTTACATTGATCATAATACATCACTTGCCTCAACTAGAGACTAAAACTCGTAGTATTAAATTACAAGTTCTTTTTTTTTTTTTTTAAATGAGAGACTAAATGACAATTATTTTATCATTAGACTGAATAAAACCATATGTAAGGGTTTAGGGCATGCAATTATGACAAACCACCTTCAAAGAAAAAAGTGCAAGTGCTGCCATATCCATGACAAAAACACAAAGCAGCCTTGAGTGGAACGCCAGATTCAGGCATCCAGCTTTTGCAGAAAATTTCCAATCCCCTGGAGTTCCTTTCGTACCACTAATAAACAAGCAAGGAAATTGATCGTATTTTTCACCAAACGAACAAAAGAACATAGAGATTGTTTGCCAAAAACAGAAAAAGCTTACTTCCTCAGTTTTGATCCCAGCAGGAGCAGCCTAGTTTGCCAACCCCAGACAAACAGGGGAAGAGATTGACACATCAAAATGAATGAGTGATTCTTTAACAAGGCAAAAGTCTGAAAGATGAAACCGCGGCAACCAAAGCTTCATTGCAAAGATGACAAATTGGTAAGTAAGAACTAACCTTGAACAAGAAATGGTCCAGCTGCTGGTGCACCTCGGTGAAAGCTGAACGAACCCGTCTCCGCGAGGGTGCGAAGTCAAGGTTCAGAGAAGCTATGGCGGTCAACTCTTCGCTCACACCTTCGATGCTTGACTTTTTCTTCGCCGTTGTCACCGACAGCCTTGTGTTTGAACTGAATTTTGGTGAAATGGGCATCAAATTCTGAGGGTGCTCTGTGGAAGAGATGGGTGCACGTGGGAAGAGGGAGAAGCTGGGTGATCGACATCGGAGTGCCTCGGACATTTCCATGATTTCTTGCTTAGTGCGATATGCCAATAGGACAACCGTGTTTTTAATCAGCGTTGACTTCAAAGTTTTACCACTTTTAATTAGAAAAAATATGCCTTTTCCATAAAAATACGTTTGAATATTTTCTTTTATAGAAAAATAATGGTTAATTTATGTATAAGTTAATTTTTCTAACACTTGTGATTTTTTTAAAAATTTAACTTTTCACTTTGGTATCCTTTTCAATAAATGTTTATATCCTCTGTAAAATGATTTGGAATTATTTAATTTAAACTAACTTAGATATGTCTTTAATTACATTTAATAATTTAAATTATTTTGGAATGATTTAATTTAAACGAACTAAAATATATTTTTAATTGTGTTCAGATGTAATTAAAAAAAAAATACGAATTTTCAGATCACAGTTACTACCTATTGTATTTTCAAAATTCGCAATTCCTTGGACACTTTTTGTCATAAAAATTAATGTTAGAAAAATATTTGAGAAATAAATGTCAAAATATTATAACACAGATAAATTAATAAATTTTAATAATAAAGTAAATATGATGGATTTAATTCTCAAATGTTCATTTTGACGGTATTTGTGGTTTTTTTTATATGCATATTTTAACAACAATGTTTAAGGAAAAAAAAATCAAAACATTTAAAATGAGATGCATAATGGCTATATAATGGTTAATAATAATTTACTAGTTTGGGTTTAAATCTCAATTTTATTTTTCTTTTAATTTTGAAACCAGATTGATAAAAGAAGTAACACTGAGAAAAAAAATTATTAGTGATATATTTTTTAACTGACAAATTTTTTGAATAGTTTTAAATTTAGTTATGTTTATTTTTGTTTTTTTCTCAGCTGCTGTGTGAAGAAGTGATTGAACCTGTGTATGCAGCTTCTATTCTGAAGCATGTCCTGATGTTCGTATTGAAAAATTATTTAAAAATAAATAAAATTAAATACATTTGTAATTCCAAATTTAAATACGGTAGATAGTTTAAACATTAGCATTTCAATTATGCATCAAAGTTTAATAACTAAAAACAGATTTAACCATACGTACTTTTCATTCCTCGTTTCGTTCAGAAAAGTATTTTTCGTTTCTCTATAATTCCTCCATATGTTAAAATTTACTTTCTCGATTTTTATTTATTTTTTGTTTATCTTACATTCAAGGTTTTATAACTTTTAATTTTATTGATTTTTCTCATTTTACCATTAAAACGATATTAACTATTTGTTAAGTTTAAATGTCCAAATTATTTTAACATATTAATTAAAGACACACGAAGAAAGAAGAGTTGAACATAGAATAGGTAGCGACAGAGGAGATATGGATAAGTAAACGCTCACAAATCTTTGGGGCCTTCTTTCTGCACCCCTTTTTTTTTCTCTTATTTCTATCCATTTTGCCCCCTCCTAATTATATATTAAACAATTTAATATAACTCTCGTCTTATTCCTCTCCTGAAACCCTTCTTCGTGCACTCAAACTCTTTTAATTACTTTCACTTTTCTATTTAGTTATGTTGTTTAACAATCTTTATTTATTTATTTTTTCAAATAAAGAAATATGAGAATTATAGACAAGTTGCAATAATTATTATTGTTTTTCTTTTCTTTTTTTCTTCACAAGAGCACTTGCTATATTTTACCCATTACTCTATGTGGTTGTTTGAAGATTGTAGTAACATATATGGATGGAGAAGCAAATACCCAAATTGACTTTGAATAATTTAAGAGGAAAATTTACAAAATTAAAAATAGTTAAAACAAACGTAATTTATTATAACTTTTAATTTTGTATTGTTCTATATTATCATTAATGAGCCTCTTTCACATACGTCGGTTCACCAACTCATATGGTGGTTCATTAATTATGATTTCTTGAATAATTGTGTGAGCTAATCTCTTTGTTTTTGTATTGAATACTGTTTAATCAAGCCTTAACTGTCTCCTTTAATTCTACTTATTGGCTTATTGGGCCGACGGGGTATATGTCCACACCATCCAATAAATATGTTTCAACATGAATCAATTCACCAATAAATGCTACCAACTATTGCCTATTGGGCCATCTCAGTTACACGCTACCCTTATTCATTCTTACCTAATCAACTTTGGTATCTCTTTTAGATACTTTGAACCTGTCAAATATAAACTAGGACTCAAATAGACATCACGCATATAGCAACTCCTTTCTTTTTTCCTTAAAAAAAAATACAATAATACTTTTTTTTATCATTTTTATATTTGTTTAAATATTTTATTTTTATCTCACATTGATCAAATAAATTTATAATATATAACTAAATATATAATTCATCTCATATTAATTAATATAAAAAATATCTTGAATTAAAAGGAATTCAAAGCATATAAATAAATACAAGTCTTACTTTACTAATCATGTAAAATTGAATTAAATTTGAAGTTTATTTTTAAATTTTGAATTAGTTTCACTAAGAAATCAACATTTTTACTCTAAAATTGTCCGTTTTAATATTATGTTTTATGTGTTTCAATTGATTACTTACTATAATAAAAATTATTTAAATAATGTGTGATAGTTTATAATGATTACAACGGCTATCTTAGGTAATAAAAGATATCCAAAAGAGTTCATTCTTACATGTTCGTGGAAAATCATTAAGGAGTTTGATGAAGACCGAATAAAATTGATTGGTTTGAAACGTTTAAAGGACGAAAAATAGAATTTGAAAATAAAAAGAATAAAATAAAAAAATTACTAAAAAAAGTAAAATACTAAAAAGAATATTTGAATGAGAGAAGAAACGTAATCCTGTTATGCAACACGCTGCAATGTGGTCGCTCCAGTACGGATGTGACAGAAGAGAAAAAGTGCGAAGAATAGTTATCGTATTTTTTATCCTTATTTTCTACAACCCCTTCTTCCTTTTGATTTTTAGAAATAATAATATTTACTTGGAATGTCCTTTTATTGGTGGGTCCAATGAAATTCAGTTTTTAACATCAAATCAGTCAAATCTAATGATGAGGATTAGGGTAAGGAGCATAGAAAAATCAAAATGAAAAACATACACGGCTGTATTCACTTTCAAATATTGATTTGAAGGAATGTGAGTTCATACATTTTACTATAATAAAATGTGTGTTATTGTTTTTAAAAGATTTACAAAATATAAAAAAAAAATTAAAAGTACTAACACAATTTCACAATAAAGTGTGTGTTATCATGAAGAAAACATGTTTTAATTCAAGATTAAAATTGTATTATCCTCAAATAACCTGAATTGAAGAAAAATTTGTAAACTTGAATGCAATTCTTACCCATTCTCTCACATGTAAAAACAACATACATATTGTACTTTCAAAAAATGTTTTCCTTATTTGAACCACACGAGAATGAATGAATGAAAGAATGGCAACCCCACAAAAAAAGCTGCAAAATTTAATTCGGTAAACGTCCATCCATCAACCCATTATTTACATTTTGAAACAATGGGACCAAATACTAAGGAACTCAAAATAAAGTTAAGCATACGACTGCTTCATCACAGTAGATCAAATTTTTAAAATATATCATGTAATTTCAATAATTCATATTTCATTAATCCGATAAATTATATAATTACATATAAATTTTAAAATATTAAATTTAGATAATACTGAGTTAATTCAATCTTATATAAATAATACTCAACTTTAAATTTCCATCAAAGCTAATCGATACTCAATCCTATTAAATAGTACTGACACAATTTCACAATCTTTCTTTATTTCTTTATTTATTTACTTAAAAAATTAGAAAAACTACATAAGTTTTTTTTTTTTTTACTATTTTTCTGCTATACTGTTCTTGAGCTATATCTTCAAAATACGTATACACTTATTTTAATGTTTTAAAATATGTTAGCTTTTTAGTATATCTTTGAACGCTCAATAGAGAATTTGAAGTCATTATATACAGATGGATGATTGACATCTTCTTCTTGTATTAAAAACCAAACACAAACTAAAGAAAACAAGTGCCTATGAAAAAGTAGCAGATGAACATAAGAGAAAGGTTTTTCAGTGCTATTACTAGTGTTGTTATTACATACTATAACTTAATATTATATTAATTGCCATAACTGTACCTTTAACGAATCATATTCATTTGACAGACAAAAATAAATACCTTAAGCATATGACATCTAAAATGTTTAAAAAACATTTAAAATCAAATTACAACAATAACTCTAATGATAAACATCAATAAGAAAGATAAAGTAAACAAATATTTTAATTAAATATCTATAGACTCAATAATGTTGTTACAAAAGAAAACATGGACTATGTATCCCTTTTTCTTGTGATAATAAAATTTTTAAAATATTATTAAAAGAAATTAAATAATACAATAATTATTAAAATAAATTATTACTAAAGTTTATTTTGAAATAAATAAAAAATCAATAAAAGGGTAATTATAAAATAATGTTAATTTTATAATATATAATTACATGATAGAAACATTTTAGCATAATTACCTTTCATTCGTAAGTAGTTTTTATGAATAACAAAATTACATAAATAAATTTTGTTTATGAAAGAAAAATTAGTAACAAGATGTGAGCATAGGAAAATAGTTAAAATGATCTTCACTATCGATTGTTAAAGGTATTAAATTTTAAAATTCAATCTTATATAAAAATTAAAAATTGATATTGTAATTCTTCCGATTAATATAATTCAATATTGTAATACTTGCTATAACTATATAGGCATAATAAAACATAACAACTGACTGTAATTATTTTATATACATTCAATTGACACAAAAATATTGTAAATAAAATTATCAAAGGTATATTTGTCATTTGCCCCTTGATTTATTACTGCTAATTACGAGTCAATATAATATTGTTGATTTATTAGTGAGTTTGAGAAGATTGAGTTTTACTCGACATATTTCGAGTTAGTGACTTAAACTTGTTGATTCATCTAATTAAAAAAAATTATATTTTTTTTTCACTCTAAATTTTTTAAATATGTGACCAAAATCTAAAAGCTCTAAATCTATTTTAAATTTTTTATTTTCATTTTAGATATGAACGTGGATTTCTCTTCCCATTATAATTTTAAAAAAATATTTATGTTTTAAGCAGTTTAAGTTAAGAATGAAGTGAGTATTTTTTTTAATGTTTAGAATGAGTTAAACTATTTTATCACGAATTCAATTAGGTTGAACTAAGTTTTTAGTGAAACAGGTTCATTTTTAGACCTACTAAAATTTATAATTTACTTTTATCAAACTCTAGTCAAATTTTAATGAATCAAATTAATTCATAAATTTTAATTTTTGACAAATTAAACGTAATCGGTCAAATAGATTTAATTAATGAAAAAGATATCAAACATACATAAAATATCATAATACTAAAAATACTAAATAAAATATTATTCAAGACCAAATTACAAGAATAATCCATACCATAAATATTAATATTAGTAAAAATAAAGTAAAACACTTTCCTTATAATCGGGTACAATGTGAACTAGTATTATTATTATTATATATATATATATGAACTTGTATATTACTATTATTATTATATACTAATTAAAGAATTTGGTGGTTTAGATTAGGTGATAAGTGGATAAGCATCGAAGTTCATGTTGAATGAGTGATTAATGATAAGGCTTAAAGGCTTAATTAAAGGATAACGGCTTTCAAACCTTTTTCTTTTAATTAGTTTGGCCAATATACTACTAACCTTTTTCATTTTCTTCATTTTGCGTTGGTGGTGAATGGAGTCGAGCGTGTACCTACCTCTTTTTCTATATTTGCAAAACATTACTCAGCCTCGAATCTATGTTACTTTTGCGAAACGTAATTATAAGTATAGTTTTTAATTTTAATAAGAAAAGGAGAAAATGTTTTTACAGTTATTATAATTGTTCTGAACTTAAATTTGTTGACATAATATCAAGTTAATTATTCTTAACTTTAACTGTAATACCATTAATATATCGAAATAAGTTTTCCGGCAATATTTATGAAAAATGATAATTCGTTTTTATTGACTTTATTGAAACAAATTCTCCATAAATATTTATGAAGAATGAAAATTCGTTTTTAAAATTACATTTTTATTTTTCCACTTCAAGACTAAAAATAAAAATTCATCTTTACAATCACTTTTTATAAAACTTTGAAGAATCATAAGAGACTTTGGCCCTTCAACTTTTTCTATATATACAAATTAATATATAAATAAAATATATTATTAATTTTAACATATTTTATGTATTTAGCAGTTTCAAAATTTTTGTATATTTGCCTTGACACCTCAAAATAAAAAGCAAATTTGGCATCAAAACAATTGAAATGTTTGGCTCGTTACTTTTGAAAAGTATCGCAAAAATTATTTTTGAACTTTAATTAAATTGATTTAAACGCTGGTAATGATTGCACACATGATTATATTCAACTTTTAACATCGAGAAATCACAATCACTATCTTTAGTTTGACTAACTTTATTTTCTCTTTGGCCATATCTTTGAATCAGAATTTGTTAATGGTTGAAACTTAACAAATCTTTGTTGACAAACTTCCTTTCTACCTTTAAGGTATATTTACTTTTGGATAAAGATTTAAGATTTTGAGTGGTTGAATTTAAGAATAAAATGTGTATTTTTTTTAAAGGATTTTAAGATGATAATAAATAGATTTTGAAATAAAATTTGTGAATAATTTAAATAATCTAATAAATTTTAAAAATGTTTGAATAGATAACAAATTAATATTATAAAATTATTTTTTATGTTAAAAGTAATATAAAATTATATTAACGATTTATATTCTTTTATAAAAGTTATTTTAAATAATGAAATTTTAAAAATTTTAGTAAATAAATAATATAATATATTTTGATAACACAGTTTAGATATTAATTTTTTTTTTTTCTAAACTTAGCCATATGAAGTATTAATTTTTTTAACTAATTTTGAATGTTTTTTTATTATATTAGTTATGGAAGATTAAGAATGATTAGTGGATTGGTTAATTTATATAAAATTACGAAGAGAATAAATATAAAGTATATTGAATAAAGTCATAACACTGTTCTAGTGAAGAAACAAAATTATATTTCCATATATTAGGATGTTTAATAGATATATAATTAAGTGATAGAATTGATTGGTAATCGATTTCCTTCTCGTATAATAATGAGTTATGAAATTCGTTATAGAATTGATTATCCTCATTTTATTAGAAGTTTTACATCGACTAAAAATAAGAAGTGAGATGCAAATCTCACTTTATAAGCCGTTTTATGAAATTAAGTTAAACTTAAACTACTTTCTAATATCTTTTGCAAACGATGAGCTTGCAAATATGGTGGTGGACATTCACATACAATACTCACACCCATGAAGACAGAATGTACAGTTTATCCTGACCAATCTTTGCAACTTTGACAAAATAAGATTTGGATCTGTCCTCACACTTTCTCGTAAATCAACGCATGCAAACCTTGCAAATTCATCTCATCTTGCAAATCAGTGTAAAGAACACAGCCTAAATTAAGAAGCCATTATTTTTTGAAAAGGTTGACTAAAGAAGTTAAATAAACAGAAAGGTTGGTAGCATGCTTGATCTTTCGTGAAGAAGTAGAAAGGTATGAGAAATGATAGCATGGTGTTATGGAAAATTCAGCGTTTTAGAGTTATAGATTGGCCATGGTGGCCCATAAAGATTTAAAACGTAAAAAGTGTGGGCATGAGATCCTTTTATCGATCCCAATTATGTCAAGGGCCCCAACATAGAAAATCAGAGCTGCCTATAAGTTCAGACTTGGCTTTGCTTTCAGCTTTTCAAATTTGTTGAAGATGCCAATTATGAGTTCCTACTATCATTTCACATCACTTTGCGTTCGTCACGTCAATCTATACTCAATGTTATATATATATATATATTTTTTAATACATATAAATAAAATAATATTTTTATAATTATTTTACTATATCCAATAATATCATGTATAAAACGAGAACAAATGTACTATAAATATATATAATGATTGCAATAATAATATTTTTTTTTTTAAATTTTAAATAACAATTTTATTTTTATTTTAACATAATTTTTATTATCTATATTTAATTTTTTATCATATTTATTTTTATGAATAAAATGTAATTTATTTAATTTCATCTATTAAAACATTTTTTTAATGTATCATATATAAATTTTCATAAACTTTCTTTTTCAAATCCTTCATTCATTCATTGAAATATCTAAATTCAAACAGCATCACGATTTTCTCTTCTTTTGTTATAATCTATTTACTTACTCTTTTTCATTCTATGTAACTTTACACTTAATATAAATTATTAAGATACCAATAGTCTTGTTTAATTAATGATGATTTAAATAGTAGGAAATTATTTAAAAAATGTTAAACTTTAATTATTCAATAAAATAAAGGATAACTTAAAATTGTGAAAAATTTAAAAATTAATTAACACTTCCCAAATTCACATCAATTAATCTAAAAAGTCTATACCTTTCTCTAGCATATATAATGCTATTCAATCCAAAACAAATATCTTTTTTTTTTTTTTTAATTTGAAACCAATAAAAAATATAATACATAAAAAGTAAACTTATAATAAGTTTTTGTAAATTATTGTTTCATATCATTACTTCGAAATCAATGACTTTGTTACTAAACGTTTCTGAATAGACTTATCCACAATTTTCTATCGTTAAAATTAGAAGTAAAACTTGTAAACATGATACTTCCCTTTCCCTTAGTTTTAGTTTTAAAATAAAACTTTTTTTTTAAAAAATACACACTTTTTGTCAATTTTTTTTATCATTTTCTTCTAGTTCACACTTTAGTTTATATAACTTAAAGATATTAGTAGAATTTGAATATCTCATCCATAACTTAGTAACGTCTATTTGAATAAATAAATTTGGTAAAATGAATAATAAGGAATGAGTTCAAACAGTACGTTATGATTTTGCAAGGATCCAACCCAACTTGAAAAATGAGATTTTAATATTTACAAACTTGTAACATTTATATTGGACACATGATTTTTTTTTATTTTTTTTTTATATCTGGTGTACAACACTTTTTATGTTGATTATTTTGATGTTATAGTTGTCCGTGAAATAAAAAATGCATGTTGTTTGTAATATTAATAAAGACCTAACACGGTAAGTCAATTATTATGTCGGGTGTATAAATATTTGTCACAATAAGTCTAACTATATACATTAAAAGGTTGGTATAATAAGTTGATCTAATATGGCAGATATTAAGATATTCAATACACTAAGTGTAATTTATTAGGATAAATATTAGCAAACCTCACAAAGTTAATATATTACATTACATAGTAGTTTTAAAATCTCATTAAACAAATATAGGTAGGCTTAACATGTTAAATAACTCTTGAAATATATATTTAATTCTAGTGTATTATTCAAAATCATTATTAATTAAACATATTAATTGTTTAGAGTTTTTGAAAAAATGGAGTGTTGTCTCGATACATTTATCTCAAAAGTCTCGAAATACATCTAATAAAGCTAATACTACTCCGTCTTCAAGGTCTTGATAGTTTCAGAACTACTAGCATCTACACATACAATTATTCACGTATTTAATATATGATCATTGTATGGAAAAAACCAAAACAACATACTAACAAAACAATAGGTGAGTTAATATATTTAAAAGAAAAGTAAAAAAAAAAAATATCATATTGTAAAAGGTCTAAGAAAAATTTAAATTTCAAACATATAATAAAACAACAATTTAACCCAGTAATTTTCATATACCAATGTTAAGACAGAGAAATTTTTATACGATTAAATTTTGTATACAACTAAATTTTGTACAGTTAAAATCTAAACATTCAATTTTCTATCAAATTTATTTTGTTACATATCTCTACATATACATTTGGCAAGCACCACCACACTATCTAAGCTTAACCTACCCTATTAGTGTAAATACATTGTATAACATTTTTTTTAATAAAATTTAATAATAAATTATGTGAAATTATAGTTCGTTATAAAAATAATTATTAAAATTACCCCTATGATTTTTCATAAAAAATTTAGTATATTTTTTTCATTTATTTATAATTAAAAAGTAAGTTCATTTTTTAATATAATCCATGTAATTTTTATTGAAAAATTTATATATTTGTTTCATTTATTTATATTAAAATATAAGTTCATTTTTTAAATTAATCTAACATGAACCCGCAATCCAAATAACTCATATATAACTACTTTGATAAATTAAATTATCAAAGATTAAAATATTAATTAGGATTATATTAGATTTGACCTATTGGATTTGAACTTCAAAGGCTAATACTTCCTCATTAATTATTGATTTTTCATATTACATTCATCAACAACTAATATCAATAAATTATTTCGTCAAATATTCAAATCTGAAGCCAATAAATCATTTAAATGATATACATGAAACATTTAAACTATTTTAATGTGGGTATATATGGGTATGGATGTGTGGTTATTAAAATACACACCACATTTAAATAATTTTATCTTATAAAACATTATATTCACATCGAAAAGACATGGAATTTTTCTTGCTTTGGTTCATACCATTTGACTATTTATTAACATGCGCGAGAGGTCACGTGCAGAAGCAATAAAGTAAAATTATTATTCTCCTTTTATTTTCTTGACCGTACATGGATTTATATATAGTATATTTTCTATTTAAAAATTATACTCTAATGCGCTATTATTATATATACTAGGATGATTATATAATTTTGTAATCAATTTTATGAAATATATTTGTTAATAGTAAGGAACCATTACAAAAACATTTGATCATTACTTAGAGAGGACATTAAAATAGGAATTTGCATTGTTAGATTTGAGATGAAATTTAAAAAATAATAATATCTGTAATGAAATTTGTTAATTCATCAAGAATTTGCAAAATAAATTCACACACATGTTAATTAATTTATATAAAAATACCTTAATTTTAATATGGCATCTACTGAACACAATAAAATATAATTCTAAATACTAAATTATCTCCTAGGCATAATATTTGTTCCACATAAGTATAGACAGTCTGAGTATTCTTTACTACAATATCAATGTCCAATACTCAAAATCCTTGTTCAAACCTTGAATATGTATACACAACATTTAATTAATGTTTAAGTTAAATTTCTTAAAACAGATTAATCACAAACTATCACATATATATTATTAAAAAATTATTAAAAAAAAATTGTTAAAAATTTTTTCCTTTTGGATTTTGGAATACATCCAAAGGCATCAAGTTCCAGTAATTTGAAGAGTCTTGTCCAAAATATTATGAAATGGCGTCAGCATATATCATGTCTATTCTATGTGGATCCATGCGCATGACATTCAAATATACCTTAACATATCATTCTATTCATCACTATTTCTTGGTGATTTATGATCCTTAATGCTGTTTCATATTTGACACTCTTACCTCATACTTTTTATAATATCAGTACTTAGATTGAGAAAGAAGGTGAAGGGTATAAAAGTGTTTTTCTTATGAAAATTGTACCATTCCTTTTCACTATCATTGGAGGATAAAATTTTAAAAACATTAAGTTTTATTCAGCATTATTATTTTTAAAACATTAAGTGGTGTTTTGAAGTAAAATCATAATTAAAAAAACATAATTAGAAAAAATGTAATTTATTATTTTTGAAAAATCAAAAGTTAAAATATACTTTTAAATTTAAATTAATGATATCAAATAAATAATATTTGAGAAATAATAAAATTTTATTTCACGGTGCTATTTACTATTAATATCACTGTGGTTAATATATTTAGGAAAAAATCTCTTTAACAACTCTTTTTGGACAAGGCATACGTGACAGTCTATGATTAGTTTATTTTAAATATTTTTTTAAACATAAATTCAAACAGACCAATAAAATGATGACACGTGTCCTGTTATAAAAAAGTTGTTAAAAACGAGTTGTCAAAATATCATTATTCATATATTTATCTTTTTCTTCAGTCATACCTTCTTTGAAAAACTAATATTATATATATAAACCTGACGTAAATCATTCATTTTAAAATATGCATAAAAGCATTTTTATGTTGTTTTGTAAATTTGTATATGATATAGAAATGTAATGCAAAATGATATTTCAACACCAATTTTTGACACCATTTTGATATTGTTCACATGTCAAAATGTGGTTGGACGATTTCAGATTAAAAAAAAAATCCTAATAGATGGGTGAGGTAAGGACATATTTTTTAATTTGAAATCGTCTAACCACGTTTTGACTTGGACAGTGTCAAAATGGTGTCAAAAATTGGTGTTGAAATGTCATTTTGCAAAATGTAATATATATATATATGTGCATTAAGGAGAAGGAATATAATTTATGAATGAAAGTGGAGGGTGGAAAGGCACGCTTGGTGTCAGAAATTAGAAGGGCAAAGCATGCATGCTGCATAATCTAGTTATAGCAGTGAAGCACACGAGACCTTGAAAACTGAGAGTAGTGAAAACTAAAACCTGTTTGTGTTTATATATACAGAAACCAATACCACTGTTCTTGCCACCAATAAGAAGGTAAATGCAGAGCAGAAGCCATGCCTTTGTGCCCTTGGCATAAGCGACCAAAGTGGACCATATTCCATAGTCTTCTTCAGAGTAGTTAGGGGCAGAACATCATGGCATAGCCTCTTTGTCTCGAGGGAGACCATGCATTCCACATTACTCAAAACATTAGTGTCTTCAATTACTTACTCTTATATTTTTCCTCTGTCTTCATTTGAGTGGATAGATTTGCAGTTTAATTTACATTCGTTTTTATGGATATCGAAACAATGACTCACGAAGATTTGAGGTATATAAATTTTTCATTCTTAGCTGACAAGGGAGATTTGAGGATGATTATACTGAAAAGATATTTTTTCTCTTTGTAACAATGTATGAAAATGCATGGAATCAGTTTCTGAGATGTAGAAAAAGCAGGCTGCATGCACTACTGTAATCGAATCCCATAGATGAGCGAATCGATTCCACCTACGAAACTTAGTTAGTTTTAATAATATTAATAATAAACATAATAATAATAACATAATTTTTTTCATGTTAAAAATTATTTCTTATTATTTTTATATCCTTATAATAATTTTTACAATTGTATATAATATTAATAACTATCATGTTATATTACTTTCAGTATTAAGGATATTTTAGTAATTTGTAATTTTTATCGATTAAATCATTTTTTTATTTCACAGATCAAATTCTACTCTAAGTTTTACTTTACTTTTAAATCAATTTTCACTCATTTCCAAACCCCTTAAAAAACCAACTCATTCACTCTTAAATCCTCCGAATTCCATCTATTCACTCTTTTGAAATTCATGATCACTAAACCTATTATGATAGATGATAGAAAGTACGTCATAATACGCTGAACTTATTACTACATAGTTTTCTACTATGTCATAAAATGCGTAGAGTTATTATGACGCTCATAACGATGTCAGGTTACCTATCATAATAGGTCATTTCTACCTATCATAAAAAGCAATTTAATCACTACCACATTCTCGATGATTCTTTATACATTTTTATTTAATTTTTCATTATAATTATTTACCATTATGTAGGTTGACATTCTATTTATTATCAAATATTAACTCACTATTTAATAGTGTTTGAATCATTTTAGTAATTAATTTATTTGTTTGTCTAATAGTATAAGTAACAATTTGTTTTATATTAATATTTTTATAATGTTAGTTTTTAATAATGATTTACGGTTAAAATACTGTTTAATGCTATTTGAATATTTTTATAATTAATTTACTTTTTTTTTACTTGTTCTTATCAAATTCATTAATCCTTCGTCGCTTAATAATCGAGGCATAAGGAAAATTTAAATACTTTTATCTTTTCATACTTTGAAATGTCTTTAAAGAAGAAAAATGCAATGAATAAAACTATAAAACAAACAATACATCAAATGCATGACAATGTTTCTAATTATGTTACTCGATGGATTTGAGATCGAAAGATTGACATCTAGCGTGGGATTTGAATCCACAACCACAAGGTTAAGAGCCTCGTTTTTGTAGGATCATGGGAACCAACAACCTTTTTATATCGGTGAGATGGATTGTGATTTCTCCTGGACTTTCGAGACCCTGTAGTCAACTCTATTGATTCCAATGCTTTGGAGATTAAGATTGTTCTTAAACTTTATGGTTACTGTAATGATTAAGTTGTTCTCAATATTTGGACTGTCAGACTCCTTTTGAATGCTACTCAACAGAGTATAACTATTAATCTCTCAAGATAACAAAAATAAAACAAGTCGAGTTTGTAATGTGAGACTCATCTGAGTCGAGTTTCATATAGGCGAGCTTAATTGTTGAACTTGTCAAGTTGTATAATCGAACTGAGTTGTTGAGTTTATTTGTTGACTTTATACACTTATTCTCCTTCCTTATGTATTTACCCCTTATTCTTTTCAGATAATTCTTACACATTAATAATGTTTATTTGTTATCTTCCAAATTTTTGTCCATGCATGCAAAGTCTTCATCCGAAGTGTTGAATTTCTCCGTCAAAAGCTTATTGAAGTTGTGTGTTTCTAAGAGTTATTATTTGAAGAGATTTATTATTTTTTTGATTTTGTTAATCTACTCTTTTACTACTGTCTGCGACTTTCCATTTCGCTGTTTTTTTATTTTTTATTTTTATAATATCACATCTAATTATGATTAGCATATAGTAAAATAAATATTGTATTATTATAAAAGGATGGATCGAGTTAATCACTTTAATAATAAATATATGACACAATTTTAGAAGAAAAAATATAGCTAAATCAATTAATTAACCCACTTGATTTATCCATATAATAGTAGGACAAACCATGATAAGAAATTTGTAATTCTTTAAAAACTGGATCATGTTAAATTGATTTGTTTTTAACTAAATATCTAATTAGTCAAATTAACTCACTTTTAACATATTTAACTAAATGTTTGTATTTATAAATATATAAATTTAATAAGATTTTTATTGGATGAAATAAATCCTTTAGGACTAAATTATATGATCAGTATTTTAAAAAATTCTTTAATTTATATGTATTTTGCTACGTATAGTCGTTCACGATTTTAATACAATCTTCCCTGTTTCAAAGGAGAAAAAAGAGATTAAGTAATTTTTTTCACATAAAAGCGTCAGCAATTCCTATGCCCCGCCCAAAATCATATGTCACATTTTTGCAATTTAGGTGTAATGAATTATTTGACCGTTTACTAAAAGAAAAATAGAATTTCATGTAACATTTACTTGAAGAAAGGAATCTTATAAAGGATTGTTTTATTTTCACACACTGTTTAGGATGTTATGTTGTTGTCAATTGTTGTCAAACAATAGAATTATCTGGCGTTCATACCTATTGATTCAATCAATGTAATGTTATTTCGTTTGAAAATAAGTTACAAACTTGAGACATCATAGAAATACAATCAAATAAAATGAAATTATAAAGTTAGGCATCTTTCAAAAGTTGAAACTCTACCATATTATTTCAAGAAAAGTATTTTAAAGTGTTTGTTTTTCTTTAGATATATATACTACTACTCAATGTCTCTGTATTTAAAAAAAAATAATGATAGTTATATAATAAATATTAAATAATTTGTGATGTATCATTAAAAGATCGGAATTTTTTGAAAAATATAAATAAAATTATAAAAGAAAAATAACAGTAATAGTGACAGGTTAAATAATATATATATATATATATATATATATATATATATATATATATTCTATTTTGGTATAGGAATAAAATTTAATATATTATATTGATAGGTATATATAACTCCTATTAAAAAAATAACCATTGTGGAATTTGAGTTTGTTTATAATTAGTATAGTAATTGAGGTTGAGAGTTTATTATTTAATGATAAAATTGTATGAGATTCATTAAATTTAAGCAACTATATTTAAATATAATAACTAATTCTAATAATATTATTTAAAAATTATAAGAAAGTGAATTTAAATATAATTTATCGTTATAAAATGATTTTTAAAATAAAGGTTTTGTTCGATTATATATTATAATTTGATTTTACTTTTACTAAATATAATATTTCTAATATCATGTTATTAAATGTAAGTGAGTTGTTTAATAATAATTTGATAATGAATTATAATATGTATGTCTTTAGTATGTGAATTGATCAATAATGATTTGATAATGTCTTTAGTAAGTCAAACAAAATTTATTACAAAACACTTTGATGTCGTATTAATATTCTTTCTTTACACTAAAACATGTATTTCTTATGTGTGTGATTACATATTTATCAATAATTTGATAATGATTTAATAATAAATGATATGATATTTTTAACAAATATTAAATATAAACATGGTTAAGATTAATTCTGTTATAGTACTATAACGTGATCTTAAATCTAAAATATTTTAAAAACAAACGTCACTTAAATTAAAAAAAAATTGAATATAAATTTTATGAGAATTATATGGAAAAATTTTAATTTTTAATTATTTTTCAATAATCGTCTTACTGCGAGATAAGTATATGAGAGTTAGAAAACTGTTATAGGAAAAATGATGTCATAAAAGTCCGCCTTTCATAAATTATATACACGGACACCAAAAAATGTTCACGTTTTGCAATCTTTTTTTCTATCTCACGTAATGCCCTTCTAAGTATAACTAATTTAAAAGAAGTTTCGATTTTAATCTATATTTTTTTAAGATTTTGGTGTTTCTATATCGGAAAGGCTGCAATTTTAAGCCAATCATTGTTTTACACACTTTTAATTAAATATTTTTACATGGTATCTTAAAAGGAATGTATTAATTTATTAAGGAACTAAAAAAACTAAAAAGAAATTAAAATAAAAGTTTAGTGAATTAAAAATATTATATAACCTTAAAAGGGGTTGCATAGAATTTAAATCCTCTTTCCTTGCTGCGGAAGACACTGGTTCACATTGAGGGTAACGTTAATACAGCTACACAGTATCTAAAATTAGAAGGTGCATTTTAATTTTTTCATAGGGTTTTTTTTATTGAGAAAGAAAATATCAAAATTATGATGGATCCTTTATATTGGTATTTTATTGATAGAAATTGAAAACAAGAAAAGGAAAAGACGGAATAATAATTTTTTATATTTATTTAATATTATCCTTTATTAGTTATTTTTATAAATATAGAAGTTAGATATTTTTATTCTTATATATAATATGAGCATACAATTAGTATTTAAATAAATAAGAGGTGCCACGTTTCTCCATGCTCTCATTCTCCAAAATCTCTCATTCATTCCACTTCACAAAAGAGTGAGAGCAGCAAAGAGAGAGAGAGAGAAAAGGGTTCCGCAAAAGGCCATTAAAACCAAACGGTGTAATGCAAATGCAAGAATAAACAGCTTCTCCTTGCCTTCCCGACAAAACTAGGATGAGTTGTAACAGTAATAGAAGCATTAAGTGCGCAATTCAATTTCGCATTTCGCAATGCCATTTCTGAATATTCCACACCCACGCCCTTTCTGTTTCTTTCGCTTCCCTTATTTTCCCTATTTTAATTAATATTTCAATATTTCACTTCATCTTCTTTCTCTTATGAGGCTTTCCATACTGCAACCTCAGCCGCAGCGCTGTCACCACCCGATAAAGCGGTGGCCTCGCATGGACGCCTCCTTCCACCGCCGCAAGGACAAGGTCGTTATCATCATGGGGGCCACCGGCTCCGGCAAGTCCCGTCTCTCCATCGACCTCGCCACCCTCTTCCCCGTCTCCGAAATCATCAACTCCGACAAAATGCAAGTCTACCGCGGACTCGACATCACCACCAACAAGATCCCCCTCACGCAGCGCCGTGGCGTCCCCCACCACCTTCTCGGCGACGTCGACCCCTCCCTCCCGGAGTTCTCCCCCGCCGACTTCCGTCGCCGCGCTGCCCACATCATCGACGACATCAGCAGCCGGGATTGCCTCCCCATCGTCGTCGGCGGCTCTAACTCCTTCGTCCACGCGCTTCTCGTGGAAGACTTCCAGCCTGACTCCAACGTCTTCCACGACGCCGAGCGGCTTATATCCTCCGAGTTGAGGTACAAGTGTTGTTTCCTCTGGGTCGACATAGCTTTCCCTGTGCTATCGCAATACTTGTGCCACCGAGTCGACGACATGCTCCAATCGGGGATGGTCCACGAGTTAGCTCAGTTCTTCGACCCCGAGGCTTCCCGTCGAACCGGGTCCGGTCTCAGAAAAGCCATTGGGGTTCCCGAGTTCGACCGCTTTTTTAATATGTACCCACCCTGGGCCGGCCCCGCGGGCCCGGGCGAGGATCCTCTGCGGAAGCGTGCGTACGAGGAAGCGGTGCGGGCGATCAAGGATAACACGTGCGAGTTAGCGGAGCGTCAGATGGAGAAGATCGAACGGTTGAAGTGTGCCGGGTGGGACCTACGGAGGATCGACGCTACGGAAGCGTTTAGGGTGGTGCTGACGTCAGGGTCCAGCAATGGGTCCGATGTATGGGAGAGACAGGTGTTGGAACCAAGCGTGAAGATTGTGAGACGCTTCTTGATGGAGTAGGTCTTCCAGCTAAATCCAGCTACTACTCCTACTCTCTCTTTTTTTATTTTTTCATTTTTTTTTTCTCTTTTTCTATCTGTTTATTTAACCCTAAAAAATGGAGGATGAAAAATTGGGGGGAACGGAAAATGTACAAAACAAAAATGGGAATGGAAGTTGCGAATTCTGCTGTCGGGGGGAATGATTACGAATGGGTGTTTTGGTTTCGGAGTTGCGGAGCATTGTTGGCTGTTAAGGTTTGGCACGTGCGATTCCACAATTTTTCTGGAGGCTGGTTTGGTTGTAAGAAAAAAAACAAAAAATGGAAAGTAGTATAGCAGATGTTGAGAAAAATTTTGTTAGCAGTAGGGTTTTATGTTTTGTTTTTAGAATAATTATTATTATTTATTGGAAAATTGGAAGCGGAATTGTGAATGGCGTTGATATATGATGTGTGTATGAATGAAGGAAAGATATGATGAGAAAATCACGTAAGAAAAGTTGATGTTTTTTTATATTTATAGAGAGATAAGAGATGAGAAGAATAAAAATAGTGTGGAAAATGGAATGAGACCAAATTCTTTCCCCTCTTGAATCAACTAAAAGACAACCATTCGCTTTTTTTCTCCCCTTCTCTCTCCTCCTTTCCTTGTATTCTTTTCTGTGTAGTGTGTGTTTTTGGGTCTCAAGAGGAACCATATGAGCACACTCCAGATTGTGAATTTGTCTTGGCTGCCTTCACAACACAACACAACACATTCCTTCTGCTTTCTGCTTCCTTCGCATCACCATTTGTCATTTTGTTCAATCATCTTAATTCTATTCATTCTGTCTCCACTCAACGCATTTATGTCACCCACTCACCAAATCTATGCATCAATTCTGTTTCCTTCTGCTTAATTCATTTCAGTTTTAACTTCAACACAACACCACTGCACCATCAACTTTTTTTATTCACGCATTTACCTATATTTAATCTTCTCATCCCATTCACTAATGTTATTCCTGTTACTATCTTCTAAATTTCATTGCACTATTTTTTCTAAAATTAGTTTAATATTAATTGGTCCTATTTGTAAATTTTCAATATACGTAAAAGTTCCTTCTTCAACTCTTTGTTTTGACTTCCATACCTTTTTTTAATGGCCGAGGAATAATCCCTACTTATTTTTTAGTTGCAAGCATTCAGAATCCTAATTAACTAATCCTATATAAGCAACTCCCTTTTTAGTTTCAAGCATTCGGAATCCTAATAAACTAATCCTAAATACCCCACTCTTGTATACTGTAGTAAACGATAGATCTACATCATTTCTCTAATATATCCCTTCTTCACAAGAAATCTAATATTTTCTAAATAAGACCAGTCAAGATTGTTTTTAAAGTTCAATGATCCGCATAGAGTCTAATCAATATTAATTTGATTATTTTAATAATGAAATAATATGCAAAAAAAAAAATGTAATACCTTAATTTTATAATACCAAAAATTAAAATCTATACGTTTTTAAAATATAAAAAAGTATTTCATCGATTTTATAAGTAAACGTGATTTATTAGATACTTGTTTAAATAGTATGTCTCGAGTCAATTATGAATATAACCAAAATAATATTATTAAAATATTTTAGATACTCGTTTAAAGATCCAGATAATCATTTATTTTTGTTGGACTTTCTATCATTGAATTCATTCTTTTTCCAGTGTCATTGTGCCCCACTCATTTCAACTTAATAAGGACACGATACACAGCACATGTATATATGAATTAAATTAAACCCAACGTTTTATATAAGAAAACATAAATTACATTGAAGATGTTCCGATCATAGTTTATTATTTTTGTACAATAAATTTAAGCAAAATTAAATACCTCTTGTTTGATACACAGAAAATCCGAAGGGACTCTTAATGATTAGAGTAAGTGTGAAAGAGAAGTATTGAAGAGGAGAAGAAGAAGAAGAAAAAAATAGCAATGAATATTAGATTGGAAAAGTGGAAGCATTAAATGCGGAATTGTAAGGAAATGCATTAATCTTATGTGAATGTGATGTAGTAGAGGAGGAGAAAGAAATTAATTTAAGTGCATTAATGAGTGTAAGGAGGGTAAAGTATGAATGAGAGCATAAGTGAGTGAGTGATTACTTGATGTTCTACAATCCAAGTATGTGCTGACCTTCTCTTCACGTTGTCCTTTTTTGTGATACACTGTCCTTGAAATTGTTTTCCTTCACAGCTCTAAGAAACAGACTAGGCATAGGTAGTGTTATCAGCGCAATGGAGTTGTCAGATGGTTAATTTTAGGTGGTAAGGGCCAAATTCTTAGGTTCAGCAGTTCAGAATTTTCTGAAAACAGGTGTAGGGAATTAAATTCTGCATAATGTACAAGTCCAAGAATGAGACAATTGGTGCTATCATCTTCTCCTTGGCCACGTCCCTCCCCCGAGAACTCCGAACTTCATGTACTTTGTCACTGTGGGGGGGCCAAGTTCTATGCTCTTTCGGTCCTCCTCCTAAACCAATATCTGTCTCTCATTGTTCAAGGGGACCCCTGCATGTTAAGGAGGTTTTCACTTCCATTTTTGAGGAATACTATACCAACATAGGATGGACCCCCCCGACCATTCTCTTCTTTTCGTCATCTATCTCTTTCTAATTTTACCCATCATAAATTTCTCTCACCAAACAGTCAAATGCATTTAAGGAAACCAAATTAACAATGTCTCTTAATATTCATAATATGCCATGTGAATATGCTCACTCCTCTTTAAGTACCATTGCTTCATTTTCTTGCATCATCATTCTTTTCTGTTAGTCAGATAACAACACTTTGGAATTCGCTCAAATATTATCACTCAGCAAATTTTTCAATCTTCATACGTTATTAAAATAATATAAGATATGTTATTTTAAATAAAATAAGTGCAATCCAAAGTTTCAAGTGACAACTTAGATACCATGAATATTCATTTGGCAACTTGGAAACGATGAATTTTGAAGAGCAACCAAACAAATTCATATTCCAGGCTTGTCACTAGTTGCTATTACTAAACACAAAGTTGCCTAGAGCATGCATGTTTCTCTTGTTCTTCGGTCCAACTAGCTAGTGTGGCTGTACTTCATGATTACATGTTCTTTAGTGTTAAGAATAGTTCCTAGGCTGCATAATTGTTTAACGCGTCCTAGAAGAGCACAAATTGGCTGACATGGATCACAGGTGGAACCACATACATAAAGTAGCGTAGTTAGCTGTATAAGAGGGTATTATGTCAAGTCATTAGAATAATGTGATAGTTAACATAAGTGGGATGATGACAAAGCAGAAGCTTTTATGTGGTGCACTAAAATAGGTTTAATATATTGCTGCCAGATTAATGGTTTATCAGCTTATACTACAGCTTGTAATCTCAGATCGAACAAAATAATACAAATTTCCAAATTGATTGGTGCATGTGCAATGCGCACGAAGAAGCATCGAAACACAAGACACTAGTTCCCTTCGGAACCAAGGTTAAGGAAAATAATGCCATGTAGCTGACACTCTTAATCAATGCAACAAAAGGGACAGGTAAGGAAATTATAACATGTGCAAAACAATTTTGGCATTATATATATATATACCTCTAACCACATTTTCTTTCAGTGAAAACTGCCTAGATTACAAGTGTCTGTTTGTCCTTTTAATTTATTATTATTATTTTCGCCCATAGGAATTGAGAATTTGATCTAGTTCCCTCCAAAATCTTAAATATACATTTACATCTATAATTAAAATTGTTTTTGACGTCTTGGTGAATTTGAACTAACATTGGACCTTGGTTAATGGCATTTCAAGGAATTGAAGAATAAGTAAGTAGTTGTCATATTCTGTAAGCTATACTTTCTTCTAGATGTGACCAATAAAATACACACATATATACACTTGGGGTACTAAATATGCTGCGGATGAGTATGAGTGGTTAAGATTTTGCACAGTAACATGTGAGAATGTTTTATAAATTTGAAAAATGATTAACGAGTGGGCACTACTTGGTCCAATAGATTATATTAAGGAGAAAAACTAATAATATTTTTGTTCCTATCTCTCCTGAAGTAAACATGTTCAGAAGAAGCCTTTCCGTTATTCATGAGTTTAATTTTATTATGAAACTAATTATATACTAGTATTTGGTTGCAAATTGGTACAGGTCTACAAGGAATGCAGCGCAAGTTGAAGTATTTTACAGATCACTCAATTAAGGCAGGAAAGCAGACCATGCAGCAGGAATGTTGCAGTCTCTGAATGGCTGGCCACATATTGGGATGAGCTACAACTTAGCTGTTCTCTATGTTTAGCCATTTTAATTTTAGTGAACACTTTGCTGTAGAAGATAACACTTCCAAATTTATTTTTCAACCCTTATGTAAATAACCAACCTTAGGGATCATAATGTATATATCACACGTCCCACAAAATAAATCATTTAAGTATACTTAACCTAGAACAAATAAAACCTTCCCCTCAAGTCAACAAGTTTAAAATAGATTAAAAACATTTTATGTAATTTTTTTTGTCAATCATTCAAAAGAATTTTCTCGTCTGCCATATCATATTATCGAATATGATAATCTGTGCATAATCTAGTAAAGATTGGAGTGTTCGTAGACTCGCATTACTTACAGATTGGACTTGATCCAAATACATATATTTCATGCAGTTTGAAATCAGAAATAGACTGAAACAATGAACTTATAAGTTTTGAGGTTAAACAACAGAATTTGGGTTTCTTTCTTTAGAAAATGTAAAAAATATGGTAGAAAAATACATAAAAAAAGGTGATTATTTTAATAAGATTGATTGAAGGTATGAGAAAGGTAAAATGTTGTGATAGAAAAGTTTACAGTGGGAAAGGAAAGAAGTGAAAAAGATTAAAAATTAGGTAATGGCATTTAAACTGAAGAGAGGGAGTTGGGTAAACTTGGAATGATTGATTACAAGGAGAAAAGTGAAGTATTTGATGTGCAGTCGTCCAAGTAGAAGAAATAATGTAGGTGTCAGTTATGGTTGGAAGTGAACATGCTGGTTTTAATGAAGCTGTCCTTCTAAGAATGTTAGTTCAAGAATTAAGTAAGGATAAAGAAACAATAAATCAGTGACAGAAAGGGGAATGATAAAAAGTGGGATGGGAGATCCAAGAGGAAGGGAGAAGAAAGGGTGAAAAGAGTGAAAGAGAAAAAACTGGAAGGGCAGAGAGAGAAAGAGAGTGGGTGGAAGCTCAGGTCTCTGGGGCATATGAAGAAACAAATGTACCAAACACGAATAAAATATGGATAATGGTGAGTGGGGGGAACACATGATGGCTCTGTAGCAGAGTCCAAAGCGAGGAACCAACAAAACACAACACAAAACAACACCTTTGTGGTGGTCTGAGGACTCGAGAGACAGTGCGCATGCGGTTTTTTTTTGCGCATGATCCTATAACTCTGCCTAAGCCTACTATTTTTTTATTACAAAACTCATAGGGCATGGGTCTGTACCATCAGTACACCACATTACCACTGCCTCAATGTTCATCACCCTTTTACTTCCCAATCACAATCACAACCTCAACTATCTTACGTGGGCTTTCTAATTTTTTCCATGCTCTCCCACCTTCACCTCTTTCATGTCAGTCACCCACTACAAATCACTAAATAAATATCTTAAAACCCCTTCTTTTCATATCTTCTCTCGCCGTTAAAAAATATAACCTTATTTTACCATTTCAACTTTAACCTTTCAGGTTTAGTCAAGGTAGCTGGATTAGGTTTGCTTTCACTCCTACATTCTTCATGCAACGCTACTATACTTCTATAACTTTTATAACTAATATCAACTTCCTGTACTCATCTTATCCACTACATTCATTCTCTATGTGCAGGGAACAAACAATTATATATATGTAGAAACTTATCTACCCTTCCCCATATCTACATTTGTTATCTCTTTTTTTCTTTCATAATACTTTATTTTTTTTTTCAAAAGTTTGATGGTGTATATATCATTTTTGAGATATTTTTATAAAGGTTAACAGACTTATTATTTATATATATCAACATAAATGAACAGAAAAATCAAAACAAGCACGTCTCTTAATTAAAATTATTGAAGTTTTATTCCTAATGCTACGTAAAACTCAAGTTGGGAATTTCTCGCTTATTCATTATGTCTCAAATTCTCCATGAAGGTCTAAGAGTTTGATGGACTAATACTCATGCTGATGCTGATTAAAAAAAATAATACTCATTACATAGTTGCTTGTAGTCAAATCATAGTGTAAAATCATTTTCAATTTATAAGATCATATCTAATGAATTGTTTATTAAAGCTGTTCAAAAAGTCAACAAGCTGTTTAATAAGATTTATCATGAGAGTATACATTGTGTTAACTGTTGCTTTTTTTTAAAAAAAAAAATTCTGAATGTTCTTTAGTGCATTAAGCATATAATACTTTTTTTTATATAATTGTATGTCCTGTGGATTATGGTTTATATGAATTATTTATTAATAGTTAAGTATTTTGTGAAGTGTGATAAAAATATATGATATGAAGAGGTACCACTAATTGACGATGTATAACAAGAGTGGTAGGTATAGAGATTTGATAAGATATTCAAATTCTTTTAATAACTCGTGTCGGATAGATGAAGATATTCATATTCATTGAGTTTATGTTTTTTTTATGTTTATACAATGAATATATTGAGCTAAATTTATTTGCACAAAAGTGATGACTTAAATGCATTTCTTAACTACCTATAACTTCAAAATGTTGTGATTTATACAATTTGGAAGAGTAAAGACTTTCAATATAATTATTAATTTGTCCAAGGAACTATAATTGTATTATTCTATCATTATTCATACTCATGATATATTTTTGAACTGTCAAAATGGGTCACAACCCGCGAGCCAATCCGGCTCGTCACGGGTTTGGGCCGGGTTGGGTTTGAAAAAATTGTATTTTTTTATGCGGGTCAGATTTCAACCCGGCTCATTTAAACCCGGCTCATGCGGGTTGAACCCGTGGTGGGCTGGGTTGACCCACCAACCCGCTTACCTAATTTTATTTTATTAAAATTTAATTTTAATTTTATAAAAAAATATTTATTATTTTTTTTATTGAAAAAATTATTTAAGTTCCATATTTTCAAAATTAATTAAACATCCATGTTGGGAATGAAATTTGGGAGTGAAATTTGTTTAGATTTGAATTATAGAAAGTTTGTAATTTTTTTTATTTAAAAAAAATTGTAATTAAGTGGGTCAGTGAGCCAACCTGTTTACCCACCAACCCGTGGAGGGTCGAACCGGGTTCGAAGTTTTCTGGCTCGCTAATAAATGAATCGGGTTGGGTTGACTTTCTAAGTGATCAACCCGTGGTAGGCCGGGTCGGGTTCGGACTACCCGTTTTGACAGCTCTAATATATTTAATTAAATTTTTTCCTTATATCATTTACCTTAATGCATTGACATTCTATAAATTTCAATTTTTACATATTGATGTTATCAGAATTTCTTTTTACATATGTGTTATCTTAGGTAAATTTTCAAATCATGTTTTGTTTGGAGAGGACTTTGTACCTAAACATTCTAGAGCCTTTACGGAAATATATTCGACTATATAAGAATATGATAATTTTTATACTTTGATATATTTGTGCAACAAATTCAATTATGTTATTCTTTTCTTACAGTAGTTTATTTTCTATGAATGATTACAAGTTCTTTATGCTTTTCAATATTTGGCTGGTGTACAAACAGCATCGTATATACAAACTTATTATCCATAAAAAATTTACATACAATGTTTGAATGTGAAGAAACTACAAAATCACTTTTATTCTGTTGTTATTGTTATTTAATTAATTTAGTTAAGCGGTTCAACTTAACTTAGGATGTCTGAAGTATATATAATTAATTTTACTAGAGATAAGTCAACCCACTAAATCTTTCCTATAGGGTGAAATTTTGAACGTCAATTTTAAAAATATCATAATAGATTTAAAAATTACGTAGAAATATAATAAATAATACTCAATATGCGTATGTATATTTTGTTGGAAATTTAATATTATCATGGTTAATGATGAGGAATAATGGTATAATACTTGCTTGTATATAATGAAGTTAAATACCAAAGTTAAAAGATGTACTTTTCTTTTTCTTCTGAAGATGTAAAGAGCATGTAATGAATTTTGCTTTTAAGTTTTATCTTTACAACATACTACATATATAATTAAATTTTCTTTATAATGCCTTTTTGACACAAAATTAAACTTTCTTCCTATTTCAAATTATTTATACATTTTAGGGTTAAATATATTTTTCGTCCCCAACTATTGGCCGTTTTTGTGTTTAGTCCCTCTTTCAAACTATAGTACAATTTAGTCCTTCAACTTTAGAAAACTCTGGTTTTAGTCCTTTTTACCAAATTTTGTTAACTTTATTTGTTGTTTCAAACGCGTTTCTCAATTAACATTGAAGCAAAAATGTGTCAAACAGTGTAAACAATCCAAATGTTATGATGTAACGTGCTTGAAACAGCAAATAAAGTTTAAAAAATTTGGTAAAAAAGACTAAAACCATAGTTTTCTAAAGTTGAAGGACTAAATTGTACTATAGTTTGAAAGAGGGACTAAACAAAAAAACGGCCAATAGTTGGGTGACGAAAAACATGTTTAACCCTACATTTTAATCTCTTAACTTAATAAAATAATAAATATAATTTTTTTAATCTATTGATTTTGAACTTGTTAAAATGTGTTTTAAATTGATATTAATTAGTTATAATGTGTCAAACCCTATAAAAAACTCAAACATCATCTTAAATATATTTCACACATTAAAAAAATTTAACTCAATTAAATTTGAAATATTATATTTATTTATTTTAAAATTTGAGATCAAAGAGATATAGATGAATTTTAATTTTGCCTTTAAGTTTAAAAATTTAAAACATATTTAATCATAATATTTGTTTGAATAATGTCATAATCATAATATTTATTTAAATAATGTCATATAAATATAAATGTTTGTATTTTCAAGCATAGAATTAAGTAAAAGTAACCGAAGTATCCAAAAAAAAAAACCATGCACCCAAATGTTTGAAATGACAAAGTTACTAAGTTTGACTTTATTTTATATGTTTAATGTCATATACATATATATATATATATATATATATATATATATATATATATATTAAAAAATTTCACAGAATGAATGCACACGACTTTTCATTTTAGAACTGAGTCAAAAAATAACCAAATTTTATATTTGAACAATTCTCAATTCTTTTAAGTGAAGCGTATATGAAGATAACATTGTCTAAAATTTTATTGATTATGATTTAAATTCATTATTAGTAAGTAATGATTTCATAAGTTAGCTCGGCACATTCAAGTTTCATATTTATTACATACATTCAAGTTTCATATTTATTACATACATTAATGGTGTGGATCCTACAATGTTTTGTATATAATGTTGATGGTAAAAATGGTCAAATATACTATCCAAAGCATGAATGAATGTTTCCATGATTCCTCCGATGTGGTTGCATAGGTATATAGTGCTTATTGAAATATGAAACTTTAAAATAAACATGAGATCAATGCATTCACCCGTTATATTTAGGGAAACATTCATTCACTAAATTCTCACATGATCGGAAAACTCTTAATAAACAATTCATTTGGAACTAAGGGTTTTTGTACGAATATGGGCAAATTTGACCCATTAATTACGGATCTAGGTAAATTCGAAAAAAATTACAGAAATGGAAAAGTCGTGCCACCCCTGCACGACTTCACACTGTTCACATGAACAGTGATGAAGTCGTGCCACCCAAAAACGACTTCTGGACATGGTCATCGATTACTTTGAGCTGTAATCGATTACCAAAGACTTAAAAAACAATTTTTAATGGTTTAGAATGAAATAAAAAAAATAAAAATAGAAAAAGTGAAGTCGTGTGGAGGTTGCACGACTTCATCTATTGAAGTCGTGCCACCCTCCCATGACTTCACCTTTTCTATTTTTAATTTTTTTTATTTCATTCTTAAATAAAAAAAAACTATGTTTGTAATGTAAAAAATATTATACAAATTAATTTAAACAACGAAAAATTAGTATAAAATTTACAATAAACCTAAAACCTTAATAATGAATTTCTTTAATTTTTTTCACAATTATTTCTATTTTGTCATATTTTTTATTTAATTTAAATTAGTTCTAATTAAAAAAAAAATTTGCAACAGAATAAGTTTATTAAGAAAAAAATTATACAATAATTTTAAAACTTCTAAACCATAAAACTAATAATTTCTAACATTTTTTAATTTTTTTTTGGAATTTTAAACACTTAAAAATCAATTTTTAATGATTTAAAATGAAATAAAAAAAATTAAAAATAGAAAAGGTGAAGTCGTGGGAGGGTGGCACGACTTCAATAGATGAAGTCGTGCAACCCCACACGACTTCACTTTTTCTATTTTTAATTTTTTTTATTTCATTCTTAATTATTAAAAATTGTTTTTTAAGTCTTTAGTAATTGATTACAGCTCAAAGTAATCGATTACCATACCCAGAAGTCGTTTTTGGGTGGCACGACTTCATCACTGTTCATGTGAACAGTGTGAAGTCGTGCAGGGGTGACACGACTTCTCCTTTGGAAGTCGTCTGGGGTGGCACGACTTCTCCTTGACTTTGAATTTGCCCAGATTGGTAATATATGAGACAAATTTGCCTATGGGAGTACAAAAACCGGAACTAAGTTGGAGTAAACAGAGATGAAATTACTTTGAACAGGATTATATGATATTTTAAATGAATGTATAGCAAAGAGGATAAATTGATCATACTTTTTTAAGTAAGGTGCTTAAGATATTCATTTTTAATGCCTACAAGATTAAGACGATATTCTATTTAAATAACTATAAGTGAATTGCAAATATTTAAAGTACTTAAATGCTTTAAACTCTCGCATACATATTGCATTGTACTCGGAAAAAAAAATGTTGTCTCATAAGTCTCAGTTAGAGGCACCACATAGTATAAATAAATATGATTAGCCAAAAACTGAAATCGCATTACCAATAATTAATCAATCCATTTTGATCCAATTAATTTTCTATAATTGGCAAATAGTTTTAGTTTTCGTCCTCATATTGTCAACCACATTGCCAAATATCTAACCATTTTTAAACCTTTATCTAGTTACTGGTCTTTTGAAAAGCCAAAACATTTAACAATGGCATCCCTATTTGAATACTACATGGATTTAGTTTCAAGAAACACAAGAAAAATAGTTTAACCACTTTTATTTTATTTTTTTATTTGGTATCAAATTAGACTTTCATTAATTAATCTAACTCGTAAAATGTACAACGAAAAGACAATAACAATTCAGTTTGCACAAAATGTTGAATCTTAGAGGAATTAGAACGTAATTTACAAGTGCAAACCTTGTGTAAAATTTCATTCTATAACAAAACAGTAAAGAATTTTACAATTAATATACATTTAAAATAAAATATTACATTTTTTTTGTGTGCTAAGCTGCCATATTCTATTTAGGAAGTATCTGCTTATTAAATTAAAAACAAGAAGATTTTAACTCTCTTCGTTTTTATGACCCTGAAAGACAAGTCCAGATAAAGCAAAATTGGTTAACTACAAAAATGAAAAAAAAAAAAAAAACTTATCCCTACTTTTATTGGATTAAAGTTAATCCTCGTGAAGCTTATGCCTTACAAATTTAAGTTATGAGAAATAAAAGCATTTGTTATTTTCAAAATATAAATAGGATTTTTTTATTTGTTATTTTATACAGTTAAAAATGTTTACTAAAGTGCAGATTAAATTATCTTTGATTTGTATTTTTGAAAACATTATTTTGCGGGAGGGTTCTTTCTGCACCCTATTTTTTTTCCTACACTTCCAAATTTGACTGTAATACTCATTATAATTCTACCATATATATATATATATATATATATATATATATATATATATATATATATATATATATATATTATTAATTAATTAGGTAAGTAATAATTATTACTTACCCCACCACCCGTATTTACCAATGTGCTACTATGTTAATTTCTCCAACATCGGAGTGAATTTAACGAAGCATTGAAGGACGCTTTTCTTGAGCATTCTTCTTATTTTTAAAGGTGTTCATCTTCTTAAACAATCTTCTTTTTCTTTGATAGAGTTTTTCTCAACGGATTATTAGTATTTTGTTTGAAGATCAAAGGTATGTATTTATTTCATTTTTTGTTTGTTTTTCGAGTTATAATTCAATTTTTGAAATATGGTTTGTATAAATAGAAAATTGATTTAAAGTAAATATTAAATTTCAAAATTTAGTGTATGAGTATCTTGAATTTCAAAATCCAATCAAGAAGTTTCTCCAACTAATGATATATTTTCTCCATCTTTGTCATGACAACCTTTTTTATGAGTAAATTGGTGGATCTTCTTCTAACTTCACTTTTGACAAAACTTTAGGTTAGCTTAATAAACAAACATTAAAAACAACACACCAAATAACAAGAATTTTTTTTTTAAAAAAAACATAACATACCATATATCTAAACATAAAAAAAAATAACATAAGCATAACATATCAAATTATAAAAATAAATGAGTTAAAAGAACTAGATTTTAAGATTAAAAAAACACCTTAATTGGATTTTAAAATTTGAGATTTTGAAATCCAAGAAACACTTTGATCAGATTTCCAAATCTAAAAAAAAATAATAATTAGATTTTGAAACTTAAAATATTTCTAAACTAAATTTCAAACACATGTGATACATTCTTAAATTAAATTTCAAAATTCGATATATTTATAAACTTAACCAAACCAGTTTTCGAAATCTGATACATTCATAAATCAAATTTCGAAATATGATACAATCCTATCGAATTTTAAAATTTGAGTTTTCTAAAACCATTTGCAAAACAGATTTTTTAAATCTACTATTTACCCTTAAAATCTGATGTTTTTCTTGTCAGGTCTGACATATCACTGAATTCTAAATTTGTTTCACTTTATTAATCAAAATTAATCATCATCTAAACCCTAGATTTTAAATTCTATTCACCTCCAAATTATATCCAAATTAAAAAGAAATAGAAAAAAAATATGAAACTTAGAGTGTTGCGTGAAGAAGAGGACGGGTGGAAGAGATAGAGGAAGGAATGTTTGTGTTTTTGGGGGTGTAGGAACTCGAAAGAAGGAGTCAGGGTTAGTGAACAAATAAATAAAGAGAGGAAGTAATTATGTTTTTACCTAATTAAAATCAAAGAAGGTCACTTAGGATATTTAGAAAATTTTGGAGACGAACAAAACCCTTTTTTTTGGTGTTTACTTAACAAGGACTTTTTCTTACACACATTTTTCAGAAAAAAAAAAAATTATGGCGAGCCAGCCCAAATAATTTCAGATATGGTTAGAGTGATTTCTTCCTGCACCCCCATTTTTTTCCCTGCAATCTTGAACTTAAATACACCGTGACAGCATCCACAAGGTCATCGCGAGCTCGCCGCAGCTGGACATGTAGACACGGTGGCTCTGGAGACCAGAGAACCTGAGCAGGAAGACGAGATTAAGAAACACTTATTCCGAAATACCTTTTTTTTAGTGTACTCCAGATCACGTAATCCGATATTTTTAAATTTCGAAATTTATCCCGAAACACTCATTCCCAAATACGAAATTAGTTTTCAAATTCAATCCTCTGGATTATATATTCAAATCTTAAAACATTTTTTTATAATATTTAATTTGAAAAATATTTTCATATTATAGATTGAATATTTCAAAATATGCTTTTGAATTTATAAATATTTTCAAAATATAAAATGCATTTTGAATTGAGTGTTTTAAAAATATTTTTTAATATTAAGCAACGAGCAATTTCAATTCAAAAGTATTTTGGTCATTCAATTGAGCATATTAATTTCTCATTGACTTTCATGCCGGATTTAATTATGAGAATTGGCATGATAATTAAAATAGTTATTTATTGGTAATAGAATTATTAACTATGTTAATACATTTAAGTGCTATAAATTATCAAGTATTTTCAATATTAATACGTTTGTCGTCAACCGCAATCATATGATGTCATTGTATAAATGTGTAGCCTCTTAAAAGGTTCCCATCTACTGGCAGCTATTATGTCATTATGCACAAAATTATATAATAATGTCAGTACTGATTCAGAAATGTTGTAATTAAAATGCATTTGTCAATTGATCGTGTTTTATTGCATTTTCAAGATAACAATAAAACTTACAATCTTTATTCTATAAATATCTGTCAAGTTTACGAGAATGATTTCGTATTAATAAGAAAGAATTTAATTTAAATTTATTAAAACTTACAATCTTTAGTTATAAAATGTATGACATATTGTAATTTTGTGTTTTTCATTCTTTATTTTTTCTTTTTCCTCTTGTTATCTTTTTTTTTTCTTTTAATCTATTTTTTTTTGTCAATAGTATCATTGTCTCGTTTTATCAACAAAATTACCAAGGAATCTTACAAAATTCAAGTATTGACAAATCTATGGATGAGATTTTAAAAATTCAATTATCAATGAATTTTCAAAAGATACAATTATTTAAAAATTTATCATAATTTTTTTTTTAAATCATTATTGATAGATTCATTATTGACATAACTATATGTCAAACAATTAAATCTTAAAATTCATCGTTAAAATTTATTTTATTGACAATCTTTTTTTTTTTTTTTCTGCCAGTAAAGCCAATTCATAAATATTATGACCGATAATTTTTTGATTTGCCAGTAAAATTTATCCATATTATGAAATTTTCTTCTAGTGTTGTTTTCTAGTATTGTTTTGAGTTATTATTTTCTATAATAAATTTCATGTTTATTCTTATTATTGTATGTGATTGCTTAGTGAAAACACAGTTTTTTCTTTTTATTTAACTTTCACATGTTATTTTTATAGGTTTAATAATTCTAATAGTTTCTATTTCTGATGATTTTTTTTTCAATTAGGTTTTTTATTTTTTCTTTTTCTCAATTGGGTCCCTATTTTTGAAAAATTGAAACAATTAGGTCCCTGTCGTTAGTTCCGTACTAACACCGTTAAAAATGGTGACACGTGTCAGCTCCTTCTTTTTTTGAATTTTTTAAATATATTTTTAATTATATTTTATTTTTATTTATTTAAAAAAAATTGCCACGTGTCAAGTTGACATTGAGCCACGTGGCAATGACAATGTGAGGTGACACTGATAGTGCCACGTGTCATTTGATTTGTCTCAATTTGTTCCCTATATTTTTAATTTGTTTTTAATTTGTCTTAATTTGGTCNNTGTATTCTTATTTTGTTTTAATTTGGTCCCTGCATTAAATGATTAAAATAAAAATACGGGTAAAAAATTAAAACAAAATAAAAATACAAGGACCAAATTGGAACAAAATAAAAATACAGGGACCAAATTGAAACAAATGCAATGACACGTGATTTGACAGTGACACGTGGCACTGTCAGTGCCACCTCACACTGTCATTGCTACGTGGCATAATGTCAACTTTGACACGTGGCAAATTTTATTTTTAAAAGAAAAAAAAATAAAAAATAAAAATAATTAAAAATATATTTAAAAAATTCAAAAAAAATCACGAGCTGACATGTGTCACCCTTTTTAACGGTGTTAGTCTAGAACTAACGACGATGACCTAATTGCTTCAATTTTTCAAAAATAGAGACCCAATTGAGAAAAAGAAAAAATGAGGAACCTAAGTGAAAAAATCACCGAATATAAGAATTATCAGAATGATTAAACTTATTTTTATAACTTGTTATAGTTGTTGTACTTATCGAACTCAAATCTACCTTACTATTGGCAGACCAAAAATGACTTGATAAGCGTGAGATTCAAATATCATATCTGTATGAAACATTAATGTCCTTCAAATGAGAAAAAAATGATTCTGGTAATAATATAAATAGAATCTAGGTTATAGTAACCTAAATTCAATTATTAATTCGGTTAATGTGTCATTATGTATTCAATTTATCTTATTTATTGCTATACAAACAAAATATTCTTTACTCTTTCTTTACTTTCATACTAAAAATATATTTCTTATCGACTTGAGTGTAAGAATCTTTATAAATCGACTTCTTTGTGATATATTAAAACTCAAAATATGATAGAAAGCTAAAAAGTTCTTATTAACTACTTGAAAAATGATTTACATTGATAACATATAAATAATATTTTATAAATTATAGGTACACTAGTACAAAAATAATATTTTATGACGTACAAAAACGAGCTATGACGTACGTAGTTTTGTACGTTATAATAGGTCTACATATTTTATGACGTAGCAAAAATTTACGTTATCTGAACATATTATGACACTGTTTCTAAAATCAGTTCATTTTTTTTATATGAATATTGGAGAAAATTGTTTCGAATTGATATTGAATAAAATTATCTATTTCACTCAAGAAGTCTATAAAAAAAAATAACTCTAATGAATATGAACATAGATAATTTTAGTAAAGCTCTAAAGAGGCATTAAAATGCTTCACGGTATAAAATGTTTATCTTTTGTTGTTGACTTTTAATTTTTTCCTTCATCCTCGCATATTGAAGCTCT
>NC_028358.1:43430750-43471932 GCF_000741045.1 Vigna radiata var. radiata | reverse complement strand
AACAATGACGTATATAGTTTTGTACGTTATAATAGGTGTACACATTTTATAACATAGCAAAAATTTACGTCATGATAGCCTGAACATATTATGATGCAGTCAGTCCATTTTTTTATATGGAGGTGCAAAAGTGTTACTGGTGCAAGGTTAAAATGGGGAATAAAAACTTTATGTGGAGCAGGAAGGAAAAAGGGAGGTGCAGAAAGAAATTGCCAGGAGAGAGATATGTTTCAAGGTTTTCACGGCCCAAATTATAATCATAACATCTAGCCCTGAATATCTTATCCTAAAATTGAAAGAAAAAAAAATGCAAAAGCTGGATATATTTAATGCAATTTCATCTTGTGAATTCAAAATACATGAATTATGCATGAATTGTTTTCATATAAAATAAATGACAAATATATATATATATATATATATATATATATATATATATATATATATATATATATATATATATATATACTAAAAATATGACAGACACATATACTAATAAAAATATGGCCAGTAGTGAATCAGATAGCTCAGAAAATGATATGATGGACAAGAAAAAGAAAGATTTAGTGAAAAAAATCAAAAGTTTCCATAACAGAGTTAAAGCTGAAGACAAAGTTCTTTTTAATTTACAAAGATTTAGGCTACCTGAATCAGCAATGAAACGTACACTGAAGATCCGTAAATTTCTAATGAAAGACAACTACAGAGAGGCTAGAGTTCAAATTTCAAAAGCAATCAAACAAATAATAGAATATAATCTCTTATGTCAGAACCTTGCATCTCCAACTCCAACTCCATCTCCATCTCCATCTTCAACTCCAACTCCATCTCATCCATCATATACTAAGACTATGTAAAAAAAATCTTATAACACTAGTACAAAAATAATATTTTATGACGTACAAAAACGAGCTATGACGTACATAGTGTTGTACATTATAATAGATCTACATATTTTATGACGTAGAAAAAATTTACGTTATCTTAACATATTATGACACTGTTTCTAAAATCAATCCATTTTTTTATATGAATATTGGAGAAAATTGTTTCGAATTGATATTGAGTAAAATTATCTATTTCACTCAAGAAGTCTATAAAAAAAGAAATAAATGTGAACATAGATAATTTTAGTAAANCTCTAAAGAGGCATTAAAATGCTTCACGGTATAAAATGTTTATCTTTTGTTGTTGACTTTTAATTTTTTTCTTCATCCTCGCATATTGAAGCTCTAAAGAGGCATTAAAATGCTTCAGAAGTTCATCTACTTCTTTCTCGAGGTCATCGACCTCTTTTTGAATGATTGATGAACTTGTCAGAATGTCCAAATTTCCGTTGTCATCGAATGACGCTTTTTGTAAACTCTCTTGCACATCACTGTATTTTAGTGCATCGTTCCTCCTATTCTCTGAAAAACAAACACATATAATCAATACTAATAAAGTCGAAATAGACAAGTATAGAAAATATATCTTCAGAAGCCGAGATCCTCCGTTCAAAAGAGTTCATAAACTTGTCAATTTCATCCTGANTAAGCTCAGGATAATATTTTTTCATATGATCTCTGAGTGTACTCATGCTCTTAAATTTTTTCTCGGTCTTTATTCCATCTTTGTCCAATTGATCACTCACTCGAGTAGGTAAATGGATAGATCTATTTTTATAATATCGTCCACAGTCACTAAGCTTTTTTCCCGTGTTCCACCCCCAATTGTCGNTAGGTCCANGCCAGTTCCTGGGAGCCTTAACCTACGCTAGTACAAAAATCATATTTTATGACGTACAAAAACGAACAATGACGTATATAGTTTTGTACGTTATAATAGGTCTGCACATTTTATAACATAGCAAAAATTTACGTCATGATAGCCTGAACATATTATGATGCAGTCAGTCCATTTTTTTATATGAATATTGAAGAAAATTGTTTCGAATTGATATTGAGTAAAATTATCTATGTTCACATTCATTAGAGTTATTTCTTTTTTTATAGACTTCTTAAGTGAACATAGATAATTTTACTCAATATCAATTCGAAACAATTTTCTCCAATATTGATATAAAAAATGGACTGATTTTAGAAACTGTGTCATAATATGCTCAGATTACATAAAATATGTAGACCTATTATAATGTATAAAACTATGTACGTCATAACTCGTTTTTATACGCCATAAAATATGATTTTTGTACTAGTGATAAGACTTATGTATTTAGTATTATAATATGAATAATATATATATATATATATATATATATATATATATAAATTAATTTAATGATTGATACTTTACCAATATTTTTCATTTTAACATATTCTATATTTTTAAATATAAATACAAAGAAATATTTACTAACAAAAAAGATGTGAGATTTTATGATAACTTCTATTACATAAAAAATTTGACGTATAAAAGTAACATGTAAATTAATCTTATATATTAAAAGAATCGTTTATTATTCTGATATATGATATGACATTGTTAGTGTATATTTAAAAAATTATATTATTTTTTTATGTTGATAGATTATGTGTATACCAATGGAAACAGTTAATACAAGGTCAAACGATTCATGTGGCATTTTTATAACGTATATAGTACAAATGTTTTGTTTTGTTTTTTAAAAATGTTATATATGATTTTGAGATTATGTAATGCATGATTCAATTGTTAACTTATCCCATTCATAGTTTTTGAAATTTATGAAATAAAATAAGTTTTTCAGACTATTTCTTTAAGAAAAAAAAACAAACCTTGCACATGCGTTGTTGAATACGACGGAATTGATTTTCAATTGAAAGAAGACAACGAAAATATCCAGTTGACATTATATTAGCGTCAACTAATATATGGAACAGCACATAGATCACACAGATTTAGAGACAAACATATTCATGTTGCACAAATTGTCCACTAGAATTAAAATATACATACATACATATATATTTTGAATACGAATAACCAATTAAAATTTTCAATAGAACAAAAATTAGTAAATAATTTGCATCAATATTTGTTTTTATCGATAAAAAATATATATTTTTGTAATAGAGTCATTGACATTCTAGCCCATTTACATTATGTACATAGAATGACCTTCGTAGCATTAGTTCGAGTCAAATTTGATGAAATAAAAGGCGTATGTGTTGAGAAAAGTAAAACATGTTTTCTTATTGATTTTTAAATACTAAAAGAATTATTAATTATTAATTTTATTTTAAATATGAATTTAATTTTTAATAACATTTTGTTTGAATCTTTAAAAATACGTCCAGATACACAAGTTTCAAAAGAACCAACAAGGTAACTATAAAATACTATTCTACCAATGGTATGAACAAATTACTTATTAACGGTGGAATAGCAAGTTGCAAGAAAAATAACACCTATTTGAAGCCGAGAGTCAATACTACCAAGTTCTTTTATCACCCTCAATTTCGATCCACCTTCTTCCAACACTACCATCCATTTCATCTCTTTCTTCTTCCAACATTAATTAGATCAATTTCCTCAAAAAAGGTACTCTCAATTAAACTATATATATAATTAAAAACTTTGAATGATTATTTTTTAAAATGAAAAAAATATTTTACCTGAACAGAAATTTAAAAATTATACTATAGTATTTTTTTTTTCTTTTTGCAAAACTTATAGAAAGGGAGTTTTAGTTAAAAATATTATGACTACAAACAAAAGAAGGGTTTTTGTCATTTATTGACGCTGACAATACTTTTGGTTAGTGTTTATAATAATGTATAAATGGAGGAAATATTATAACAATAGAAAGTCAATTTGTTTGACTTTGATGATACTGATCACAATACATCTCATAATGAAATCTTGGTAATTCCGTTCTCGTTTATAATTTTTTTAAATTTATTTTATTTTATTTAAAATAATATTTTAAAAATACATTAAATTTAATTAATTTCATTTATTCGAACATCTCAAAACTTCCAGTGTATCGTCAAGCCATAGGGACGAAAATTGATTAATGTTAGGGAAGCTAAGGTTCTAACTAAATCTCAGAGTTAGGTATCTTTGAAAGTTCGATTTTAAAGGAAAAATAGAATGAAGACAAAATTTTCCTTTTTAAACAAGAGACTTTTATATCAATTATAAAATATCTTGTATTGATTAGTTTATTAATTTTTATAATAATTATTATAAAAATAAACTAAACAAGTAAATTAAGCAATATTCATTGTCATTTCCGTGTTCCTTCCAAACCTCAACCCGGAAACATACGCTGTCCATTGTCAACAAAGAACAGAGACACAAACCTCGGCTTCCAAGCTATTCTGCATCATTCAAACCTTATTTTAATGATTTTCAAAATGGGATAGTTTGATTTTGTAAAATTCAAACTGAAGTTAGAGTATATCCATAGCCAGAGAAGTGATGGAAGAGGAATGGAAAAGTAACAGAGATTTAAGAGTAAAATAATATGCAAGGGAAAACCAAATAAATTTGAAGACTTAATCCGTGTTGGATGTAATTTCAGTGGCAGAAGAAAAATGAGATTGAGTTGAAGAAGGTGAAAAGTTGTGCTTCTGCGTCATCTGCCTGCGGGCGGCTATGGAGGTACCAAGCGTGGAAGCCAAACGTATTACAGCATACAAACAAAATCAACAACCAACCCACTAATAGTAATACAATACTCCTCTTCCAATATTATTTTATTTTGGTTCAAATCAAACAACTTTCTTCCTTTATACACGCCTCCTTGGTCAGTTTAATTTTTTTTAATCATGCTACTAGTCATATTATTAATCAGGTAAAACAATCTTTTAGCTGCTAAATAATTACGATTCAAGCACACCAGCAGTCAAATCAAAAAACACAACTCATTATCTATTGGATAAAACATAATCTATATTTCCTATTGACAAATATGAACTGTGGCTTTATAAAGTGTCAACGGTCGTAGTTGTAGGCTATTAAGATTTCTCCTTTCCAATCTCATATTCTCTGTATATATATATATCAACCCACCTTTCTATTCTTTCCCTATAAACAGTTTCGTACTTTTCCATTTTCATTCGAAACACATATTTCGCATTGGTTTATTGAGTTGGAGTTTAACTAAGATGAGGCCTGGTGCGGAGTTGTATTGCTTTCAAGAGCAGCCAAGGAAGGTGATCAACGGTCCTCGTCCTTCTCCTTTGATGATCAACAAAGATTCCCACATGATACGAAAGCCTTCAAGGTGTGTTGATGCACAAACCAATCTCCAGAGACCACAGAGGATTAAACCCATCATCATTTACACTCAATCACCCAAGGTTATCCATACCAAGGCTAAAGATTTCATGGCTCTTGTTCAGAGACTTACTGGTAGGTCAAGCACCAGTCACAACGTGTCCACTGCTTCACTGCCTCAAGACACCTCTGAGAATCTCGGGTCATATTTGTCTGATGGTTCCAACAACAACAGTAATGAAACAAGTTCAGCTCTTAGGAGGGGTGCTGAGAATTTGATAGAGAATGGTGCAATCGTTCCTTGTAGTCCTTCTCACCTGGATTTTGCTGATATGCCACTTTTCACTCCAAATCCATCGGATCTCTTTTCCTCATCTCGATCATCAGTGTTTAAATATTCTGATTCCCCGTATGGGGTTTTGGGAAGTTTGATATCCCCTTCTGCTTTGGAATTCATGAAAGAACTGTCTGAATATTGATACCAACTCATTTGGGTATTCATATTTGCTGGAGGGTTCAACTTGGTCTCGTTAAGTAATAGTTCAGTTTCTATGCTGAAATAGGTTGGTCACTTTAGCCTTATTTCTTTCTTCTGTAAATTTTCTTGCATTAGTGTGATGGAGCTGAACAACTGTGACACTTGCTACCATCAAATTAGTGTGAACTATAATAGGCAGACTTAATTCAATTCATTCTTTCTGAACATGAGAAGAATATGTTCATCAGTTTCATTTTGTTAGTGTAATTTCATTTCCCTGTCGTGTTCTGCTTTCATGTTCCTCTTTCGCTGCATAAAAACTGCTGATCGATCTGTAATCTTGTTTCTTCTTTGTATTAGATATGCAAGCGTTTATACTATACCTCACTTCCTAATTCCCATTTCATCAGTTGTCTATAACTATTGGATCTGTTTCATACAAAAATTTGGTCAGTCAACGCCGAGACAATTGTACAAGGTTCTCGGATCACTGTCTGGTTTGGCATTTTTGTCAACATATTACTTGAATTATCTTGTTTCAAGTTTGGAAGATTTGTATCTTCAAAAGCAAAGTCAACTCCTTCGTTTTCATATCATTTTCTTCGGTACGACTTGAATTATTTTAATGATGTGTTACTAATATTTAACATTTGCATACAGTTGTAGCTGATCATAGCTCCACCCACCTATATATATATACATATATATATATATATATATATATATATATATATATATATATATATATATATATATATATATATATATATTCTCGTTCGTCTCTTACAGATCAGTTAATTAATAACAAAAGTTGTGGTTTGAAAACATGGTAATAATATATAAATGATAATATAGCAAGAGAGATATGTGTCACTTAGGGTTTATTAGGATAGCTAACAATGACTAGGCTTGGAAATGAACACATTTAAGAAAATTTTACTGGATGTTTCGGGGATAATCTTTAATGGTTGAAGGAGACAAAAGGTAATATTGATATAGAGATTTGATGCTAAATCTTAGAGGCTGGGCTAGATTGAACTTTTTATTAGTTGAAAAAAGTTTGCAGTGCTGAAGTGTATGCTTGACTAGAAGCATTGCTAGTGTGAGAAAACTTTAATTGGTCTCGGAATGAATGTAGAATTTCAAGCAGAAGATTTATTATAAGAGTTTAGCACTTGGTGGATAGGAGAGAGCACAGATATTTTACTCTGGCGTTTGAGAAGCAACATTTGACGGGGATACGATGTTCCATTTGATATCAAAATAAGGAGGAAAGGACTGGTTGGGTTCCACGGTCGCCTTCAATGACTTGAATATCAACAACGAAACAAATTTGACTGGTTGGGTTCAAGATCACTTCTTTGTAGTTTCTTGATTGAAAAACTTAAAGTCAATATATAGATTCCATTTTCATGAAAACAAAGTTATTCTAGAAAAGAGACATATAATTACTCTTTTATTAAGAAGCATTATTATACACACAGTCAATTTCTGAGTGATAATTTTTTTTTGAGATTGTGCTTAAGTCCAACAATGATATTGGGATCCGGATTGAAATAAGGTCTTTTAGCTTTATGCTCTTAATACGTTAAGGTTAATTGAATTGCATGGTATTAGACTTAATGGTGATTGAAAAAAAAAATCTAAACACTGATTGAGACTCAGGTTTAATGTCGATTAAGGTAATGATTTAATAGAATCAAAGTTACTAATTTTTGAAAGTAGGAGAACAGTCATATAATGAAGGCGGGTAGGAACAGTTATCTCTTTCGGCTATAACATTAATAGATGGAGATCTCGTTTCTATTATTATAAAAATGATTACATAATGGTAAATAAATTTCTTTAAAACTTTCTAAGAAATAACATTTGTCTCTTCCAACTTAATAAAAAAAAGTCATCCATCTTTTCTTTTCTGATTTTAAAATAAATATTTTTTTTTTCATATTTTGAATGAAACGATATCCACACTCTTAAATTTTTAAATTAACATTAACTTTCTTTGTATTGAAAATAAATAAATATTCATTGTAATTTAATACAATCTTAAATAAACCACTTTTATAATAAGATGATATTACAAAAAATTATTATCATTATTATATACAATAAACAAACCACAAAATTGTAAGGACAAATAAGCCAGGGAATATTATTTATAATTCTAATAATAAAATATTCAACAATTTCAATCAATATATACTATATTATCTTCATAGCATACAAATCAATAAAATAATTAACTTTACTTCACACATAAATTCATCTTTCACTCTTAGATTAACATTTCAACAACAATCATCAAATATCTATGTGATACAATTATCATGTCTCAATACTCATAATTCATTCATAACATAAACATGAAATTTTCTTTCGGAAGGTCAATGTGTTGAGTAACTGAGACTCTGCACTTATCATGTTTCTCTCTTACCTTTCAAAAACTATATATATACCTCTAAGTTTGAGAATTAGAACTTAAAATCACAATCAGATCATGGCATGGTAAATTTCTATATTCGTGATATAAAAATCTTCATTGGCTCTCACCACTAAAAGTCATACTCTACATGTGTCTGATAATAGCTGAGTGAGGAAAGCTCCCACACAAAATCTCATCTCGATACACTACCTATCATTATTTCACATCAAAATATTCATCCTATAAGTTATAATAATTCACAATAGCACATAAGAATTCACATAGTTTACTCTATTATAATATCTATAACAAAAGTTCGTGGTTTAAGTTTTGACAATTTTTTTCTCATAACTACGAGACAAATATCTTTAACTAAAGACCTTTAATTGACAAGCACAATGGTTAAAGTAAAGAACTATTTATTACAAATTATGTATAAAAATTTCAACTAAATCCAACCGTTAACAAAGAAGAAAACGAGTTTTATCACGACAATTCAAAATAGCAAAAACAAAGTGGCATTCATATTTCTCTCAAAAATGAGAAAATCATTTCGTTGACTACAAACCTCTAATTTTCTATCACAATGGTCAAAATACAAAATCAAATTTCATGGAATATGTTTCAAAATTTCAACTTGATATAATGGAAAATTGTGAAACTGACTTCACTTAACACAAACTTCTAATAGAAGATTCCACCATCAAGTTGAAGTGTGTTACAAATCATGTGTAAAAGTTTTAAGTCAATCCAACTGTTAGCGAAGTATAAATGAGAATTTTATAGAGACAATTTCAAATAACAAAAACAATAGACTTCTAATTATTAATTAGAGCGGTCAGATTAGAGCGATCAGATTAGAGCGATCAGATTAGCAAAAGTTATTTCTCTAACAATAGACTTCAAATTATCAATTAGAACGATCAAATTAAAGAAATATGTATTATGAACTCTGTGTAAAAATTTCAATTCCATCCAACAGATAAAAGTATTAAAAAAAAAAGATTTTATAGAGATCACTCACATTCAAATATTTTAAATCTCATTCCATTAACTCATGATTACTCTAAACATGTTTTACTTACAATTTTTATCAAAATAACTCATAACTTAAGATAATTTAAATATTGTACAATATAAATAAATGAAACCAAACTATATAACAAGAATCAATTTGCACTATGATAATTCAGATAACGAAAGCATGACGATATCAAATATATCATAGCATTACAAATAAACATAAACATGTAGTAAGCAATATTTTTAGCTTCTCTTACTTTAACACAACCTCTTCAAATCTAAATTTTAATGTTCAAAATTCAGTCACTTCTACCTAGAAATTATAATCAAACTCTCTAATAAATAGGCTTCATATGATATGATCAATTTCTGAAAGGAAGTATGTTTACTTATTAGTTTATTGTTTTATATATTATTCAAGTTTGAAAATTTTGACAAAGACAAATGCAACAAAGGTAGATGGTCATGGATTATAACTTTATAAAGTGGAATGATCATAAGAGTTTAACATATGTATATAAAATATAAAAATACGTAAATGAGTTTACAAAGTGGAATAATATAAAAATAAGTAAGTGTGGTTCATCGTGTTGTAATCGATAAAGTTTGAAATATCAATATAACTAGTACTTATGACCTTATTTGAAAAAGAATAGTATTTCAAATTTATTTGATTATATAATGATATATTATTTAGTAATAATACATCTATACGTGTTTATAATGTAATAATCATTTAAAAATTATATGAACAATAGTTTATATTTAGTTAAATGCATAAAACAGTTTTATATATTTACTTTAAACTTTTTAAAATTATTCTTTTCGTATAATATTTTATAGCATTTGTTCTTGATACATCTAACACTTTTACGCGAACCATTAAGAATGGCCTTATAGTAAAAGGTTAGGAAATTTATACAAAATTTTATAAATATATAAATTTCATTGCCATTACTCCTGTACACGAGAGAAAATGCTATACAAATAAATACATTATAGTATTTAAATTTTCATAATGAATGAATTTGACCACCACATATCCAGTGCGAATCCCTTACCTTTTCCAACGGCGATTTCGCTTTTCTGATGTCACCAACTGTCACGCCGTAACCACCGTTATCTCTGACGAAAACCTTGTGTACTTCGCACGATTCAATTCCAACGACCTTTCCAAGACTCGACCCCCACTCCGCCATCACCGCCGGTATCCGCCGCCGAAGCCGCACGTCCCAAACCCTCATCGCTAAATTACCCGCCGCATTTTCTCCGGCAGAAACCAACACCGTCTGATTAGGGCAGAGTCCATGTTCTCCGTGGTAAACGGACACCACGTTTTCATTGGAGGAAGAACATGAACGGTCAAACCCTAGCCCAAACCCTATAGAGTCCCATAACTTTACGACGCTTTTCGTGTTGGCGATTTCCGAAAGCGACAAGAAATCACCAAAGCTAGGACGTCGTAGGAACTGAGGATCGTCGTTTGTGGAGCCTCCCATTCTGAAACACTCATTCGTTCTCTCTTCTTGTTTTTCTTCTTCTTGGTCGTCTTCGAGCTCCGATATTGAGGATGATGCATCATCGTGGTCGTCATCTTCGGTATCAGAGTAATCATAATCGGCGGTGCTGAGCGGGATGGAAGTGGTGGTCTGGCGGAAGCGGAGAATGAGAAGGGTGGCGAGAAGCGTGAGAATGAAAGGACCCCATTTGCAGAAGGTGTAAGCTAAGGAATGAGGTTGAAGGTGAGAGAAGAAATTTAGATTTTGGTGGTACATAGAGAGTGTAAACATTGTTTGGGTTTTGTTGTGGAAAGAATTAGTGTGGATAAATATATAAATATGGTTGTTGTAAGTTAAGGAGAAGGAAGGATATGACGGTGGATATGTTCTAAGTTTGGAACAATCCTTGTGTTTGTTTATACAATGTAAGAGTAGTTTATGTTTCCTTTTGGAACATTTCAATTCCACGTTATTTTTTGTTTCTCTATCCACATTTATCTCGTGCATAATAAATGCTTTCAACTGCATATTCTAAGAAGACAGCAAAACGGTAAAACCAAAGCATAAGTTGTGTATTACGTGCACAAGTCTGTTGCATGGAATTCATTCTCCCCCAACTACTCCAATTTTGTCTTCTGCGATTGGACATTCAGTACGACATCGTATCAATGTCTATACATACCACTATTCTACAATGTTCCAAATATATTATTATTTTATTTTTAAATTATGTATAACAATTTAATTTACTATTTTATTATTGAAAATTAGTTGTTTAAAATATAATTGGCTTTCAAAATATCATTTTATTTTAACATTCGCTTTGTCACACTAATATTATCATTTCAATGTTATTAGCATATATATATATATATATATATATATATATATATATATATATATATATATATATATATATATATATATATATATATATATGTTATTTTATATTATTAATTCATAGTATATGATTATTAATTTATGTTTCTCAACATTTGATTTTTTTGGTATATGATTAAAAAAATATTAATTAATTAATAAATGTAAACTGCAATATTTATTAATATCAATTTCAATTGATTTAGTATTTTATTAATATATATGTATAAATTAGTAATACCAATGTATTTAAATAAAAGTATAAATATTTAATCTGTTACATTTATTTACTTCTAATTATAAGAAGTATTATTTATATTTTATAATTATACTTTTACTTAGTAGTAACAAATATGTAAATTATTTGTAATATAAATTTTTTACTTAATCAGATTGCCGGTTGTGTTTGGATAAGATAATTAATACGATATTGTTTAATGTTATGTTTGTTAGAATGGGTTAATTTATAAAGGTTATATTTAGAAGGGTTTGAATGCGTTTAGGTTTAGGGTTTGAATGCATTATATTTGAATAAAATAATTAGAATTTAGGAAATTTTGAAATGTATTTTAAATGAATAAAATAGAAATATTCTAAATATTTTATAAAGTATAAGAATATTGAATTTTCATTCTTTTTTTCATTCTCCTTACTCCATTAACGGAGATTAAGTTAAGTTGATACGAACTGGGATAAAAAATGGATCGTTTTAAATTTAAGGTTGATCAGGTTTGAAGAACTTGCTAGATTGGCCAAGACCTAGGTCTTGTCGAGTCGACCAAACTAAAAATTAAGGTGAGTTAATCTAAGTCAAAAGTGTAGATGATTAAGTTCGGGTCAAAGGTCATGTTGATTTAGTTGGGATTGAAATTCGAGCCAATTTGAATCTGATCGAAGGTTGAGATGTGTTCGTTAAGCCAAAGAACATGACAAGTACAAGTTGTTCTAAGAATGTCGTAATAAGTCTGCCTGAACCAAAGATCAAGACAAATCAACTTGAGTTGTAGGATATGACTACTAGGTTTAAATCAAAGATCGAAACAAGTCAACCCAAACCAAAAATTAAGTCAAGTCATTCCAATTTAAAGATTAAAAATCGAAAGTCTAGATAAGCCAACTTAAAATAAAGTATATGATTGAATATCAAAATATTTTCAAAATATTTTTTTTCTTAAAAAAAACTAAATTACTTATGAAAACAAGAAATTAAAAATCCAAAATGTTGCATCAATCCATGCTATCAAACTATTTAAAAAATTAATTCTATTATTATGTATTTCATTTTTTAATAATTACATTTCTTTATCCAAACACAAGATGATCGTTTTATTGATGTTACATAGGGTATAATTAAACTCCACTCTCCCTACTTTTAATTTGATGTACTGTTATTTATGATGTTAATTATTTTTATTTTTAATAAAATTTAAAATAAAAATTAATTTAAAAATGTTAAAAATATAAGAATAAAATAATAATAGTTATTATCTTTGCAAAATAAAAAATAATAGACAAAAATAAATTACAAATGATAATAAAATACATATTAAAAAATATAATCAATAAAAATATTAAATAAATTAAAAGTTAAAAATCAAATAAATTAGCTTGTCAAATATAAGTTAAAATTTATTTAAATAAGTTATTTTATTAAATATTTTTATCTTAGTTAAATTAGCTTATAGGCTAAGAACAAAGATATAAAAAACATTCTTAATTAAAACATGATATATTGTTTTCCTTTTTAATTCATTTATTTTTTATTAGTTTTTATTCATTTCTCTTTTGAGTTTTAGAACATTCAAATTTTCATAAGTATCTTAATTAATAATTAATATTTATACTAAACATAAATACAGAAAATTAAAAAAAATAACGTTTTAATAGGCAAAATAAAAGTGAAAAGATGTCGAAAGCAATAAAAACTTTTTACAGGTGACTCTAGTTCTAAAATATAAGTATTACATCTGGATAATCGAATAAGGCCAATATGTTACAAGATCATAAATGCAATAATTACAAAATTAATCGGTTTGATTACATTGCGATTCTCATATATACTGATTAATTCCAAATTAACTTTTCTGAGATTATTTCTATATTCTGAATAATCAAGAATTATGTAAAATAAACTATAGAAGTTATATATGTTTTAGACTTATTCGTGTGCAAAGTAAAATTACAAAAACTTATTTTGTTATTTTACTATTGAGAAAACCGTGATTTTAATCCGATGAATAAAATACCTGCCTTTCTATTCATTTGATTTGAACCGTAAAGCACACTCCAAGTTGACGTAACGCAAACAATGTTCACTCTATTCACACAATTCGAACTGAAAATGAGGAAATCACACACTTATATATAAGTGTAGAGGTGTTTCAGGAATTGCATTGTTCTGTGAAGGAGAAAGATGAAGTGCTACAAAATCCAGTTATTGGTCACACTTTCATTCATTCTTTTGCTTCCAAACACCAAAGGCTGGGGAGAAGATGGCCACGCCATAGTTTGTAGGATTGCTCAGGTCTGTTGCTTTCATTCATTCTCCCTATCAGTGCTGCTCTATGTTTAATTTCCTCTTTCTATAAACAGTCTCGCCTCAGCGATTCAGCAGCAGATGCTGTGAAAAATCTGCTGCCAAAATATGCACAAAACGACTTGGGGAGCGTGTGTTCATGGGCTGATCGTGTCAGGTTTTATTTGCACTGGTCTTCTGCATTGCACTTTGCTGATACGCCAGACAAGCTTTGCAATTATCAGTATGACAGTAAGTTCATTTCTCATCTTCTGCTCCTAATTTTATATCCATGTTTGTCCCCCTTAGGATTTTGTTTTGGTATTTATTTTCTGTGTCTGTGTTAAATAATCTAACACTACTATAGGATACATTATTTGTACAGTTCTGAAAAATTATCAATTGCTGATAGTGCAGAATATCATAAATCAGATTCCCTTTTTGGATTATGAAATTTATATATTAGAAATCCGGTGAAGGGGGTGATGTGGGATAGTTTTGATCAGTTGTCTGAAAATTCAGGGGATTGCAAGGATCAGGATGGTGAGAAGGGAAGATGTGTTGTGGGAGCAATTAAGAATTACACAGACCAACTCCTGGACTATGGCAAAGACACTCAATGTAAACCATTGCTATGAGCTTACAACCTCTATTTGTTTCCCTATTGTTTTGTTTATATCTTATTCTCTCACTGACCAAATTCCTATTGAATTGGTAAAATCATAATATCAGATAACCTCACACAAGCTCTTCTGTTCCTCTCTCACTTTATGGGAGATGTACATCAGGTGAGCATGATAAAGCTCCAAAACTACCGTATACTAAGCTTGAATCTGACTTTGCAATTTAGTTATTGTAATGGCTCTTTTGCATGGTTAATCTGCAGCCTCTACATGTGGGATTTACCTCTGACAAAGGAGGCAATTTAATTAACATTCACTGGTACAGAAGGAAGCAAAATCTTCACCATGTAAGTCCAATTCTCAGGTTCATTACTACTACTGTATGATCTATTTCACCATCTACTCTACTTACCAATTTTATGCTACACAGGTTTGGGATGTCAACATAATTGAGACAGCCGAAGAAAGATTCTATGACTCAGACATAAACGGCTTCACCAAAGCCATTCAAGAGAATATAACGGTACTTTATCCCAATTTATGATACTTGTTATCGAAGTTTGATGCTTACTCCAAATTCTCTGAAACAGAAAACATGGTCTGATCAAGTACGCGGATGGGAAACCTGCAATTCTAAGGAAACTACTTGCCCAGATATGTATGTCTTTTGTTCTATCCAAAAGCTAATTTCTTCGTTCAAAATATTATAATTTATTATTTTTGCATTACAAGAAAGCTCCTATAGTTGGTCTACATATGTTACTGAAATATATCTGTTTGATAAACTTTAGTGGGTTTTTTTAGATATGCTTCTGAAGGCATTGAAGCAGCCTGCAAATGGGCATATAAAGATGCTCCTGAAGGTTCAGTGCTAGAAGGTAAGATAATAAGTATGTGAAGTGTAGGTTTCATTGACTTTTACAGTTTATCTCACGATATCTGAAATAATACTCTGCAGACGATTACTTTCTATCACGTTTGCCAGAGGTCAGTTTGCGATTAGCTCAAGGAGGAGTTCGATTGGCTGCAACTCTCAATCGTATTTTTGGCTGATGTAACATGTTATGGAATGTCTTTAGCAAAATGTATATTCATTGGAAGAGAATAAAGTTTGCAGCAATAATTGTACTCTATGCATCTTATACTTTTCCTAATTTCATTCTTTATGCACTTGACTCTTAACTTATCAACCAAAAGGATTAGTTCATTTTGACAGCTAAACTCAAACGAAAGCACCTCGATACTTTATACCTAGTTATACACATGGTTTTCATATTATACTTATTTAGGAGGAAACACCTACTGTGACATGTAAGACTTTAAATTTTTTTCTCTATAGTAAAATATATAAACATATGACACTTATTCTGTCTCTTAGGTTCTTGTCCGTTTTATTCTGTACAGATACTTTCTTGGATTTTAAGATTTATATGAAAATATATTTTCTTTCTTAACCTTGTTCAATCAATTACGATTTAATTTAATTCAATTAAAAAAATGTGACAGTCATGTTTATTTCATATATCTTAAAAAAAACACGAGTGTGTATTTTTTAATTGAATTATGTTAAATTACATTTGAGTTAATAAGATTAGAAGAAGGAAAATTAAAACTGTGTACCATCATGGAAAGTTTCATTGTACATGAAAAATATCTAAATTCAAATAATTTATGACAACAAAATAAGAGGAAAATTAATCCAATAAAACCAATGTCACATATAGTTTGTCATAAAACAATAAGTTTATTTAGTTTGTCTTAATTTCTTAAATTAACGTGTGATTTTTTTAGTCATAGAAATATGACATTATAGTATTTGAATTTTTTTTTTAACTATATACGATTTAAAAAATTTCATAAAAAAAAATATAAGTAATTTAATGTTTTATTTTCATATATTTATTTATATTTATTTCATAATAAGTATAGTTTTTTTATGGATTTGGTATATTCTTTATGTATCTTTTATTTAATTTAATAAACTTTTTAGGAGATGAAAATGATATAAACAACCACATCAGTCAAATAAAAAAGTCATTCCCCCAAAAAAGGAGTTAACAGAATAATGGTGCTCACGAGACTGAATATATCTTGAATTGGAAAGCATAAATGAAGAAAATAAAGCACAAACCGATGTAATAAGGTATCAAAATCAACAGATTTTCTTCATTTTTCCGCATTCTAAGACTATATGGTGTAAAACATTCGAAGGTATGGCTCCCAATTTAATGTACAATACATCAGGAAATCTTTCATAAAAAGAAAGGCACCCGCAGACACCTCCAAGTCAAGCACATTTGGAACTCCTGACACTGAAAATGAATTTGAATATTTTCACATGGTCAAAAGTAATTGTCCCCAGTTCAGGACAACCTTTGCTTAGCCTCGTCAATGTGGAACATAATCTGCAAATATCCAGGCAGAAGATAATTAAGGGAAATTGGAAAGGAGTGGAAGAAAATTTTCAAAGGATTGAATACATAAAAATAAACGCTGAACATCTCAAACCTTTGTTCCAACGTAAAATGTCACAAGCATGCCACCAAGGACTGGCAAACCTGTGCCATGGAATTTCCAAATGAATTTTTTACTGTACTTAATTGCAATTAAGTTAAAAGGCTAAGGATAGTTGGCATACCTTCCTTCTGAAGGAAAGAAGAAAGCAGCCAGTTAATGCCTCCCGGTCCAACCACAAACCCAACCAGATTAGCCACCTGTCAAGAAATGTCACGGTATTTAAATTATATATGGACTATATTTTTGTTTTATAAACAAAATACAACAATTTCTACAGAACAGAAATAATAAACAGTCAGCAGAGAAAAAAGGCATTAATTTCAAGTCATTTTTCATCAACCATTCAAATGGAAAATACTGTCTTGATATGGTTCACATGTAGAAGTAGTGATCCATATATAAACTTTACTCAGGTTCAATTTATATTGTGAGGGAATTTGAACATCAGATTTGTTGTATAAAAGGCCTTGCACTTGAGCGTCAGATTTGTTGTATAAAAGGCCTTGCACTGGATCATATGGTTCAATCAGATTACTTGTTGCATCATTAACTTGGCTCCTTAAAAAATCCTTCTTATACTTTCTCAGGTAGCCAGCCAGAGGCCACAAAATTGACGCCGATGTTAAATTAAAATGTAATAAATAAAGATAATGATACTCATAAATCTCTTCGGCTAGTCAGGGACAAACCATGAGGCACGTAATTGTGACTGCCCCAGCAACAGCACTGAGTTCACGAAATATGCATACTCCAAAAGAACTTTGAGCCTGATAATCAAATTTACCTCCATGTTAGACAGCAAATCACAACTTCAGATCAACGAAAATTTTAATAGTAGAAGAAAATTGTGCATATGAATACCTGAAAGGCTTTTCCTGCTGATTTAAAAACCAACTCAGGGATGAAGAATAAACAGGTCAACCATGCCCATGAAAGAAGCTTCCTAAGGTATATAAGAATAGTCAAGCATAAAATATCTGATAAAAAAACTGTGCAACTTTTATGGGTAGAAAAATTGAACTTTAACAATAAAGGGAACTTACCACTCTAAATCATGCCAGATTGCAACAAATGTGAATATAACCCACACATTTAGTAGCTTTTTCTTAGATCCACCAAGAGGAATGTAAATATACCTGAATTTCTTGCCAATCAAAATATAAGTTATCTGGGAAAACAAAAAGGGGAAAATCCAGAACAAATAATTGATTGCACCTCACAAGCCACTTGTTGAAGGAAGCATGCCAATTTTTCCAGAAGCCTTCCAAGTTGTGGCAGTTATTAATGCATTTTGGCATGTTTTCCGGAGCCTCAATTCCATTTATCTACAATTAATAACTCAAAATGACTTTCTTCAAATATGTATTTGGACATTTATGTCAAATGCTTATCGAGCAACTAACATACCAGTGACCAAAATCGGAAAAAGCGCCAGATCAATAAGAATTTTAGCCACATGAAGTTTAATACCTGGAACAAATAAATAGAAAAGATTGAGAAGGCAACATGCTTAACTAATTTAATTGTTATGATACAATAATAACCACTAAGCCTTATCCCACTAAATGAGGTTGGCTATGTGATTAGGAGACGCGATTAGGCTTGGTAAACCACTTAAGTGATGAATGTATATTCTCTTACACCATATCCAATGATGAACACGTCCATAGGCGATAAGTGCTTCCACAAATCACTAGTTAATTAAGAAATCATTTCAGCAACCAAACAATGAAATTGTATTTAAAATTAAATATAACTCAAGGTCCTTTCCTGAATACTGAGGTTCTCACCTCTTAGCAAAAGCGTTATAGTAGCATAGATGAGTCATTAATTCCATGAGAATCATACTCAACATCCAGCGGAAACCATAAAGTGTCACCTTTCTAACCGAAATAGCGTTTTGAGGAACATCTAACTGCCAAAAAATAGAACAATATCTTCAGAAAAACAGAAACTCAAGCAACCCTTCAAAAGCACTAGACAGCAGTCAGTGACACGAGAAACAGTCAGAAATTGTTAAAGAGAAATAATGGGGCATTATGGACTTTGTAGGTCTCAATTAAACAACAGATAATATATGTACTGAGTCATAAAGACAAGGATTTACAGTTACCATGCTTGAATAATTATGTTTTAAGATACAACACTAAATCAACCCATAATCACCTATTTACATTAGTCACCCTTTAGAGCATATAAATAATCTGCATAAGCTTGTTACATATATAACTAATTCAAGGAAATGGCTAGTGGAGACATTTTCCAGTTGATCATTTAAATTGACAAAGCAATACCTCTTCCCCTTTAAGCTCATTTGTTCCCTTTTGCTTTTGTACAACTTAGAGAATTGGTACAATTACTTTTTACCAAGTTTACACTAGCACGACACCTTCTGAGGTGGCTTATGGCAGGAAATTACCAACAACCATACAATGTATTCCAGGTAAGTCAGAAGTGAAACATGCTGCCTATGAGTTGATTGAGAGCGGAAGTTTTTACACAGAATAAGACTTGAGGAAGATTGTTGATTTTCACGGACAGTCAGAAAAGTTTCACATCAAGGGTTGCATCTATATCAAGTATATACCTCACAGGCAGGCATTGATCGAATACTAAACTTGCTGCAAGGAACATTGGTCCTTTTCAATTCTTCTCTAAACAAGGTGCTTTTGCTTCTAAACTGAAAAGAGTCCAGGACTCCACAATGTCTACCCTACTTTTCATAGTAGTATGGTGTTAGAAGACATCTTTTCATACACAAGCAGCAGCTTTTACTACATGATTCTTCCATGATGGATCTCTAGCGAAACAATGGTTAGTGGTACAATGGAAAAACCACTCTATCAATTGTCATAGGTGAGGAAGGTTTACACAAGTCCTGAAGCTAGAGATAAAAGCTCCAGAGTCATGCTACATAGAAAGATCGATATGTTGGCAAGGTACAGTATCAATTCAGAGATGGTTATGTATGCGGGTGGGAGACATGGAGCATGAGTGGGAATTGTTAGATATATATCACGGGTATCTTGAGGGGAGGATCATTCTGAAATCATCGGTTGCAGCATTTGCTGAATGAAAGCTAATCTTTGTAATGGCTATTGCTCCTGGGAACATATAATCAAAGACTGCTATTTCCCACAGCTTGAATTGAAATCAGTAATCAGATCCCACTTCTCTGTGAATGTTTGTTGATTATGATTTTCTCTCCTATCAGTCACCCCTAAGCCTCTACAACAGGGATGCTCTCCAACTGATTAACTCTTCTTATCAGGTGTTCAACACTTGTGCTCAACACGTCCCCAAATCATCTAAGGTGAAAAACTAATATTATTTTATATTTTTGAAAACCTTATATTGACCAAAGATACTATCAATTATGTAAGGACTAGAGATGTGATCAAATTATAATACATAAATAGTTGTAAACCTTGCCTTGCAAATCAATTTTCTAAAGTTGAGTTAGACTTAAAGTCTGTTTTCTAAGATCTGTAATAAGAGCTACCCATACTTTTCTCTAAGGCATTTTATCATAGTCCTATTTGGATAAGCTTCTCCGTAAGTAATTATAGCAGTTATAACCAGATTTGAACTTATATATGGGCTAATTTTAGCTTATAGGATAAACTTGTCTCATTTTTTGTTTTATTCTCCAACAGGTTATGAAGAAACTTATTCAAAAAGGCACTTATACAAAAGTTGTCTAAAATGTTTAATCTTAACTGTATTGACTTGTTCCATTACTGGCTTTTAACCATCCAATACTGCATTCCATGCAACATAGTAGGTATTTACATGTATGGTAAAAAATTTCCTAAAATTTGAGTGCCTTTTGCTACAAATAATACATGAGGAACTTCCGGCCTTACTCGAATCCGTTTGCTTTGTGCCTTCAAAATTCTAAACAATGACTACAAATGTGGTTTCTTTTCCAATTCAAACAAATTACATCTTGCATATACATCTTGCATATACATCTCCTTTTGAAAATAACAACATGATGGTTCATTTCCTCAATATAGGTTTTACAAAGACCACAACTATACACAATGTAATGGAAGTCAATAACGAAGCTTAAACCACCAAAATAACTTGCAGTCACAAACCTGTGAGGCAAAAGCATTGAAGCTCAGTATTGGACCAGCGATATAAAGGGGTGCATATACCAAATAAGAAAGGTATGTGATATATCCAAACCTGTCACTGTGCAGACTTCTCTCCTGATAATGTTATTAAAATTAGAATTGGAAAACATGAGTTCACTGGGCCAATAGAAATTATAGCTACATAAAAACATAAGAAAGAAAAGTAAAAACATAACTAAGCAACTACAATAACTTTCACCTTGAGCTTGATTTTAACTAGCAGCTATCCTAACCTGTAAAACTTGATAGCATGATTTTCCGGATTTACAAATATGACAACGTTGATAATGCTTCTGCAAATATCAAAAAATTAGACAGTGAAAAAAATATTTATTAATCATATTGATAACAAAAATCATAAAGCTGCATAATTAATTAACAATGTACACTAGACATCAGTATTGCAAGCTGGGATGTTTCGAGCAATGGTCCAGAAAATGTCAAAAACGACCAACCAAGAAACATGAAGATGGCAACATAATAGGTTTTACCTAAAGGATATTAACTGACCAAGGCTGTTCCCTGTCCATATTCTAATCTGTAGAAAAATACAAAAACTACAACCTAAGAAAAGTAGTCTGCCCTTATGCACTAGTGGAGTGAAGCATTCAAGAAAAGAAAATATTTGAATAATAATCTTGTACACTTATGTCTTTGAAGTAACATGAAGAATAACTTTATTAATAAAATTTCATAATAATTTGTCCCCAGAAATTATAATATATTGTCATTTCTGAAAACATATTAAATTATGAGTGAGGCTGCACAACAGAATTTTATATTCAAAACAAACAAGCGCTATTTTCAGAAAGAAAGAAATACCTCCTCATCAAAATGAGACTCTCGATTAGTCCAGTGATAATCAAATCCGAAGCTTATCATGCGCAAAACAACTGTCACAAACATCTAAGCTTAAATATAAAGAATCATATATTAAGTTATCGATATTGTTACATTACATAACGGTATAAAAATGAGAACACAAAGATGTGCATATATAATTCATAAAAAGCAAAACAAAAAATAGAATTTAGATCACCAAACTTTAATACTTATCCATAAGTGTTCTAAATAACAAATCTGAGTAACAAGACAACATTCAAAAGGTGAGGAGTGATTGAATTGACATGATTTTATATGAATGCAGTGATGGGTGAGGAACAGTCCAACATGCGTGAATCATGGGACCGGTAATTGTAAGAATCACATATAAATGGACTATTTTGACTTTCTTGGATACCATAGGAACTCAATTAAATAATGAAAAAAAAATACCAAAATTGAAGCATATGTGCCACCTAAAGCTGCCTCGGTAATTTTCCAAAAATGCCCATTGTTGCCTGCAACGTAAATACATAATCTTAAGTCGAAATGGAAATACTCCTACAGATCAACGTATCAATGCAACAAATATTATGCTTGTTACCCAAATATAGAGAATGAATATCCTTCGTAAATCCGATTACAGAGAAGAAACAATATGTTGTAACTCCAAACTATAAGTGGAAAGTACTCCTTCTGTGCAAATATCTGTTCAAACAAAAAAAGTCTTACATGACAACAATGAAAAAGTTATAACTGTGGTATTAAGTGCAACAACACAATGATTGACCAAAACATTATATATTCAGGAACAAACGGTTTAAGTTATGGTTACTGAAACATCAACGAAAATATGGTTAAAGCATCAAAAGTTATTAGGATCAGTCAATACTATTATACTGTCAATAAAAATCCAGGACCAGAGTTGTGAGCCCAAGCTGATAATTTATATTGTGATCTGTCATTACAGTTATGGATGCAAGGAAATATTTTCCTAGCCATAAAACAATTGTTTGGCCTCCAAACTCCAATATTTTTCCTTTTGGATGTACTTGTAAAATAAATTTATTGGAGTTTCAAGGTCAAACGCACCTGCCCTTCTACAATACCCAATCCCCCTCCGCCAAAAACATCTCCATATTCTCCATTGGAAAGACATTTCTCCCACATGAATCACAAGTCTCTCGCTATACAGAACTTAGGAGACTGCACTCTTTAGAGTTGTCCTTCTTTAGAAGGTTGTTGACAATGCTTGCTGCAGGCTTCTGATGTAATAATTTTTACTATACAATTCTTGTTTGGTAGAGGGTATTGATTTAAATAATCCATCATCCATGGCAACACCATTCTCACTAAAGAGTACTTCTAGAGTCTCACCATTAGAAATGCAAAAAGTTAGCAAGAAATAAATAAACAAAACAAAATCTTACATTTTGTGGAGGAGTATCAATCCTATGAGCAATACAAGAAATCAAATATAGATGTCTTTTGATTACATTTTGTATATATATGACATGCAAATTGAAATAAAGCATCCTGAGGGAAACTAGTTTTAATGAAAAAAAAAAACAGAACTGCTATGACATATTGATAACTTTAAGTAGGCGATTAAAAATTCAAAATAAACAATGTTACTGGTTCCAACTAGATATATTGCAACTAATACATATTCACTGTCCATTGCACGCACCTTTACAAGAATAAAATTACCAGTAGCTATTGATAGGATAAAAACAATGCTGCAAATGAAACAAATTCAAGAGTCAGACTGAAGAAGGTAAAGAATAACAACAATGGAAGAAAAAACATCAAATTAAACAGTGCACCCTACCATGCTCCATGAAGATATGACAAGTAGGCCAAAGAAAACAAAAGCCACACAATGGACATTCCTCTAACTCTTAAGTCAAAGGAAGCTTTCATCAAGTAGGCAAGAAGAGTGAAAATTCCAAAGACGAGAGTAAGAACAGGTACATTCCCTCTAAAATTCTTCCACTGAGCATCTGAAACATCCTTTACACAAAACAGAACAGCATGTGTGTTTGATCAGCAAGCAACATCACCATCTACTGAAATACTTACAACATACAACATTATCATAATGACCAAAAATAGCAGGATGATACATTGAGGTGATTAGCTAAGAGCCAACCCGGGCGTAAACCTGACAGCTGTTTGTGATAATCTGTAAAAAACAAAACCCAAAGCACTAAATGCACAGCAACTAAGCAAGTAGTACGAGTAAACACAAAACTGAAAGAATATTATAGAGTAGAAAAGCTTTAAAATATATACCGCGAGAGAGTTGAAGTGAACGGTTGATGATAATAACATAGAAAACGATTGCATAAATCACAAGAAACCACAATTCTTTTCGCTTCCAGTTCCCGCTCTTACTGGAATTAGCAGATGTAGCCATTTGCAAATTGACCTCTAATTAGCACCTCAACACCACCAATTTTTCGTTTCCCTGTTTTGGAAATAACACAATTTTGCAAATTACTTCCACTCTTCATGCAAAATCAAATTAAAATTAACTTTGCTGGTGAAAACAATCTTCAATAATTTATATACATTTAAGAAATTGGACGTGAAAATTGAAGTGGGAAGTCTTCAACTAATCGACGGAGAACAGAAGAGAGGTTCAGGGTTGGATGAAAAGTGAAAAGTGCGGTTCATACTTTGGAGAAGACAAGATCTCTTACCATCACTCCTCTTTTTTTTATTATTTTTTTCCATCACCAGACCACAAAACTGATGATGCCTCTCTGGCATAATGTTAAGAAAATACACAAAAAGGCCGGAACAGCGTCTTTTGTCAAAAACGGCCCAATCAAATTAACAAACTTTTGAATATCAAAAACACAACTTTTTTCTGTTTACACCTCTGCAATTTATTTATTTGTTTTTTAATTTCTCTATAAAAAATACTCTTCTTGTGTGTATTAAATCATAATGACATACCACCTAGCTGGTTGATAAAATTATAGCAAGATTTATTTCAATTTGACATCTTAAGTTTGAATTTTCAATATATCTTAAGAAATAAAAGAAAAAAAAAGAGTTTAGTCACACATGCTATAAGTCCACACATCACCTATATCCCAATCCCTATGCACTAATACGTTCATGGCTATGTGTGATTATCTCCACCTATAAAATATTTGTACTAAATAATGTTAATTTAAGTTTAGATATAATAATATTTTTTTATAATACTTTTAAGTGTTTTTAGAATTACCTCTTCCCTTCTCTTATAAGAGTTTATTATTTTAATACGAACAATCTAAAATAACCCAATGAGTTAACGATAAATACATCTAGACATTTTATTTTAATATAAACATCCAATATTCATAGTTATTTCGTATGAAATGTAAAAAATGCAGTGGTATTCTGAATTAAACGAAATTTTTAAATAAAGAAATATAAATTTAAATTTTAATATAACATTTATATTTTTTTCAAAAATATTAAAAAAAACAAAAATTATGCATGCATTTGAATGTTTGAAAACGTGCAATGATTCTTATCGTGTAATAAGCATATACATTCTCTGTATTTAAAAATAAGATAAAAAAAAATCATATAAAGTCGGACTTGGACCACAATTACTAATCCATAGCGACTAATTTTTTTCTTTTAAAAAAAGAAAAAATCATCCTTCAATTTGATAAAAAGAATTAATAAAGGTTTAAAATGTTTAAGATTTGTGCAGTTGAAAATGCAACTGCAGAATGTCTCAATCCTATAATTAGGTTTTGTACAGAGAAAAGAAAAGAAGGTAGGAATAAAAATAAAATAAAATAAAAATCAGAAAAAGAGATTAATCAAGCTTAATTACAGGGATGACATGTACCCTATTCTTAAGTCATAGATATGTGCCCACCACGCATGCTTTCCCTGTAACCTAATAATAATATTTTTGTACTTGGATATACTATATATACAAATATTTAGGATTATCTGATAAAAATAATTATGCTTATTTTTCAACTAAATTAAATTAATATAAAAGGTAATTGTGATTACAATACGAAGGAAACATGTTTATAAAATAATTAACGAGAAAGAGGAAAATTTTGTTAATGTGATTAATCCATCACGTGTGAGATTAATTATGCATCCTAGTATAGGCTTTTAGAATGAAAAAGGAAAGCGATAAAAAGCATCTATCTAATCTATAATCTAATCTATGCTATCTCTTCCTCCACCTTCACACTACTTTGAAACCTTTATGGCATCTCCTCCATTCTTTATGTGAAGTGACATTTTCATGTCCACTTCAGTGCTGTATCATATCACCTCTCCTTCAATCATTGACTGTTCATATTATTACTCTCACTTTTCATTATATCATCTCAAACAAACCACCAAAATTTATGCTATCCTCCCTCTATGTCCATTCCAATCATACACCCTTTCCACACTTCAAACTTTTTCAATACATTTCACTCTCATTTTTTATATCATAAAATTTAGTTTTACGTTCGTATATATGTTTTTATTTAAGAAAATATTGAAAGATTTATATTAAAAATAAAGTTAATTTAAATATATAAGTGCATGTAAATTTTATTTTAAAAGTGTTAATCTGTCATCAAACCTTATATAATATATAAGAAAAGACTCTCATATTGATGAGGTTGAGAAGAGCGAGATATACAAACCAAAATATTTTGATGTTTTTAGGGTATTGATTAAATTTAGTTAATGTTATATAGTTTGATTTTATATTTTCAAACTCGATACACGGTATAAATTTAATTAATAAATAGAGAGATAACATTTCGTGATTTACATAGGCTACTTTACATTTATACTTTTGTATGTCGAGTAAGTTTTTCAGTGTTTAATAGAAAAATTTATAATATTTTTATATATAAATATCTTTAAAAATTTCCCTCTAATAAAAAAACTTACGTAACCATGTTATACACATACATAGAATATAATTAGTCTAAACAGACATCCATTCTCCTTTTTCAATATTTTTTTTTTCTTGAATTCAAATAAAACATATCATGTTTAAGCTTTTTTAGTAACCATATTCAAATATCACTAGTANCAAACTTTTCACAGTTAATTTAAATATACACATTATTCATTCTTAACTAATTAAGTCTTACAAATGTAAGTGGGCAAATGTTTATATACACTTACTCTAAATCATAGAAATTAAAATTATCTTTATCATATACTAATGATTGAAATCGATATTTTGATATGGTAAACAAACTAAAATATGATTTATATGTTGCGTAAAATTCCTAAAACATTAGATATGTTATTTAAAAANTTCNGTTGCTTTCCTCTTTTTAAAATTTAAACAATTTTTTACGCGTTTGTTAGTAAATAATGATAAAAAGAAAACTTATATAAATATGATATTAATATAATGTTAATTATACATATGATATAAATTACTTATACTTATAAAACTTACTTGTTAAAATGGTTATCCTCATCAACTTTTCATCTATAATCATTCATAGTATTTTGAAAAATATTTAATACATTTGAGGATAATTGAGCACTTTGGCGTTGGGTTTGAACATCCTTTTGAATTTTTATGTAAAAATNTATTTTGGTGTATATTATATTGATATTTTTGGGGTAGTAGAGAGATTTGGATTGACAGTTTGATTGTTGGAATATTTGTTTATGTAAAAAAAGAATAGAGAGATATGGAATATAATTTAGTTCAAATATATATATATATATATATATATATATATATACTTGTGAAATTTGAAGATAATTCTATGTGTATAGATTGTTTACTCAATGCAATAAGTTACATTTTCTTAATAAATATTTGTATTAAAAAATTAGGCTTTATATTTAGTGTGTTGACGTTGAGGATTCTATACTTCACTGTAATGCATTGCGTTTGATGTACGTCATATTTCGTGGGCGTACTACATATAGATATACCGCTGTTTATTTTATTCATGCATGTTTCTAATGTTAATTCAGAAAATTAACAGTGACGACGCTCATCCTGTTTTCATATATTTNGTATTATAAAAAATATATACACATTTATCTATTTATTTACTTACAGATTTGATTTAGTCCTGCAAAACCGCATTTCTTTCATACTAATTCACTTAATTCCAAACAAAAATATGACTTGGACGTAGAAAAAAAAAAGACAAAACTAAAAAATAAAAAGGATAACTCTATAAATATTTTTAAAAGATAATAATNTTTCCCTTTCTGTAATTTGTTTTATTCAAAACCACCCGTAGAGAAATGACACGTGTTTCACCCACTCAGCGAACGTCAAAAGATACCTTGTTATCTTNCTTTCTCGAATTCCATTCATATGAGAATATAGATAGTTTGTGCAGTTAATATGGATAGCATGATCTTCAAAATATATTTTGTGGTGTTAAAAACTTGTTTTATAATATATATATATATATATATATATATATATATATATATATATATATATATATATATATATATATGATAGACTACAATTAAATAACAATACAAATCCCATCAGTGACGGAGCTTCTTTGTCTGTGATGGGGCTTTGTCTTCTCATTTTCTTTATGCACATAAAATCAATATATATTTTTTAATTTTAATAAATTTTGTATATTTGACCTTCTCTAATTTATATATATATATATATATATATATATATATATATATATATATATATATATATATATAACTATTCATTAATAGTTATCTTAAAAAAACAATTATGACACTTTATTAGTTAATAAGGTAAAAGAGAGAAATGGTAAACGTACATATTAAATACATTTTATTGTACACCTTCATCTACTATTTATTTATTTTGATAGAACATATTTATTATATGATTGTTTGATTAATTCAGGATGGGACCGTTTACATTTAAAAACATCAAAATATCATTTAAGATATCGAGAGATTATACATACAAATCGAACGGTTATTCTTTAAACAACGATGATTAAGTTTGATGGAAATTAGTTTGCAACAAAACATTATTAACATCAATTAGATCACATTAAGAAATTAGAAATTCAAAACTCATCCTAAAATATATAAATACAAATTTGAAGTAAAAAGGTGAGTAATTATATTTATTAAACAATAGTACTAAACTACCATAATTTTTATTAACTTTAGCATCATATTGCTTTTGAAAGTAAATGATAAATAATTTAAAGACAAATGATTACAAAAATGAGTGTTAAGGCACACAAAACTCAAAAAAATATATAACATCGGCCCAAAACATACCATAATATATATATAAAATTAAATTAGGATAATTTTTTATTAAATTATTATAACTGTGAGTTAATTTTGTATTTAAATTAATATATTAATGGTGATACATCTAAAAAGTACTATGTTTAGACAAAGAATTAATTATTAATATAACAGATTTGATTAGTTAAAGAAATTAAAATAATTGATTAAGTGATTTAAAATTTTGTAGAAAGTCTCTCCAAGTTAAGACCCTATGAATTATATTTATGTAAAAGTTATTATGTAATACAACTTTAAAAGAGTAAGTAAATATGGTGGAAAAATGTGATATCTTAGCTTTCTTTTAAGATCACAACACTGGAATTAAATTGATACAAAGTTTAGATTAAATTAGTATAATTGTTTGTAAAAGTATGTTGGAAATGATTAAAATGTAAATTTAAGTCAACTTGGACAGAAATGAAAAAATTAAAAGTTATATAAATTTCTTATATGATTTGAGTTAAGATTACATATATATAATCTGTTCTAATAAACTCTCTTATAAGAAAGAATAATTTTAAAAAGAAATACAGCAATGAAAGCACTCATACCCCCAAAGAAGATGATTGAAAATAATTTAGCTGTAAATCTAAATCCTATAATTTTAAAATTGAATGATATTTGACATGTCAAATGAGGTTATTAGCCACATTTGCGTGTCAAGCTAGTGTTACTCCAAATTGATCGATGAAACTTTTGTGGTGTATGCTCATGGTCTTTACCCTTTTACCCTTTCTTGATCTTTTAAAATTTCAATTTATCCTCTTTATTTCCTAAATAAAAATGCAGTGCAGAGAAACGAAATTGATGAAAGTTAAAATACTTATAAACGTGGATTTGAATGAAATCGTTGCATGTGTTTAAAAATGTAGTTAACAGAAGCACGCGAGAATAGATGGGAGAAAAAAATGGAAACAGCTGGCTGGCCGAGACAAACGTAATGTCCCCACTTTCTGACCAAACTAACATATAGTTGCTGACGTGCTTCTTCCCCACCGCTCGCCATGCTCTTACATTGTATGTATCTCTACACTGTCATCTTCTTTTCACTTCCCTTTTCTCTTCCTCAGTCAAACACGTTACTTATATAGAAATACTTGCAAAACACACCACATTCTCCATCCATTCTTTTCAACTTCTAGTTTTTCTTCAGTCTCTTTTCTTTTCATATTAACAAAACATATATTGTTCTCGTCATCAAACACTGTTAAACATTAAATGTAAATACACTTTTCTACACATATTCAGATCATGAGCTGTCATTTTACAACACCCTCAACTCAAACATTCTGTTACATCTGAATCTGTTCATATACTTTCGCCACTTCTTTCTAATTTAAGTTACAATTATTTTTCAAGTACCAAGAAATTTTAGTAAAAAACTAGTTTCAATTATTGTACCCAAACTATAAAACTATAATTGCAAAATCACACCACAAAAATAATACTATACATGCAGCTCTGTCCTCCGAGTAAGTCAGAAATTTAAAGTTCAAAATCATTTATCTTTACAATCTGGTCAACAAGTGTTAAGGACAAAAAATACTAAGAAAACTTGCTAAAACAACTTAACTATTTTAAAAATATCTTATTCTAAACCTAATACATGATCTATAGGCCAGGAAAGATCCAAAACAACCTCCAACAACATCAATAACCTCTTTATCAGCTAGGCACCAATTCAAAACAGCTACTTAGCCACCTAAAGATACTGACCTTATCTTCAAGAAAAAGATAATTATCCTATTTCAACACACATTAAAAGCATATAGAGCTCTGCAACCTACTTAAGCCAAAAATCCTAATCATCTCATGTTAAATTCTTACACAGTTCAATCGAAAGTGACTTTTTTTCCCTGTACTAACTACGAATTTACATATAAAGCTCCATTATTGAAGTTTGGGGCACCTCAGAGGCTAACCTTAAAATGTTAAGAGAAACACCTAAAATATCCTTTAACCATTTACCCAGTAGATCAATTATTACATGCACAGATAATATAAAGAATTACTAGATCAATATAGGATATATCTGTTAACTTACGGTAATTACTGAAAAACTATGTCAACAATTATTTTTAATTATTTTGTATGCTTTTATATGAGTGGTAATTTTTTAAGACTTAATGGGATTTTATTGGTTGAGACTTAAACTCTTAAAAATAATGTTGATACATATTCTCAATATATAACGTAACTGAGACAAGGAATTGTACTAATTATTAACGGTTTAACTCCTGAGGGCAATATAGTTCGGAGAATGAGCGAAATACGTAAGGAGTACATAATGGTAAGGGAAAGGAAGTGTAGTTACTTTTCTAAAGAGTCTTTTTTCTGCGCAGGAAAAAAACAAGCATGGTAACACAACTGTGTGATTACAAAAAAAGTGAAGACCACTTACTTGAACAATGATGCAAAGGACAACTTTTGAGAGAGAACTCTCTCAGAATCAGAAAAATACAATCATTATGTAGAGTAGTAACGTAGCAGTGTATAGATTGAGAGGAGAATCTAATGGCAAAGAATGATATGTGACAAGAATTTCTGGTTNTTCTACTGCTGTATAAAGTATTACCCTAGACTGGAAAAAAGGCATGCCGTTAGAGATATATGTGGGTTAAAATTTCCTTTCTTGAAAACGTAATTTTTATCTAGAACATTGGTTTCTCGTTCAGATATATTACGACAGATGGATACTGGATTCTCTAAAAGTTAAAAAAGAATATAACAGACTCTAATTAGTATATGGAGATTTTCTTTAGTCATTAACATGGGATACATGTATACTTAAGAAAGAATCTTTGGCGTGTTTCTCTTGGATTCTGCAATCCTGAATCGATTCTTACAGCAAAAAGGTGCACCCCAAGGAACAAAAAAAAAAAAAAACGCCGTGCTTTACGATCAAAATATTCCGCAGCTAATTTTTGCACGATCAATATTTACATGGTCAATTCTCCAAAATCTTGTGGTGAGNGTAGAGGAAAAAGTCTTTGATTTGCCCAGTTCCAAGTTAGTTAATCAACTTCCATAGTTAACAGCATAACCTTAATATATTCCCTCCTTTATTAGCGGATTTTTAGATTATATGATGTTTGTTTAGTGGGAGATATATAATGGTGCAATGGACAGGTGGGTGTGTTTTGTTAACACTTGCAATTTAGCGTCTTTGTTCAGGGTGTTTTGCATAACTAAGGAATAGTGGGGTGGGACCTATTTTGAAAAAGGGCATAATAATATAATCACTCACAACTTCGGTTATTCCAAGAGCTAACGTATAGCCTCTTGTTCCCTAGTCTACCAAACCCATTTAACAAAATTCCGTGGGGAGTATATATATATATATATAGGCCCATGATGATGATGTAGAAACACTCACCGAAACTCATTTCTAATTTGCTTGCCTCTACTGGTGTTAGCTTAAACTTTTTTCTCAGCAGTATCATACTCAAACCGTCCATAACTTTCTTTGCTCTTGCAAACACCAACTATAACTTGTGTACCAATTCTTTTGCTGTGTCGAAAACTACAAAAACACAAACTAACCATGTCCACAATTGCAAAGAGAGATTTGAGTTCTAATGAGGAAGAGAGTGAGCTGAGAAGAGGACCTTGGACTCTTGAAGAAGACAGCCTGCTCATTCACTATATTGCTCGTCATGGTGAAGGTCGGTGGAATATGTTAGCCAAGAGTGCAGGTACAGATTCCACGTACGCTTAAAGTTAGAGGAATAACTTCATTCACTTCTAACTGTTCTATACCTTTCTAACATTATTCCAATCCAACATCTCAGGGCTGAAGAGGACTGGAAAAAGCTGCAGACTCAGATGGCTGAATTATTTAAAACCAGACATTAAGAGAGGGAACCTCACTCCACAGGAGCAACTCTTGATCCTTGAACTCCATTCCAAGTGGGGTAACAGGTAACCGATATTCATTGATCTGTCCCAAAAATGAGTATTTATGCACTCAAAATTAGCCTTGTTGAACAAAACACAATGAGTTTGACATGCTTTTGCTGTTGTTCATTGGGGACAGGTGGTCAAAAATTGCTCAGCATCTGCCGGGAAGAACAGACAATGAGATCAAGAATTATTGGAGAACAAGGGTACAGAAGCAGGCACGCCAACTTAACATTGAGTCTGGAAGCAAGAGATTCATTGATGCCGTGAAGTGTTTTTGGATGCCGAGGTTGCTCCAAAAGATGGAACAGAACAATTCTCCGAGTCCTCACTGTTCCATGACAAGCATGGTGAATTTAGGGAATTCTGGAGAAGCTTCTATGAGTTCAACGTCAAGCAGCTTCAATATACCCTCTATGCTTTCATCATCTCCTCCACAAAGGGAATTCATTATGGACGGTGCAAATCATCTTGGTACTATGTCCAACCCCATCAATCCATCCCCAGATTCCTTCCCATATTCACAGCTGCTTGGAATTTCTGAACACCCCAAAAGTCCTCCGAATGTGCTTGAGAACAATGTCTACAGCTATCCAAACCAGGACAACTGCTATGCTGATACCAATAACTATGGCATGGAAGGCCTAAACATGGATCCCCTTTCGGCCATGGGAACTTACGACTTCCCACAGTTTGATTTTCAGAGCGCAGGGAATGGATGGATGTTAGACAGCGTGGAGGATACTACTTTATGGAACATGGATGCTATGTGACAGTGTTGTCAAGAGAAGGCATGCATCTCAAGTTCTTTTATTGTGGGATGGTATATCATTGAAAACAAATTTGAAGATTCTTATGCTATACTGATTCATAGGGAGTATACATAATAGTCTCATTGTTAGAGATTAGTACCAAATGTAACGTCATTTTAATATGAACCTTTTCAAATAGCATATATTTAAATAGAAAAATGCAGGAGATGATATTAATGTTCCCCTGTTTCAAATTTATTTAGAAGCTGCAAAAGAAAAAGTTGTAATTTGACAAAGGCAATGAGTGTATTTTGGAAATAGTGCGTTTTTATTATTCCCTCTTTTTGTTTCTGGATATCTATTTTCATGTAAATAATGATTTATTTATTTTTTCTGTTAGAATCTGAAATTAAAAGAGGAAAAGAATAGTGAAGTCACATCTTGTGATGGTGTGTATGACATTTAATAACGATCTCTAAAGACAGTGAAAAATGATACTTGTTTGCATATCTCCAAGAGCAGCCACTTGTACTAAGTGGTGGGGTTCCCTCATAAAAATGAAGTACCGAGTGTAAGTGTGATATGTAGAAAGGTCATCATTTTGCATCTTGAAAAAAGTAGAAAAAATTGAAGATAGTGGTGCATAAGAAACAAATGCCTTGGGTAACTACTCTAAACTGGACTAGTCTACCATTCTAGCAACTCCATTGTCTTCTTTCTGGAATCATAAGCAGGGAAGAGGATATTTCACCAAATATTGCATTTCATCTCTCAAGCTTCCAACTATTTTCCAGTGATGGCACTTTTCTCGAAGCTTGTCAATGAAGAAATTGACTAAGAAATATTCTTGGCTATATGCCATCACATGGCCTAAATGTCTCCAAGAATTTTAACCTTTCCATCCAAACTGCTTTTCTACAGATTCACTCAGAGAACCCCTTTTCTTGCTTAAAATTAACCTTAGCTAGCTAGCTCATGCCCAATTTACTTTGCACACAAAACAGAACAAATGCATCTCTCTAGGAGCTACTGTTTCAATTACTCTTTGCTAATTCACTAGTCTTTAGGATATGTTTTCATATATATATTTTTTTAAGAACAAAAACTGACTTATTCATCAGTTAAAATCAGTTTATATATTAATATAAAAAAAATATAAGTGAGAATTTTTATCTATATAAGTTTACAAAAAATAATTTAATTTCTTTTCTTATTTTTAATGAAAGAATTTTATGGGAAAAAATTATCCAAGCACCGGCAATGCTAAATAAAGATCACACATAATTCACTTTCATCAATTTTTTTCTCTTTTTTGGGGGGATATTATTCGTTGCATCTATCAGCTTTTTTATTTATTCTCTCTCTTTTCTTCTTTTTCTTTCACCTATGTACCTCGAGTGTAGGATGTACGTTGATTTTCTATGTGTGCATGTATTAAATCTATAAACACTGCAAATCCAAGTCTCTTGCGGAAGGCCTTTCCCTTATTATAAAACTTTCATTATATATTTTGTTTGGAGTAATTTCTTTCTGACACTTTCCAAAAATAAAAATAAAATTTTTTAACTAAAATTGTTTAGAAGTAAAGTTTAAAGTTAATTTTATCCAAAAAAATTGATTTGTAAAAAGTAATTTGTAAAATGAGAATTACATCTATTTATGTGTTATAAATTGATTTTACACTTAATCGATATGAAATTTTTAATAGAAATAAGTTTATATTTGTGAAAATTATTTTTTCCAAAATTAAAATTTATGAATTTTGTTCCTGAAAAACGTATTGAGATGAAAGAAAAAAATAAATATTTGAATTATCTTAAGTTTGGATTTCTAAGTAATGTGTTTATTAAGTATGATAAGTTTTTCTATCGAAATCCAAAAGAATCACAATTTATCTATAAGGAAAGGTTTAAAAAACCAACTATTTGTCTTAAAATTTTGTTAAGTCGGTTGAATAATCTTATTAAAGTCAATTATTGTATATATAAGTATTATCTACGAAACATAAAATTATATTATTTTATTTTTAAAAGACGTACATTTCTTAAAATAGAAAGAAAAAAAAAATTGAATTGTCTTTCATATTAATTCCTAAGCCAGGAGACTTTCAAAGATATTAGAATCATATATTAAGTATATTTGATTCAATGGATGTTTAAAAAGTAAGTTATGGCAGAATGTACTCTACAGTTAAAATTTAAAAATATAATAAGTAGTTCTATCTTTCTATTATTTTATTTATTACAAAATAAGAATAAGCACGTTTTATGTTTTAAAATAAAAAATAACATTTTTAATCAGTAGGGAAGAAGATCGCATAAATAATAACTTGAAAATTTTCAAAGTACACGACATTGATGCCGGCGACCTTCTATCTTTAATTGAGTAACTCTTGTTAACTCTTTTTATTTTTAATTTTTTTTAAGTATCATTCGAGATATTTTCCTTTTTAACAATCATTTCTCTTTTAAAACAAGCCTCTTCGCATGCTTGATATCATCACGGGTTGAAAATATTTTCGCACTTTGGATTAGATGGGAGAGTTTTGTTTGTATTTACTTTTGTTTATTTTTATTTTGAAATAAATATTATAAGGTGGTACATGAGTATTGAGAAAAATATATCCATGTAGAATTAAAAAATAAATAAAAATTGGAGTCTCAATATAAATTATTCCACTTCTATAATGATGTCATCGAAACTTAAACATGAATCATTTAACAAACAAAGGTAAAGTAATTACTAGTTATGAAATAATGTCCTTCAGTTTTCTTTTTTATTTTTCTATTTTTCCAAAAAATAATAAATTTATTAAAAAATATATTAACTGAAAACTATAATTAAAAGAAATGAAAAGAGAAAAGTGATTTCCTTGTTTTTAATGTTAAAGGGTTGTTTATGCTAAAAATACAAATATTGATTTCGAGAAACATCTATTTCATATGTTACATCAAAATAGAATATCAACCCTAAACTTTTAACCAACTATTTATAATGCAATTATTGCATGTCTTTACTTCACCCATTAACTTATTGGGACAGTGGGACACCTATTATCCTACCCACATAGTGTAGTTATTGTTTCTTCCCTTTTATTTTAATCAATATTTTTTATCGTTTAAATTACTTTAAATGGTTAAATAACTCAAGTCCAAGTAAATGCTCATTTTCAAGAAAAATAAAAATCTCTCCACTTTTTTTACGTTTCTTTCAAACTTTATTATTTTTTTAATTAATCGGATTACGGATTGGCTCAAATTTTGTTCATTTACAGATGATGTTATATATAATATTTATTACTGATAGTTTTAAGAATTGGAGTTTACGTTTAAAACGACACACTTATAATTTTAAAATCGAAAATAAATTAAAACTAAAAATGATTATTTAAAACCTTTTTGGTGAAAGATGAAATAATAGTATATAAAGTGAATCGCACAACAAATTAACATGCGTTAAACCTTTGAGTTTAGTGACTATACGTTGTCAACTTAAAATGTTTTTTATAATATCAATAAAATACTATTATTAACATAATTCTTAAAATAACTATTATAAAAAAATCGCAGTACGAAATCATATTCTAATAATTCAAACAAGTGATAAGAAAGGTGGAAGAAATTGGAAAAGGATATATATGAATATAAGATCAAGACACTTCTTTTTCTTTTTTTGTTTTATAGATCTTCATAATTGATAGAAAAAGTTTATAATTTATCTATAATTTTTCAGAATCTAAAGAAAACATGTAAAAAAATCTAGAGCTATCAATATAAACATAAATATTTTTTTACCTCTGTATAAATATGCTTTTATTAGGTTTTTATTTTTAAAGTGAATTGATGAAATCTTCCTAAAATATCATTTATTTTTAAAAAAGTTTTATTTGTATTAATATGTTTGAAAGGTGGATTTTAAATTTAATTTAATATTATAAAACTAATTTATAATATAAGATTTATTCTTATATATATATATATATATATATATATATATATATAATATAAAACTAAACATTAAAATGATAGTTTGACAATAGTCAATAAATAATTTTTTAATGCGAATATCATAAAAATTTAAAAAACAACAAATTTTATTATATAACTCTTATACTAAATTAAAAAAATTAATACTAAATCCAACATAACTTTATAAAATGAAATTTATATTCATGTATATGATATAAATCGATTTTATTTATAATTAATGTAAAACTTCTAACATTATTTATTTTGTACTATCATGATATTATTAGATATAATTTTTTTGAAAAATAAATTAAGTTGATTATTATATTAGAAATTATAATTACAGTTGATTATGATATTAAAAGTTATAATTCATAGTTAAAACGTTACTTTTTCTACCACTTATAACACTTTAAAGAATAAAAAAATTAAAACTAGAATACCATTTAAAAGAGTGAAAACTCACATATATAATAAAGAACTCACAAAGTTGGAGACCATGACTTGGTCATGTCATGTCCCCTAGTCTTTATCTTACATTGATTACACTTCCAAAGACAATTAATGGAAAATAATGTCTATTTATTGTGGTTCTCGTATTATTGTTGATTAAATATTTTAAAAAATTGCAAATTTAATTAAACAAAACACTTTTGATTAGATTGATATTTCACAATAAATAATTCAAGAAACTTTTTTGAAGAAATATTTTGATGATACTTCTTTTTTATATCATAACATTAGTATGAAGTATTCCAAATTACCTTTATTGTCTAGTTTCTTCCTTTCAACTATTTTTCTTATCAGTAAAACTGGAATTTAAAACACTACCTTAAAACGATCAAGTTAATTTTACTAAAAGCAATTTTATGCGAAGATTATTTAATTTATGCATAAGGTCTTATATAAAAAACTATCGATAGAAGACAACTTAATGCAACGTTATATTAAAATTAACAGTTAGGTTTCAACAATAAAATATATATTTTAACGTTAATAAATTATAAAAAAGAAACTACAGATAAAAATTATAAATATGAACTTTTATAAGACTTTATTATAAAAAAGAAACTTATAATAATATAGTTAAGACATTATTAAACCTTCTAAAGGGATAATAAGGTCGCTCAAGAGTTAATAATGTGACATGTTTGATATTTTGAGAGTTGTTAGATTCTACGAAAAGTATTTAAACAATAAAAACTTATTAAGAAAATGTGAATATGGTGATAATAAAAATATGTAATTGTGATTTTTTCTTTGACTATAAAATTAATTTTGTTATCAGTATTCATTTTATATAATAATCTATTTAGTTTTCTCTTTGATGTAACCCATATTTAATTTCTCTCTTTATATAAAAGAAATATTTGGATGAGAAGGTGTGAATTGCTACCTGAAGTTTCAAGAAAAAAAAAAGAAAAAACGAGTTTTATTTTCTTAAATGAAAAGTACAAGTTAATATTATAGTATGGTAATAATATTAAAGCTACTTTTTAAAATCTTTGTAATTTTTTAACTAAATTTTGAGATTTTACAAAAGGACACACAACTTTTCATTTTCGTACCTGTACAAAGAAAAAAAAAAGGGGGTTTAAGTACTCGAACAATAATTAAAATTTTAAGAGATTGGTGGTTGATTTGATCATTTTCGTTATTTTCTTTTTTTACTTAAGAAAAAGACCCTGATATAAACATATTCTTTATTAAAATAAACATCTTAATTTTCATATACGAAAAAACAAAACAAGGGTTTCTATAGAAAATGTTAAGTCAAAAAAGTTTACAATAGACTGATTTTTATATTTCTGTTCAGTTTTTACACATTACTAATAAAAGATTGTGAATTTTACAATTATTATTATAAAAACCCAACTATTTATTGTATAACATAATTTCAAATAAAACTACAACATATAAATATTTATAACATTAATGTATATATTATGTATTACTTTTTGGCTCTTGAACTTTCTCTTAATGTGCTCTTTTTTTTTTTCTATCTCTATGTTCATACTTGTTTTAAATATTAATATTAATAAAAATAAAAATAAAAATCATAAAAATTCTACTTTATTTTTTAATTGAAAATTTAGGTAAATTTTTATTGGTTTTTCATGTTTGTATGTCTTTTTATGGGAGAGAAAATGTAGTGCACTAGTGTTGATGATAATATTATATGAGTTTATTATTTATTTTATTGAAAATTTTATTTTTTAAAACTTTCTTTTAGATTTGAGGATAATAAGGGTATTGTGCTTCCAGCAGCATTGCTTACGTAATATATGTCGGGGTGTGTAAAATTAATCAAACGGAATTTGTCATTTTACAATTAAAAATTAAATTTAACCATTTTATAGTTTAATTCTAAAACACTGGACATATGGTGCAATTAATTGTTTTTTAACTTAAAACTATTTTATTGATGAAACACATAATAGCACATAGATACAAAATTAAGACAGATCAGATTTGGCCGAATTTATTTCGATTAAAATTTAGTTGGATTCTTGAGAAGTCGATTATGACATAACTTTGAAATTCAATTGGATCAGTGATAATCAAAATTTGGTTAAATTTAATCAAGTCAACATGAACCTAAATTTGACTGAATTCAATCAAAATTAATTTCAACTGGATTTAGTTAAATTTGACTGAATTCAATCAAATTAATTCAACCGGATTTAGTTAAATTTGACTAAATCACCAAAAATTGTCTAAATTTCACCCAATCAACCTAGTTAAAAAATTTGGTCAAATTTAGTCAAGTTGACAAAATTTGACCATTAGATTTTATAAAAACAATAATATTTGTTAGTACAATGTAGTTTAGTAGAACAATAAATAATTAAGTTAATTAGTTTGAATAAATTTTCAATTTAATTCAATGCAGATAAATTACTTTTTAGTTTGTAACAGTTTTCAACAATTTAATCGAGTTCATTTTCTCCACTTAAATTTACGTACCTATGATATGTTGCTTTCGATGAAAACTATTCTTTATAAGAAGATTTAGGGTTTAGAAGTTATTTATAACAGATGTTATTTAATTTAAAACTTAATGTTATATATATATATATATATATATATATATATATATATATATATATATATATATATATATATATATTGATGTACTTTTGTGAATACATCTTATATAATATTATATAT
>NC_028358.1:43415030-43430680 GCF_000741045.1 Vigna radiata var. radiata | reverse complement strand
TAAACGAAACGAGATGAGTACTAGGATGGATATGTATATATATATATATATATATATATATTTATATTGATGTACTTTTGTGAATACATCTTATATAATATTATATATCTACAAGTAAAGATAAATATAATAAGATTTTTTCAATGTACGTATAAAAGAAGGATAAATATAGTTAGTATACTTGGTATTTAGTATAATAATAAGAAGAAAAGAATATATTAGTACAAAAATTCTAATTCCATAGGTGTTGTTTAAATTCTGGTAACGATTGGAGTTATTGAACACATATTTCGTTTTTAGTAGTGATTAGGTATGTTTGTGTTTATTTAACTTTGCTTTGTTTTGAAAATTTAAAATCTTTAATAATTTTCTTCAAGTATTTTCTCTTAATAAACACAAGTGTAATAATTACCATAAGGTCAAACATCCACTTAATTATCATAATCAAGTAAACATAGTTGGAACAAAATTAGTAAAATTAATTTTTTTTTATTGAAACAATTTTTTTAAAATTTTATTAAGAGCAAAATATGTGAATGTTTGTGGTATCCTATAAAAAATACTAAAAAATATGAATAATTAATAGATATTAAACTAGGAAGAGTCTTAACAATATTAATGATGTTTTAAAAAATGGTTGGTAAAAAGAGAATAGGAAGTGGTCAAAGAGTTAGTTGGTAACAGTAGTACAGGAAGCGCGCAGTAATGATTGAGATTGAGAGAGTTGCGTTGTGTATTGAAAGGCACGTGCAATAATTTGTTATTTGTTAGTAATATTATTAAAGAAAGATTGAGTTTGACTGACCAAAGCTCAGTCTGATTCAATTCTACCTACGACCTTCAAACAGTAATTTTAACCAAATCCTTATCCTTTGCTAAATTAGCGGCTGGGGTGCCACCGATTCGCAACTAAACACAAGAAATCTGTTACATTACACCCATGAATCTCCTTTAAAAAAAAATAAAAAAAAACTGAGTGCATGCGCATGATGTTTGATTGTGACACATTAATAATAATAATAATAATAACAAGGCTGTTTGTTTCGTTTGATTTGAAACTGAAAGCAACAGACATGAAGAAACTACACTTTGGCAATTAAACAAGATTATAATGGAGCCAGAGAGAGAGAGCGTGACTACACGGTTTCTACGTTCAACCACAGAAAAAGACTGCTTTTAAAGTTCTTGTCTGCTACCTTCAATTCTCTTTCTTTCTGTTCTTCGAATCAGGAAAAGAAACATCCCTCAAATCATTCACTGTTCACTTTTCAAAGTCTTCTTCTCAAAACAAAACCCCACGGTCAAAAACAAAACACCATCTTTCTCTCTCTCTCTCACACACACACACACATTTTATTCATGCAACTATCAACCCACCTTTTAACTAATTCCATCCAATCTCAATCTTAAATACACTATTTTTTCTTCAACCAAAATTTCAACCTGTAATCTCTATTTTAATAAACTTTACAACTGTCTGCCTTGCCTGTGTATGCATGCTTCTTTCGCAGACATGCTGATGCATATAAAACGAAATCTAACTCCTTTTATTTCTAGTCAATCTATGATCTGTAACATTAAATGTTATATAGATATATGTATGTAGATGCTATTGCAGCATATGCGATGGAATTTGTGAGTGAGGTGGATAAGGTGGCGTAGGAAGATGGATGAGTGAGAGAAGAAATGAAGTGTTTTGGAGGTGGCACCAAAGCAAAGCATGTGGTGTCATGAGAATTGGAACCTTTGAAAGGCAGAGATTAGATTGGTAGATGGATATAGATAAAGATAAATAATATTCATTCTCCCTTACTTTCAATCAAATCAACCTCTCACCATCAAATGTAAGCGTGACTAGACCAAACTCCATAATTGGGAGAATGAGACTGAGACCCTTTTACTTTCCCTCACAAAGACAAGAGTCATCTTCTTTGCTTTCATTGCTTATCGCACCCACCAACCCCACATTTTCTAATTCATAATAACACTCCCTTCTTCTTACTGTTTTACTGTTCTCCTAACAAAACAACTTACTCAAAGTAAAAGATATTGAGAACTGTAGACTGATCAACATTTTCACCATTTGGGGTATGTGGATGACTCCCACTGAGTAAGAATAACTTTTCATCTGTAAATGAAGAAAATTGCAATGCTAATAACATTCCTGCATCCGTTTTTAGTATGGAACCTGGTGTAGCCGAACCTTTATGCTCGAGACTCTCTGGAGGTGATAAAGAAGATAAGGATTCTGATCCAACCAGAGAGTAGAGAATAGTTGCAAAATCACATTTTAGAACAACTCTACTAAACGCTAAATATTGAAATCAATCTCTGGAATATATTTTGTACTTTTATACATAACAAGTACTAGTATTAGTGCAAAGTTGTAGCACTGTAACGTTGCACCTATTTGAGAGACACTTGAAATATGAAGATAGTAGGTAGCAATTAGCTTAACATTGTTCTCTGAATTAGTAGTGTATAAAGAATATGCAATAAGCAGATTGGAAGTGTAAGGTTTTTAAATGAGTGAGTGATTCGTGATGGGAAATCATGGTCGAGGGAAGTACTGATATGCATATCATCAACATTGAATTTTCTGAATACAAACATAATGCAGTAGATTAGATTCTAAAGGTGATCGTATATATACTATTAAAGATGCCCCCCTACTCATAGTGTAAGAATAACTTTCGGTTGGCTGATTGATTTTGGTGGCACTGAGATTTCGAATAATGGAATACAACGTAACAGTATTATCATTTCCCTTTCATGGTTAATAATATTCTTCCAATATATCTTAACAACAAAGGTAAATTCTTAAACTAATATAAAGTTTCAGCTAAAATATGTATAAAAAAAGAGAAAAACAGTGAAGGCGAAAAAGATGTATTTAATGATAATAGAATAATTTATAAAAATTTACAAATTTATTATTGACTTACCATATCATATGCTACTTCTGCAAGTGTTGCATTTTATGAATCTAGATGCTTTATTGGATTTTTTTTATTACTTTTTTCAAAATATAATGATTATGATATACTACATTTTTTTAATATATTTTAAAATATTTAAACCAGTATATATCAATACATTTTAAAAGCATAATGGAGGAACAATACAAAATATCTAGAAAAATCCATCAAAAGAAGATCAAATTCTATTTTTACTTTATTTTGGGTGTTATCAATTATAAATGTTTATCGAAGTATTTATTTTAAAAAAAACTATATTTTAAGATAGTTTTTGAGTAAAACCTTTATATAAATTTAAGTCTATTACGATAGAGTGAAGAATGTTAATTGCTTGCAAACCACTTTTTTTTCTTAAAAGAAAATAAAAAGACGCACAAGAGTTGTAAAATAAATTCTCCATACAAACAAGAGTATAAATTACATTTAAATTAAAAATAGATACACAATAAACTAAGAGAATAATAAAACAATGAAAAGATATTTTTTTTTCATTGTTTTTAAAACAAAATTTTCATGTATCCTTATATATCAATATTTACCATTGAAGATGTGAAATAGGCTAAACCTAAAATGATGTATTGTTAGAGTGTAATATAAGTTGAGTGACCTTTATAGTATAGTCAACTTAGCAATGTTTCATAACTCTTAATAGAAGTTTTATTGAAATCTCTTATTTAGTCTGTATCAAATGCGTAGCCATCACAATTTATTTATATATGGTTGGTGTGCTGCAACACTTTGGGTAGTCACCTTTCTTGCAATGTCTGATCTTACGCAAAGCATCTAAGTAGTCAACATGACATCTCGCATATTGTTTAATTACTCAGGGGCTTAGCTCTAATGTAGATTCAAATATTCAAGTCATGATAATCATAGTTTTATTAAAAAAAAAAAAAATGGGTGGATGGCAGAGTTACGGTAGACGAATATATACACCCTCATAATTCGATAACTCGTGTATGCGTGGGACCAAACAATAGATAATTGAAAATTAATAAAAAAAAATGCTATTATGTCATTAAAATAAAGTTAATTAGTTTTAGAAGACAAAGTGAAAGTTGTCCCATCTTTTACTATCTATTTCTTTCTAATTTGAGGGATAGCATTATTAAATAACAATAAAGGGCATGTTTAATGTCCCATCTTGCTAGGATTCCTTGCTTTGTATTGCTAGTGACCATTAAAAAGTTATGATAGAAAATTGTGTTACCGATGTTAGAAATAAATACTCAATTGGTTTTGTACTAGCGTAAATTAGTAACTTATTATCTTTTAATTAGTTTATTTTCAAAAATATAGGTAAACTTTTTCACGTATAAAAAATAACAGTCTAAAAGCTTGTAACTACAAAATAAATGAATTTATACATCGTACAATAAAATAAATGAAATCATGCACCTAAAACTCATGCAAAAAATACATATAATAAACATTTGAATTGGTTAACTTTGTATGCTTTCCGTGATACTCTCATGAACAACACGTTTGAGATTATTGCAACCACATTCACTTGTCTCACAACACACGGTCGTGTGTAAGCCTGCGAGCAGTGCAAACCCTCTTTTAAATTTGAAGTTTACATTATCCTTCCACTAACTGAAATAATATTAGAGCTTTGTTATAGGGGTGAGAAAAATTCATTATTCCTTTTTAAAAACAAGAAGAATTTTAAATAATTTGATTCTCAGTCTAAAAGTATAAATTATTTTAAGAATTGTTCCAAACTGATAATAAAAATTGAACAAATTTTAAAACCAAACCTATAAAATAATTTATGTAAAATTGACACCTGTTAATTCAATTGTTTACCTGTAAACTAGTGGACGAAGAATTCTTGAGCTTTCAAAATGGAAACATTAAAAAATATCTCTAACCGTTTATCAAAACACTGAAAATTCGAAATCAAGTTAGTATTTTTCATTAATGGAATCAACAAAATATTCGGTAACATAAATAATAAGCGTATTAAAAGGAAGGGCCGATTGCTTTAATATGGAAGATGATGATAAAAGTTTGCCCCCTGAAAGGAAATTCATAAAATCAGAAATTAACATAAACAATAAGTTATATTTAGGATAACATGATGTGCATATTTATTTTATACATTATTTCAAAGAAATTCCTCGCATCGAAATTAAGAAAAAAATTCATCTGGATTAACCCTCAATATCAAGATGGGAAGTATACAGGATCAAGTGCGTACGCATGGTAACCCATAGATTCCCTTAGGTAGAATATCAATCTCCATTCTAACTTTTTATGTACTTCTCTCATGAAGTAATGAGTAACAATTTTTATTTTTGCATGGTATCTTTTTGCCTCATTCAAGGCGTTTTAAATAGTCTATGCACATTAAAACTATTTTCATGACCGACATCAAGATTGGAAGGATGCTTAATATCCGACTTCCTAAAAAAGGCAATGTATGAAAGAACTATTAGAACTTAAACTACTATTTTAATTCAACTTGAATACACTTTACTGTCGATCAGGAACAACATTGTCCCGTCACATGTATACTGTGCAAAAACTAGACTTTATCTGACTTAGTTGTCATTATTTTTATGAAAGGGAAATGATTTATTAATACTAATTTTACACTCAAAATTAATAGGAAAACATCAACGTTGGCACTAACTCACAGAATAAACAAATAAAATATCCAAAATACAAAACCAACCAACCAAAAAGTAATTAAACAACAGAGGAACTAATAAATGATCCCTTAAGAAAATGTACATGGCTAAGTGGCTAGTAAAGGTTACACAACACCCCCAACCCCAAAAACTTCTATGCGTTACAAGTATCTATTTTAAACATGTACGAACCGCTGACCTGTATGTGCCACTTTGTTACTTCTAACCAATATTGACGAACCCTATTTTCCACCTTTGCTATAGCTGTCCTTTAAAGTGACAGTCCTATTAAAAACAAGTTTTTCTGGAGTTGAGTCCTGGTCAACTACGAAGTAGCCTGGAAGAGCAGATATAACGATTAGATATTAAGTAAACAAAGATGAACGAAGAAACAAGCAACAGTCAACGTAAAGTACCTAATCGTTCAAATTGGAAATTGTCCCCAACTTTTGCATTCCGCAGGGAGGACACTCCGTAAGCACCCGGAATTATTACTTTGGAATTAGGGTTTAAATCGCCAAGCCAATTGTCAAGTTCAGCGGGATTCTATTCCAGTGATTCAAACAAAAACAGAGAGGGAAATATTATTATCAAACGAGAATACATACATACATACGTACATATATATATATATATATATATATATATATATATATATATATATATATATATATATATATATAATACCAAGCAGACGTAAAGGATAGCAAACCTCTGATAGGAATAGCCTCTCAAACAACCTGACTTCCACCTTTAGTGGATCAACTCCAGGAGAAGGTTGAGAAACCCAATGGAGAACCCCCTAAAAACAAAAAGATTGCACAGATCACCAATCAGATCTTGCCTACTATTTTTAATCGACGGAATTAGCAAAGTTTGTAAACCTTAGGCTTTGTCTTCTTTGAAGGGTCATACTCAGCTCGAATTTCAAGAATAGTCTCATTGTCGTCAGCTAGAATCACTTCAGTGCACTTTATCGGAAATGCATATCTACACCCAACAACGAAAATTTTGAACAATGGACTTAAAATTCTCATCACAATGTCAATTTATACCCTCAACTAACCTGAGTATCGCAGATTTCCCAGGAGCTAGACCATAATAATCTTTCGAGTCTTGCATCCGGAAGTCCGAACGTTCAATATATACAACATTGGAAAATGGAATCTAAGAACAACGGCATGAAAAAAAAAATCAGAAACTTCTACCTACACCATATGAACTAGTAATATTATGGTAAAGCTTAACAAAAAAGTTAACATATTGAATCATCCTAAAACCAGAGCAGTGCATAGAGATATCCGTCACATGCTACGTTTTACCTTGTAGAAAGCAGAAGCATCATCAGCTTTTGCATCAGGCCATAACTTTGCATCAACCTCAATAGCTAAGTTGGCTTCAAGATTAGTAATAACAACCTTACAAGATTAAATTAATTAGTCTTGAGCTAATTAAATCAGAACAGTACACTGGCGTAGAATGAACACAAATATACCTTGAGAGGATGAAGGACAACCATTGCACGAGGAGCTGTTCTGTTTAATTCTTCCCTAACATGGTATTCAAGGCGTTCAACGGAAATCAAAGTGCCATCACTACAACAACAAAAAGAAAATAATTGTAATGATCCACTTCCATCCTCATATACCAATTTTCCTAAATGAGAAAATAGTTTGCAGGTTCTTGTTCTTGAAAGGTATAGTCAATTGATTAAAGCTTCAAATGAACATTTCCTAAAGCACACATTAAACATCCGAATAAATACTAGAACAATCGCATGCAAAGAACAAAATAGTGAATCAACTTTTGGGAAAAGGCATCGCCAAGACAACTAGTTCTTTGAAGACTTTTCTGTTTACTAAGGTAAGGAAATCAGCATTTGTTTTGTCGTATAAAGAGAGAAAGTGGCTGCTTGCTGAAATTTTAATTTTGGATTCAGCCTGACACATGATGACCTAACCCAAAAAACCTGCAGTCAGATACACACAGTAAAGCCAATAATATAGCTAGGTTGTACAATACAAGTGACACAAGATTAGAGTTTGAGTGGTAAGGAGCTACTGTCTTCAATCTTCAAATATTTCATTGTTGCTGTACCATTATAATTAAACAAATCGGATGTCCGATCATAAATCACACCTTAGCCTCTCATAGCACGGTTTAATCAAGATTTAGTGCTCGCCTCAACTTGGTTTTTAAACTCGGAAGCCTCATTAGAGCAGTTAAGTCATCCCATAACCAAATTGTGTATCGGTAGTTAATACTTAATCCGACCTTCTACTAAAAGGGAATGTAACTTATCTAACAGGTCAGTTATAGAGCCTTCTAATTGCTTAACCAAAAGGGATCCAATAAAACTATCAATAATCTTAGACAAAAACCATGGAAATATTTTAAAGTTTATATTTTCCTCAACCAATATATTTTAAAGTTAAAATCGGTTCAGGAAGTAACAGAATCTGGGAATAACAGAATAAACTAACTAGGGCTTTTAAATCATTTAAATTCACCAAATTCACTCAAATCCCCGAAGTACTTTCCCTCTCAACATTTCCAATAAATAATTCATGTTGCAGTTGTCATGGAATTTCAATTATGTATAATTGTTTACTCTTTTTGATAATTACTTGACATTTATGCATTTTTCATCTGTCACTCTATTATTTATGCAATTATAATTTCTAGGTTGATCTTTGAAATTGAAGAAAAGACATTTATGCTTTTACTTTTATATTTTGTAAGTTATTTAACTAATATTTGCGAATATATGATCGTGTATATACTGTAGTCTCTACTCGACGTTGACAGGAATGTGACACAAATTTCATATTCAATGGGAATGGGATAAGGATGTGTCAATTTTTACTTTGGGGACGGGAAAGGATTTAGTCAAACCAGTACCCAACTCGGTGCAATCCACACTGAAAAGCCATTAGTGGTAACAAAATACTAAAGATTTGCACTAGTTTTCATTAACACCAGATGGATGAAGTCATTTGTTATGCCTATTCTCTCTCACACAGAAAGAGATGATGACAAATACACATTTTTGGTATCAAACTGTAACATGACGTCCAAAATTAATACACACTAATTAATTAACAAATCTAATGAATGTATTCCTTTATATAACAAAAAAACGAAAAAAAAAAAAAACAGCCTAGACTTTTCCTGTGTGGAAAAGGTAAATGCATGGATCACAAAATGTTTTGTTACAATTGTCAACAGATAAATTAATCAATTGCATTGAAAAATAAGATATGGAAAGAGACATAAATAGCAATTAATACGATCAATATAATAAAGCATTACCAAAGCAGCTTCGGACATCAACATATATAGGAAATGGTAAAAGCTAAAATGAAATTCAGGACAATTTTTAGTATAAAACATGAACTGAACTGAAGTGTTTCAAGTACTTTTACACAGAAATAACCTGGAAATAGCATTCGTATGCATCCAACTGTAGTTGGAAATTGATAACATACCTTCTAGTTATTCCAATTCCTCGAACAAAAGCATTGATTGCAGTGGGCGTCATGCCTCTACGCCGCAAACCAGCTAGTGTCATCAAACGAGGATCATCCCACCCATCAACCCACTTCTCTGTAACTAGACGATTCAGCTTCAACAAAGAACAATATGTAATTAGAGGATAGCTAAACATAATAACTAAATTCAACAAATTATTACGATGTGCAAAATTGTCGCTTCACCTTACGCTTCGACATAACTGTGTTAGAGACATTCAATCTTGAATATTCCCATACATAAGGCTGGTAAATGCCTAACGCATGCAACAACCAATAATATGATGCTCGACGTGTCTCAAATTCAAGTGTACACAGCTGCATGAGATATTTGGGAATTAGAAATATATAGAGATAATAACAACAGAGTTATCATGAACAGCACAACGAGATCTGAATGTCATTTGTCAGGAATGAAGCCTAAAGCACTGACCATTAGTTACAAAAGTTCATAGCACAGTTATAGCCTCAAGGCTTCAACTGATATAGTGAATAGAACATTCTGTACAGCAAGTTATTATTTGTTGGACAGATAATTTAAATTTTCTAAATAAGAATATACATGAAAAACTAAGCTATAACCTTTTTTACAGAGAACCACACATTTTAAAACATAATAACTCCAACTCAATGATCCTCCAAAATCTAACTGTCTATAAATATCAGAAAAGATTTAGAGCATAAAACGGATTTCTAGCTGCCTAAGTATTATTATATTATGATATTCAAATATCATATTTATGAAAAAGGAATGATGTCATAAGGACCACCACTACAAATATAGAGAGATTAAATTAGGAGAATGTAAGCGTATAGGATGTAGCCTTGACGAAGGTTGAAATGGGTAATAAAGAAGAAGCCGGGTTACTAACAAACTGTAAAATCACCAAGAAAAATTGAGTGCAAGACAACTTACTGAATGTGTGATATTCTCTAGAGAATCAACAATGCAGTGAGCATAGTCATAGCTTGGATAAATACACCATTTGTCTCCGGCATGAGGATGTGGAGTAAACTAAGTGGCCAAAAATATTCACATCACAAGAAATCAGATCATTGTCTCCCTATAAATTTGAGTAATTAAAATCATCTAGCCAAGTAGATACCTTAATTCTATAAGCAATAAGGTCATACATATTGTAATTATCACTCTGCATGTCCTGCTTCATTCTAAGAGTGGCTTTTCCTTCTTCTACAAGGCCACTTTTCATATCCTCAAAGAGCTTCAGTGACTCTGAAATTGGTCTGTCTCTCCAAGGACTGTTCATCTTCTTCTCCCTATATTCCTTTATCTCATCAGGTGTCTACAACCAGATTAAATACTGTTAATACAAAATTCAACAGACGAGGCAATTATCACATCCACCATAGTTATTCCACATTAACATTTTCTTCTGGACTAGCAAGTATCCTTTGCAACAATTGAAATAGTTTTTTTAAAATATAAAATAAAGGTAAAAGTGTAAATATATGATAAGTAATACTAAGAAATTAATCTCTTTAATCTTTTAGTTTTTTTTCTCACTATATCTAACCAATTTGGAAAAAGAAAATTTTGATATTAAAAATTAAAAGTAATTAAATCTAAGATTTACAGGAAAGAAGAAATTCAAACATTAAAAGAAAAAACAAATAATCAATAATTTTAAAAGTTTTAAAATATGAAATAAGTGTTACACAGTGTTTAAGCACGCATAAAAATCAGAAAGAGAATACAAAAAGAGATGTCCTCATGCTTAGGCACGAGAACACAAATTTATAACATAAGGGTTGATAATATAATGCCATGCAATTGAGATTTTCAGAGTACACTTCCAAAGGGATCAAAATTAGCGTTTCAAATATATCAAGTTAATTACATGCTAGATGTTTTAAATCCAAGGGAAGAACCAATGAAACATTTAGCAAAAACGTTAAATATTTGTAGCAATAAGCTGTTCAGATGTTTGAATAACAACCTGATGGTCAACATACGCATGACCCTTTTTTATGAGCTCCACAGCTAATTCATACAATTCTTGGAAATAATCACTTGTGTAAGTAATCTGCAAATATTACAAAGTTGTTAAACATCTAAATAACCAAGATCGCATGAGTCAATACACGGCATAAACAAACCAACATACCTTGAATGGTTTCCAACCCATCCACTGGACAATTTCTTCAATGTGATCAATATACTCCTTCTTTTCTGCTTCAGGATTTGTATCATCATATCTGGAATTGCAAAAACCCATAATACAAAGATATAACTAAGGCTTATAGGCTTTTAACAGGAATGCAGTAAACATGAAAAACTTTTAAGAGCAAATCTTTGACATTGTTATGAACACTCGGATTGTTTCCAGCTATAGAAAGTATGTGAGCAAGGAAAGGAAAAGAAAGAGCACAAAAAGAGACATAATTAAAGACATCAAAAACAAAAAAGAACTTGTGTTAACCTTTCCGCATAAAAGTGATGAGATTTACTAAGAAAGTTGTATATAATCAATTATATTGTAATACATAATTCACATAAGAAAATATGTTTCAAATATAGTCGATGATGTATAAACATAGTCTTTATAATTTTCCCATAGATATAAAACACACCTATAGATAATCCCTAAATGATAGATGTCCCAAGAGCAATGTCCATCTCCTTCAGATGAAAGAAGAGACACTTATCTGAACTGACAATAAATAAAGGAAAATTTGAAAACACTACACACCTCAGATAACAACCTCCATCCCTGTCTTTTGCCAATCCAAAATCAATAAACATAGCCTGAACAACATTTAAGTTTTCATTACAAACATAATTATATATCACAGGGAAAAAGAAACAAGTTGCACAATTATTTCAATGTGTGAAAAACATTACATACTTTTGCATGACCAATATGCAAATATCCATTTGGTTCAGGTGGAAAGCGGGTCAAAACTTTTCCACCTGTTGCTTTCAAGTGTTTGTCAAGAAGCGCCCTTGTATTACAACATCTCAAAATACTACCATCACTAAAAGGCACCTCAGTATGCACCTGAAATCAACTTATCATCAAGACATGTTGAATATGCAAGTTAAGGAAAAAGGTTAAACTTCAAACTTAGGGTACCAAGGGAACTTCATAGTGTGTTCCTAGCAAGAAAAATATACCCACCAGAAAGATTTGATAAGAAACACTCATATGTCATGCCATGAGCAAGCAGAGCAATGGAAATGACTCCATTCAAGCTAAAATAGTCAATGATTTGGTTCACAGCATGATAAAAAAGTATTAAAATGCAATTTGATTTTAAATAAGAAAAGAAATACCTTGAAATTTTCCTCTGGGTTAGGAAATATTAAATATGGATTAAGATCTTCTTCAGGTGACTTTTCAGGAGTGGCAACAGGTGCTTTATCCTATGTAAGCATGTAAGATGAATTGTGAACAAACAAGTATTGTCATAAAATAAAAGTAAAGCCTAAATAGGCAACTGGAAACACAAGCACCTCTACTTTAGCCGGTTTCTCCTTCTTCTTTCTAGATGGCTTTTCATCATCTGCTGCTGTTCGTTCACCCAGTAGTTCATATAGTTTTGCATCAACAAGTTGCTGCAATATAAAGAACAAAAAAGCAATTAAAAAGTAATAAAAACAAGAAATAAGTAAACCAACTACCATTGATTAAGGTTTGTTCCATAGCTATCACCTTGGCAACTTTTGCGTCACCCCATGGCAGCCTCTTGCGCACATGGCCAAGCAACTCACCCACTAGAAAAGATAAAGTATAAGTGTTCTCAGCAATGAATAGAACGGCAGTTCAATATAGCAGGGAAACTAAATGCATAAGAATGAATCAACCAATCATCCACATAATGAACTTCTCTACAAGAATTGAATGTTGAATTCCAATTTAAAATTTGTAACGTGATTTTACAGTATATATATTGGAAAGTCCAGTCATATCAATTCATTTAAATTTATAATTTTAAAGTAATGAAATCTGCGTGAATTGAATCATCATATGGGCAAAGACTGTACACCTACCATTTGTTCGATAGCGAAGCTCCAAAATTGTAGCCTTGTTCTCCTCAACAACTTCACTGACAGCTTGTTTGATATCTTCTGTGGAAACCTCAATGCCTGCTCAAGTATGCAAGATATTTAAGAGATACACTTGTCATAAGGTAATTTCTAGAATTTTGCAAACAACTTATCCAAAATTTTGTTTTAAACTTGTCCATAAGCTAAATTTAACTTGTGAGGAAGCCAGTTTCCTTGTTTTTCTTCTCATTTTTCTCTCTTAAAAGTCTTTTTAAGAAGCTCGTCCAAATAGAATCTAGGGCCAACTTTATAAGAGACTATACTGCTAAAGTTCTTTCCACCGTACCAACACCACAAGCTTCTTCAAATGTCTTCAAATCAAGATTCTCCAAGCCCGTGGTAGCAAGAAATGATAAGGCTGCATCTAACTGTGCAGTTGTTTTGACCTGCAAGCATAATCTTAGTGAGAGAGGAAATATTTCAAACGTAAAATTTCATCTAAACCCATGACGAGCAGAAAACTTAATTACAAAGTTGCCAACCAATCAAAAGAAGAAATAATAAGGTGGAACACAATAATAACACGAAATACACAGCTCGTGTCACTCTCATTGACAATCGATGAACATAAGACGACAACCAAGAATCTACTATGCACACCTTTGAAGAAACAATGTATTGTAGTAATGTTGGACGATGCGGCAAGGCATTTGCAGGGTACTTCGTCGCAACCTGCCACATAAATCAACGGCAACAACCATGTCAACAGCCCTCGAAAGAAAACCACGATAAAATGTACAATCTCTCTTTACTATAAATTCACGTATTTCAGAGAGCATGGGCAGCATAAAGAACATAAAACAATCAAGAATTAAGAGTGTAACACAAATTCAAAAACATGCAAAGACATATATTACCGTATAAAGAAGATTTCCAACCGTTCGACTGCATCCATCAGTAACACCAGCCTAAAATACACAGAACAAATGCAACTAATATAATGAATAAGGGAAATGAAAGCCTTCCGAAATTAGAAATATGATTGCAGAAGGAATTGTTGAATTGAGAATCATTAATGTACGGATAGTTATGTATACCTCGTTGATGACGGAAGTGAGATTGGCCGTGACTTTGTTGTTCGCGACGGTGTTTCGAGCTGTGCGCTCGTCTAAACCAATCTTCAGAAAGAGATCGAGGCACTTCTCCTTGTCGGAACTGTCGTCCTTCGCCGGCATCTTGCCGCCCAAAAAGACAAAAATCGTATTCCGATGAAAGTGCAAGAGACCTTATTAGGGTTTTGGCGGTGACGACAGAATTGCCAGTGGTGAAGATATGAAAGTGTGTAAGAAATTAGCTAATCCAGAGTTGACATGGTTTGTTGTTAACGTTAAGAGGATGTAAAGATTCTTGGTTTAAGATCCTGTGGGCTTTACGATTCCTGTACCCCCATAAAATTTAAAATCTCTATTTTACCCTTATATTTTGATTTGGACTTTTGGAATTTACAAAAAAATTCAGGTATATTTCGAAAAATATTTTCAGAAACATTTATTTTAAATATTATTTTTATTTTAAATTGGTTTTTCTACAAGTATTTCTCTTTCAAAATTTGTATTCCAAAAAAATTAAAAGTAAGAAGTAAAAAAATGTATTATATTTTTAAAGAGGGATAATTTGGGAAATACAAATTTTATTAGGGTGTAAGAAGAAAAACAGGGAGGTGAAACGCCCTTCCACATCCGAGTAGAGAGTGACTTGAGTTGACGTTTACCGCTTCAACTTGGTTTTCAATTCTAGTTGAGGTTACTCCCTATACCTCTCCAGTTCCATCCTCCACCCCTCCAAATTTTTTTTATTTTTTCTTAAATACAAAAATAATCTTTTTGTTTTTTTTATTTTTATCTTTATACTCCTATTTATTAAAGTTAATTTATTCTGCCTCTTTTACACTTTGAAGACACACAGACTCAAGATTCCCTTCTTTGCGTATTCTCACCCCACCAAAGCTTTCATTTTCAAATGTTCTCATCAACTCTCACTCTCCCAGTCCTCCTCTGAACCTGCTGTTGCTTTGTGCGGCCTGATGGTGTGCGGCGGGTGGCGGTGCGGTGAGTGTGTGGCGGTCCGGCATGGTGCGGAGATGTGTAGACGTTGGTTTCGTTCTTTTCGTTTCTTCTATTTTTTTTAATGTATGTAATGTGTAGAATTGGGTAGCTTTCTCTATTGTTCATATTTGGTTGGTGTGTTTGTTGAGGAATTTGTGGTCTGCTGTTGAGTTTTGTGTTATTTGTGTGCTCTGTGTTGTGTGGATTGAAGAAAACGTCCAGGCACTGAAACGGATGTCGATATCCGTTTCCTATTTTTATGTTTTTAGTTTATTTTATAAGTAATTATATTTTAACTTTTTATTTTCAATTAATTTTGTTATGTTTTTAATTTTTTTTTGTTTTATTAGTTTATTGTATTTATAATTAATTTATAAAGTATTTAAATTTAA
>NC_028358.1:43221207-43414945 GCF_000741045.1 Vigna radiata var. radiata | reverse complement strand
AAATCTAATAAAACAAATAGTAAAAAATAAAACTAATAAAAACAAATCTTAAAATATAAATCTTAAAAAAATAAAACTAATAAAAACAAATCCTAAAAAATTGAAACTAATAAAAACAAATCTTAAAAAATAAAACTAATAAAAACAAATCTTAAAAAATAAAACTAATAAAAACAAATCTTAAAAAATAAAACTAATAAAAACAAATCTTAAAAAATAAAACTAAAAAAACATAATCTAAAATAAACTAGAAAACGCTTAAACGGATGTGGGAATCTGTAAACGGTTTAAGGATAAACGGAAGTCGCCATCCGTTTAGCGGTTTTACGAAAGTATTACTAACCTCGACTCGAAGAGGATCGCTGGTTAAAGGTTGGATACAACACCACCAATGCAATGCAGAGATATAATAATTTAAGGACAAATTCTTCCAAGAGAAATCGATATCTCAATTATCACTTGAAATACAAGAAAAATGGGAGAAAGAATTTCTAAAAAAATAGAACAAAGAATTCCTGAGAAGAAAGCGAAAAGATGAAAGCATGAAGATAAAAAAAAAAAGAATAAATAGGTTATGTGGGAGTGAGAGAATAAAATCATAAAATTTTATTTCTAAATATAAATTTTTGCTAAAGGATAAAATTGGAATAGAAAAAATAGAGCAAAGGGTAAAAATGGAATGGGGGGTGGGGATGAAATTGGGGAGGTACAGGGAGTAACCCCCATTCTAGTTTCTGACCTTATTAGCTTGGTCTTCACGCACTAGGCCCAAGCCCAATCTCTTTATTTTGTATTTCTTTTATGAGTGTTTTATCTTGCATCTCCAATTTTTTCAAAAATTTGTTTTTAACTTCAGTAACTATCTTTTTTTACTTTTCACTTTCTATTTAAAGTAATCTTATACATTTTTAATTCTGCACCCTTTTAACAAAATTTTTAAAACTTTATCTTTTATATATAATTTCACAACTATTTAATTTAATTTAAAATCTTAATATTATTTAATGTTTTTTCATATTTTAATAATTATTAAAATACATTTTTTTTCATTTAAATTAAATTATTATTAAATTTTAAATAGAAAATAAAATTTAAGAAAAAAATCATCGGATATTGGTATCCGATGACTATGTTATTAGATTTCCAATTCCGACACAAAAGTTTTTAATAATTTGTTTTTATTTATAATTTATTAGTTATTTAATTTAATTTAAAAATTTAATATTATTTAATATATTTTATATTTAAATAACAATTAAAATATAATTTTTATTATTATAGTGGTAATATTAAAAATATTAAAACAAAAATAATAATAATAATTAAGAATGTAAAAATTTTGAAATCTTATTTTATTAATTTAATATTTTAATATAATTTAGTATATTTATATATATTAAATCAATTTGTATATAATTATTTTTATTTTTATTACTTTTATTTTGTTATTTTAATTTTAACTTTTTAATAAAAAATAAAATTAAAAAAAAAATAATCGGATATTGGTATCCGATAACATAGTTATCGGATTTCCAATTCCGATAAGAATGTTTACAAAAATTTGTTTTTTTATTTATATTTTATTAATTATTTAATTTAATTTAAAAATTTAATATTATTTAATATATTTTATAAATAACTATTAAAATATAATTTATATTGTTATAGTACTAATATTAATAAATTAAAATAAAAATAAAAGTAATTAAAGAATTAAAAATTTTGAAATCCTATTTCATTAAGTTAATATTTTAATATAATTTAGTATAATTATATATTATATCAGTTTTTATATGATTATTTTTATTTTATTACTTTTATTTTAATTTTAATTTTTATAATACAAGTATTATATAAAAAATTAAATTATTATTAAATTTCAAATAAAAAATAAAATTTTAAAAATAAGTTATCGGATATTGGTATCCGATAACATAGTTATAGGATTTCCAATTCCGATAAGAATGTTTTTAAATATTTGTTTTTTATTTATATTTTATTTATTATTTAATTTAATTTAAAAATTTAATATTATTTAATATATTTTATATTTAAATAACTATTAAAATATAATTTATATTATTATAGTACTAATATTAAAAAATTAAAATAAAAGTAATAATAATTAAGAAATTTAAAAATTTTGAAATTCTATTTATTGATGTAATATAATTTAATATATTTATGTATATTAAATATATTTATGTATATTAAATCAGGTTTTATATAATTATTTTATTTTAATTATTTTAATTTTAGTAATATGATTATTATAATAAGATAAATTATATTTTAATAATTATTAAAATATGAAAAAATATTAAATAATATTAGATTCTTAAATTAAATTAAAGAGTTATTAAAATATAAATAAAAGACAAAGTTTTCTAAAAAAATTTAAAAGGGTGTAGAATTAAAAAAATATAGGATTACTTTAAATATAAAATGAAAAAGTAAAAAATATATTTACTAAAATTAAAAATTAAAGTTTTAAAAAAGTTGGAGATGCAAACAAAGTGTTGGAGGTGTAAGATCAAATACCCTTATTTTAAATAGAAAATGAAAAATAAAAAAGATATTTACTAAAGTTAAAAATAAATTTTTGAAAAAGTTAGAGACGTAAGATGAAGCTTGAGAGGTGAAAGATGAAACACTATTCTGTTTTTTACATGTGTAAATGTGTTAGGTATGTTAGACTTCTAGTCCTATATATAGTCATACCTACGACTGGCCATAGTTTAGTTAAAAACTTTAAACTATAGTATATTTATACTCTTTTATACTTAAAAAAACTTAAACCATATTTACTAAACCTATTTATACAGATCTAACAGTTCAGTTTATTTAAACCGAACTTATTTAATTTGTACTACGATTAACTGGTTAGCTGTGGTTTAGATTTAGGTTTCTTCTTCCCGCTAGTTACATTCTTTTCTGTGTCAAAGCCTCATTACTTTTGAAGATAGGCGGCCTTTTGCCGTGGGAGGCTCTCGCCGTCGTAGGCTCACCGCCGTCGAAGGCTCACCGCCGTCGAAGGCTCACCGCCAAGGTTCACCGCCGTCGAGGGCTCGCTGCTGTTGAAGGCTTTGTCGTACTCATCGCGGAACTATCGAAGGCTTTGTCGTACTCTACTGCCGAACTGTTGAAGGTTCTACCACCATTGTTGAAGATTCTAAGAACACTTCTCTTTTTAGCTGGAAAAGAGAAGCAAATATGGAACCCTAAGGTACTAATGTTTTCCTGTGTTGTTCAAACATTTTTTAAATGCATTTTCAGATTTATGTAAGGTTTTTTTCTTCCTGCATAAGTGTTTCTTTTTAATCGGATACAAGATATTTTTCTTCACCCTTCTCCTCTTTTTTGTTATGGGGTGCTCCAAAAAAAATAATCTTTGTGTTTTCTGGTTTCTGGGTGGTCAAGGTTTGGGGCTGTGTTGCTTGCCTTCTTCTTTTCTTCGTCCACTCTCACAAAGTTTGTTCATTTGGCATACTACCCATGAGATCTGGTTCTTCCAAAATTTATTCTTTGCTTTGAGCTGGGTGGTGACTTATATTTCTGCCTCTTGTATAAGCGAGAGATCTGTAAACTAGTTGTTTATTCAAGAATGTCATAGATGTATAAAAGGAAATTTTAACTTGGAGAAAGTTGAATGAAATGTCATGATACAAATAAAAGCAAACCTGTGAACTGCCCATAATATTTTTTGCATATAGCTTATCATAAAATTTCAGCTGTCATAAAATTTATTGGTTGTATTCTTCTGAGGATACCTTTTATATTCATACTTATCTTTCAGAATCATCATTATGGATAGGTTGCCAAGTGCAAGATATCACTACTATAAAGATTTACTTTTTGCAGTTTTTCATCATTTTCTCCATCGTGACTTGTAATGTTGTAATGCAGAATAATTTCTTCGATTGCAGCATTAAGATCTGTGGAGCATCACTTAAATTTGGATAAGCTCTATGTTTTAGGCACAAATTGCGGTATGGAAAAGGTCTAGTGTTTTGCTATATAACCCCTTGAATCATTTGTTTAATATTTATAAAATCATAAATACCAGTATTTTCTTAATGGATCTGTTTAATTTTGTAAATTCTTGCTTGAAAAAAAAATGGACTTGCAAAAATTCTCTTTCTGCAGTGGACAACGGTACTAGGGAAGGGCTGGAGAAGTTTCTAAAAGCTGCCAGTGAATCACCAGAAACAGTTCTACATTATGAGTTTATGCAAGATTACAAGGTTTTCAGCTGAGAAATCCTTTCTGGTTTAGAGCAGTTAATCACCCTCACCTTCTTTTGTTCTGTGTCTTTTTTCGTTTTATATAGCCCTTAAGGCTCTTATAATCTGCCTTCCAGGTCATCTAAAATGAGCTTTGTCAAGGTTTCCCTGAGATTGTTATTATAAATTGTTTATTTTCTAGTTGTATTCTAACAAAAGCTTACCTCAATGCAAGGAAAAGTTATTTCTCAAGAATATATTAGGGGCTGTATTAAGATGCATGTTAGAGCTGTTGAATCTGGTGAACGTGCTTTAGTGGTTGATGATTTGATTGCAACCGGAGGAACACTCTATGCAGCTATGGATTTGCCAGGTGAGTTCCTGTGAGCAAATTTTGTCATAAATGGATATTTATTGTAACATTGATGGACATTTATTTTATCAGAACATGACAAATCATGTCTATCATATGGTGAACCTAATGATAGTGTGTTTTAAAGTACTAGCATAGCATTTTGTTAGATGAGTGTTACATTGGTGCTGTGAGTACAAAAGAGCAAGGAAACCTAGTTGATCAATGTTTCTTGATGAAAGCATGGATTTGAATATTGAAAACTGTGCTTTTTGTGAATCTTCATTACATAGTGGAAGTCTATTGTGTTTGGTCCTCAGCATATAAACATGCATTTTCATTGCCTTTTGCCTGTAAATTATCTTAACCTTTCATCACCATTAATGGTTATGGCCAACATTGACATATTCAATATATTTATTGGTCCCTTTAATAACAACCTAGTGTTTATTGTTTTTATATTTCACGTAATCTTTTAATTTTATACGTTTGTTAAGAGATGTTAAACTTCAATGTGCCATCTCTTGTAAGATGGGTTTGTTTAGAGACAGGACTATAATCCCTGGGTATGTTTCATACAATTTTTTTTCAGCCTTTTTCATACCATGTCTTTGACAGCCATCTATTTTTGTCATGTATCTCTTCAGTTCTGTTATCCAATAAAGTAAAAACATTAAATCTCAAGATAGATTGTGGAGTATATTTGAAATATGTAGACAAATATGAATATAACGGTGAATTTGAATTGTTTTTAATTTTTTTATGAATGCGTGTAGTAAGGTCAATTATTTGAATAATACTATTTTTCATTGTTAATATACTACTAGAGAAATGCTATCTTAAGTATGATGTACCTGCTTTTTACATTAATTTTATAGCCGTTGATTTTCATAATAATACTTCTTATTGTTCTAAAAGTATGGTTGAACCTGTGGTTGATAATCACTGATTTTATAGTTGTTGATGTTCATATTGATCATACTGATATACCTTCTGCTGTTTTTTGATTCAAATGTTGATAACAACGTTGCAGTAGCTGATGAATTTCATGATTCTGTTTCAGATTTTGATGTTGTTGATTTTATTAGTGCCACTGCTGATTATGATTTTAATGCTTCTGGTTCTGATTCTTAATGTTCATTCTGAACTCAATAATGTGGCAGCTGTTATTGTTGATTTTTCAAGTGCTGATTTTGCAATTGTTGATGTTGATATTCATACACCTTTCATTCGACTCATTCAGAAACCTTTACTAGACGAGATGTTGCTGCTGCAACAGAATTGGAGAGAAAGTCATTGTTTTATAGATTAGTCTAGTTTCTTGCCTTTTAGTTTAGCTTAGCCTAGATTTCTCTTATCAATGTTGTTATGGAACTGTAGAAGCTTTATTTACAAATTATCATATATCTGCAATTTCCAGATCTTTTAATTATAATTATCTCGCTGATAAATGCTCTCATCTCAACTGTCTTCTTGTTGATTTGACTATACTGGAACTATTTTAAATGGATATTTCAGTTGTAAATGGATGTATTGCAGTGTAACTGAATTATTGCAGTTTTGTAAATGCTTCTAAAAATAGTTAACTGAACTATTGCAGTTTAACTGAACTAAAAAATAGTTCAGTTAAGTTTTATTAACTATTTTTTAGTTCAGTTCAGTTTATTTGAATTGTTTTATAGTTAACTATAATTATTTATAGTTTACTTCAATTTAGTACACTTTGTCCAGCCCTAGCCATGCCTACACTTCTTGTACTTACTTTTGAAATTAATGAGAATTTGGTTTTCTAAATCAGAAAATAATTCTCCCTTGAAAATCATCGGCTAGAGAGTCAAAGACCTCTAGCCTCCTTCCAAAGCACACTTCATTATTTAATTGTTCCAATTATTCCAAGTGCTTCTCTCACCTCCACGACGTTGATTTTTTTCAACCACTCCTTAGCTGACACCTCCTCATGCATGCGTCAGCGACATTAGATCATCACATTCGCACCACTCAGCCATTCTCTCACATTTCAGAAACACATTTCATTTCCACATACCAGAGCGCGTTTCATCCTCTGCTAGGGTTCCTCTTGAGCTCATCTTCCTCATCTCGGACCGGCCATATCTCCTCCATTTCCACTGGTAAACCTATTTTCTTTCTCAGATCCACCTTCTCATCACCATTGCCTTCCTTTTAACCGAACGTTTTTGGCTTTTCCCTTCAATCTCACCGATTGAAAGCCTATTCGAGTTTTTTTTCACCGATTAAACATTCAATCCTTCCATTTCACCGATTCAATCGGTGAATCCTTCCATTTCACCGATTAAAACCTCACCAACCACCCTAAAACCTAGGTTCTCTTCGATTCCAGTCTTCCGTTGTGTCTATTGTCCGATTTGTCGGTCGATCCGAGCCAGTTTCTTCAGCTCGTCGCCGATCTGCCTCAGAGTCGACCTCATCAGGTGTTTACAATGGTCTTTTTTGCTCAAAGTCTAGATCACCTTAACTAACTTTTTACCATCTTTTTCCCATCTAGTGTCACTCTAATATCTCCTCATATACAATTATTCATTAATCTCATCCACAAGTAACATGCATATCTAGTGTCACTCTAATATCTCCTCATATACAATTATTCATTAATCTCATCCACAAGTAACATGCATTTAGTGGTGATCTTTTGTATGTCCTTGGTAGTACATTCAAGACTACTTGTTGTAAAATCATTGTTTTAGAATAGTTCTTACAAATTTAGCAGATCAGATTAAATCCTCTGTAGTTTGCTGATGCAGAAAAAGGATTAAAAGAAACTCTACAGGACAAATAATAGAAGAACATAAAATTGCAAATTCATTGGATCGGAAGGAATATTTGTAAAGGTTTAGCAGAAGAATTTTGTTGGGAAGTAGATAGCCAAATCACCTAATTCATAATCCTGATTAAGTTCCATGGAAGAAGAGCATCAATATTCTGAAAGTAGTGAAGAACTACAGACCCAGAAACCGGATGAAGAAGATCAACAGTTGCAGCATGGGTACCAAATACCTGGAGCTGAAGAGAAACTAGTATTACAATTTATGGATTCAGTGCATAACTACTTATCTCTCTTTGATACAGTGTCCTCCACACTTCGACAGGTAAAAGTGAAACGTATTCAATACAAGAAATGTATAGCATCTTTGGATATGTATAAATTTCTGGTTTACCGATAGCTTTGAATTTAATTTTCTGACCTATCATTCTGATAGAGAAAATGTTACTAATAGAAGGTCAAGTATAATACTGGTTGGATTACTTAGTTTAACTATTTTGTGATCAAATTGGAGAGTTTGTGAAGTTTTGATTCAGCTAGTAACTATAGTTGAACCTGGTAACCATTTTTAATATATTAGCAGGGATGGTTTGACTTGGCAAGTGCTCGACATTCCATGGGTGCTGCTCGTATTAATAGTTCTTTATTGGACCTGAAATTCCATTCAGCTGCCACAACATTGAAGATAACCAACCATGATGGTAAAAATTTTATGCTAAAGGAAATGGTTGCTAGTTGCGACTGCTTGATTCTATCGTGCTTTCATTTTCATTTTTATGAAGCCTTTCTGTAACATGTTTCTTATCAATTTAGATGGAACCTTTGTTTTAATATAAGAACACGCATGTCTCAACAGGTACACAACCATGCTTCATGTTACGTAAATGGGTATCCTCCGAAGAAGAGAGTACTAACGAGTTAGAAGACGAGAATGTCCAGCCACAAGATAGTAGTAGTGTGAAATCTTCCGGTATGTTTTCCCTCTCCCAATGCATCAAATAATGGTTGTTTTATTTAATCTGTTATTTGATTCTTTTACTTAATGCTTTAGTAGCTGTTAGCGTTTCTCATTTTGTTATATGTTTGGTGTACGAACTGCTGAGGTGATCATGACTAAGAATTTGTCAGGACTTGCAGCAGATAATGCTGACGTAAGTATTCTAAAAACGTTAAACATCCTCTCATTAACATATATTAAGCATTACAAGTAGAATTGAATTTGATCTCTAATGTTGTTGCTATCATGAAATATGGTGAATAAATTTTAGAATTTTCATAGCAATAGGTCCTGAACTGTCAATTGAGCTACTGTACAAATCTTGTTAGTGTTTTTTATAGATTGAAAAGGAGAGATCCAAGTCCTTATCAGTTTTTGGAGTTTTAATATCGTCAAAGCTTCGAGCCTCCCAGCTATCATTTGAGAAAGGTGAATAACAGGACTAAAGATCTTAATTCCACTATCTTTGCAAATGTGATTTAGTCATCTGTCTGTGCTATACTTGTCATCCAAGAGATAATCACATTCTGTCAATTGAATTTCTTTGCAGCACTAGAGACACTCGTAGAAATAGCTAATATGCAATCGTCATTGTTATATTCTTTTCACCAACTTCAGAATGTGGAAGATACCAAAGAATGANAAGTACCATACCAGCTCCTTGTGGTACGTTTATATAACCTTATTGCTCTCTGTTTCTCTTTTACTCCTGGTATTGGGGATTTTTTTTTTCTTTTCAATTGCATATCAAGACTATAGTATTTTATATGTATGGACAAGTCAGATATTATTTTAGTAATATAAATCACGAACAAATATGAAAACAAATTTGTGGGATATATTTGGGTAAAATTATACTTCAGTTCCTCCCCAAGGCTTGTGATAATTTCAAAATTTGGTGTTTTCTATTAGAGGCGGATGTGCCAGTTATATAACACCGGGTGTTTTTATTTGAAATGTGAATGTTCTGACAGGTCTATATGGTGTTAGCCTTATCTAAGAAATTACTGCGGTTTGGACAAACTGAAATTATCATAAGGGAATAACATTATTTTCCTATATAAGATTCTGTTCATTGGGAACCAAAAGCTTTTTACTTTTGAAGATGATTTTCTTTCCCCACTTTGTGATTACTTTCTTACACAGGCTACTGCTGAAATGCATCGCATTTGGAAATATTTCAGTATTGGGAATCCAGCATTCGCTGGTTTGTTGTTCAATTTATTGATGTATCAGAAGACAGTGAACAGTTCCCTCATTTTGCTGCATATATTCTAACATTGGTTAATGGTTGGTTACACATACGAAGAGGGAAGGGAAAACTGGTGTACAAACAGTTTAGGTTAAATGATTAATTTACTAATGGAAAATATTATCATTTTATAGAAACCCGATGGAGTGCTTGAGTTTATCTGTATAATTTGTTTTTCGGGGGACATAATAATCAATCGAAAATTATTTTAAATGATTTTAAAGATAGTTTATGTAAAATGCAACAACTTTATCACATATAACTATTAACTATCCATGATTGAATGTTGGTGCATGTAATACCTTTGTCATGCTTCAAAATATAAATTCACATTTTCTGCTAGTGATCGGGGAATTAAAACGATTTATAACAGTGAGAAAATAAAATATTTACAATTTGATGCTTTAATTGTTAAGGAGCATTGCTGTAATTCTTCTTTTGTTAAGCAAAATTTCACAAATTTTCTTATTGAAAGGATATAATTGAATACAAAGTTAAACCCAATGGAAAAATAGATTATGCCACCTAATATAAAATATTTGTATATGGTTATTCAATTATAGACTCTATATAAGTTTGTTTTGTATTAGAAAGTGTATTTTTTGAATGGATGAATATTGATTGGGTTTTTTTTTTTTTTTTTTTTTTAATGTTATCAATCTTTACGATGAAACTTTCGGCTTATCAACATAGTTAATTAAAATTTAACATGCATACAATTTTGTCAATCCACGCCTAATAACAAAACTAAACTTTGTAGCTTTAAAAAGTTACCTAAATTACCAAAATTAAGAAAGACGAAGAGCAATCAAATCAAGTTGTAGATATGATATTTGTGATACCTTGAATTTTTATTATGCATTAATTAGTATATAAGTTTAAATAATTTTTGTAATAAAGAATATATTATAAGATATTATTTTATCTTTATGGGTTGTTTTACAATTATCTACTCATCATCTACAGATCTTAAATGTTTATTAAGAAGGCTAACAAAACATGTAAGGGTTTTCTTCTGTTACTTATTCTTGCATTTGAACATGTTTTAAAGTTTTAAGATGTATTAAATGTTATTGACTTGGGATTGAATGTGTGTAGCTTATTTGGCAATGTCTTTGGAGCATGACAAAAATTCACAAGTCAAAATAGTCTTCATGTTTTTAGCACAAGTAGACCTAACAGAACTGACTGACTCTACAGTACTGAAATATGTCTTTTTTAGATAAGTTATTTGCACAAAGCAAATTTCAATACGTTCTTGAAAGAACAAAGAATTATATAAACCCTACAATCATAAAATAAATAATTATTAATGTTTGATGTGTTATAAAATGTTTTAAGTTTATTAAACAAAGTATAGTCATTGTTTGTTCGAGCAAAAGTTTATCACATGAAGTCTATTGCATTTGGTGAAGCATAATACAAATGACACTTTCATTTGTTTAACCACACAACTTGTGTTTGTTTGATTAAACTAGTTACTTTGCGCCTAACTTCATCTAAAACACATAAAATTACATTTTATACTCAGATATTTAATCATACCAAAAACAGTTGTTGGGCTTAAAACGAGGCCCAATGAACCAAACTAGCAAAAGAGGATAGTAAGACCCAACCCAATAATTTATGAACTATATTTATGCAGAACGCACCTGAGTAATTGTTCACTGGTTCTCTCTTGCAAGTTTCTGTCAGTTTTTGGGTGTTGATGTTGCGTTCTCCTATGGCACCCAGAGATCTGTGTTCGTGTCTTTCTCAGGTTCCTTCGGGGTATTCTGGACGATAATCTCAGCCAACACAGGTCTACTGTTGTCGTACGCTTTCATAAATTATTGGGTTGGGTCTTACTATCCTCTTTTGCTAGTTGGGCATTGCTTCCTGCACCTCTCCACTTGCTCCCTACACCTCCCCATTCCAATTTTACCTTTTGTTCTATATTTTCTATTCCTATTTTACCCTACACCACCAACGCCACCTCCATTTTCCATTTCCTTTTCCTTGTCTCCCAATCTCAAAACTTCATTCATATTTAGCGACATATCTTCTTGAGAATAAATTTCTGCCAGTAGATTCATTAAACTACAAACATAAAATTAACAAATTAATGCTAATAAAACATTGTAAAACAATGGTCTGGTCTCTCTATAATGTAAACCATAGTGCAAAACCTATGCATAGAAAAACTGCAGTAGCTTCAACAGTTTGTGTCTTGCATAGAAAAATTGACCACCTGTGCTGCATTCTAAATTTTCTCTTTCATATTCTCCTTTGGTTTCAGAATTCGAGTTTTGTATCTAGTCAACTTTTTTTCTCTACAAAAATGGCTAGACGACAATGATCATAATAATGTTACATTATTATGTTGCAGCAACCGCGTCGTGCACACTTCCATTGCGAATCCATGTCCACTTTCGAAGCGGGAAGTGTGTGGCTCAAAGGCCAGTGTCACAGCTTCATAGCATATATGTCATATGTGCTCAACTTGCTAAGAATGTGATTGATCCTTGCTCCTCTTAGAGAGATAGTGAATATGTCAGTCACCAGAGCTGACAAGCTTCCTTGACCATCCCTTTTGTCTTCATGACGCTTCTCAGTTCATCAACACAATCCCACCTGCCAATGGCTGCATAGAAGTTTGAAAGCAGAAGAAGAGCATATATACATACACATAAGTAACACACACATATATGAATCTTGAATCTCGTTCAAACTGAATGATGAAGGCCTGTCTTCTTCCTTCTGCTTACTGTTGAACCAATTGCGGAGCCTGTGATGATACTTTCTTGCTTTCTGATTCTCCACCTCCATGACAAGAAAGGAGGGTGCCCTCTCTCTGAGAAATCCCTCTTACATACAAATTCAGTTAAAAGATGACAACTTGATGTGATATGTGAAGAGTTATCGTGTTAATCACCCTTAGGACTAAACGAACAAAAGGAAGTGATGTGGCTTTCGAAGGGGTTAGTCTAGAGGTTAGATCGTTAAACACAAGAGAGGGAAACTAACAAAACACAGTTTTCAACATTTTCTACCTTGTTAAATCAATGACTCATACTTAAAAATGGCAGTGGCACCGAAAAGAAGAACAAATACAACATCACTCGTCGACATCCGTTTGGCTCTGAAACGGATGGGGAAATCCGTCGACGGATGACGACGTCCGTTTCAGATGCTTATCGTCTTCCCAAACGCACACGGTAGCGACACAACAAATGGACAATACCGCACCACCTGAAGCAAAGGTAAACTGTGGATGAAGGAGACAGAACAAAAATAAACTGTGAATGAAGAAGATGGAAAGAAGAGAGCACGAAAGTGATACGAAGAGGCGCATTAAAAAATGTTTTTGGAGAGGGGGGGTGGGCTGTGAAGAGAATAAGGGTAAATATTTAGGGTTTGGTAAATAATGTTAAAAATAAAAATGTAGAAAGGGTAAAAAAGTAAAAGAAAAGGATATTTTTGTAATTAGAAAAAAAATGAAAAAAATTGGGGAGGTAGCAGAAGCAAGTGAGGAGGTGGAGGGAATAACTCCCTTGCTAGTTTGGTTCATTGGGCCTCGTTTTAAGCCCAACAACGTTTTTTTTGGTATTTCTTTTAGCATGACCATATTGACCGAAGGGTAAAATGGGATATTTATGTTTAGACAGGTGCACGCAGAAAAATGGGGTTGAATTATGAAGTAGCCTAAGTTGTTCCAACTTTAACCCGAAAATGTTTCTCTTAGCCCAAATTCGAACCCACTATAGTACAAGCACAACGTTTCACAAAGTTCACGAAAGGGTGTAGCTCCCTTCACCTCTCCTTTTTCATCCTCCACCTCCCCAAGTTTCTACTTTTTTTATTTTATTACAAAAATATCTTTTTTCTTTTACTTTTTTAACCTTTTTGTTTCTTTTACTCTCTCCTCTCTCATAATCCCGCCTTCCAACTCTCCTTCTCATTAGATTCCTACCCCCCCCTCCACATCTGTTTCTCATCCAGCGACTCTTACTTTTTTTTTCTCGATATCTATTTGTTCTTCATTGTTTTCCCACAGTCCTACCCCCGTATTCCCGATGGCCAGCTTGATATAATGGTACATTGCAGCCAGATAATCTCGCTTCATACAACATTAAACCACCACCAACACCGCCTGTCGAATGTCATCAGGAAGAACCTTCTTCCTACAAAACTTGAACAGTGGATTCAAGTAACGCGCACACTGCTTAAACGTAGCAACCGTGGACTTCCCCTTAGTCGTGCCCTTCTCCGACTCAGGCTTCTCGTGCAACTCCCGCTTCCACTCGTTCAGGAGCTTCTTAAAAAAACCAGAAACTTATCCTCATCGCACAGCTCCTCAAAATTCGCCTTCATACAGTTCAAATTTTTATCGGTATCGGCACCGCTAGAGCCTCCCTCGCTCAAGTCGTCGTCACCACCTCCACCCTCTCGGTCCTCTGTGGCACTGTCGTCGGGCTTCTGGCGCTTCCTCTCGCTCATGATCCCGGTCTTCTGGCGCTTCTAGAGCTCAGCAATGTCGCGTAAGAAGTCGTTGGTCTGCCCCTCGGTCATGTCGTTATCCACCTCAAACACGCCAACCTTGAGAACGTGCTTCAGGCGGTCCAGCCTGGCATCATCGTCCTCCCCGAAGAGCGTGACTAGCTGCTTTAGGAAGCGGAGGCGCGCGGATGACCTTAGGTTTCGGGAGGACGAGGTTGTCGATGTTTTGTTCGTCAGTAAGGGAGGTGGAGGCGACAACGACGACAAATGAGGATGATGCGAAGGCGGTGTTGGAGGAGGTGGAGGCGGCGGTGGCGGGGTCGAAGGACGTTGCTTGGCGCTTTTGCGACTTTGCTTCCAATTCGCGCTTCTCTTGCTCGCAGAGTTTTTGGATTTCCTTCTGTTGGATCTCGGAGCGCTTGAAGAATCTCTTGCCGCAGGTGTCTTGCGCCAGAGATTGACGCTTCTTTAGAAGCTCTTGCTTCAGAAGTTCTATTAGGGTTTGCGACGCGGTGGTGAAGGATAAATCAGGAATTAAAAAGTAGAAAGAGGGATAAGAGTAACGGGGAGGTGGAGGGAGTAACACCCTAAAAATTATAGGCCGTCTTGACCAAATATACTATATATTATTACATATAGGAAAATATTTTTATTACATGTATGATTTTAAATTAACTTAAAATTACTTTTGATATCTTTGATTCTACAAATACAGAAGATATTTTATTAGTTACATTATAAGTTTGTGTAACGTAATAAAATTCTGTATAGTTTTAATTATTTTTAATTTGATCCTAATTTATAAGAGTAGAATATTTACATTACATACAAGAATATGTAAATAAAAAGTATGAAATTGATTTTATTTTATTTTTTTATAAATATTTAATTGTATCTACAAGTTTACAAGATTAGACAATTTTTATTTGTTACCAATACTAAAAATGTGACAACAATGTCTCATGTCTACTAACGGTAAATTTCTACATTTGTAGTTGTAACAAGTTTGCGTGATATTTTACATACATAATATAAAAAAAATAGTGAAAATTAAGGTTAAATGAAAATACTACCCCCATTTCGTTATAAATTTGTTTAGCAAAATTAATAGATAAATTTAGTTGATAAGTTGGCGTATTATAAATGAGAAACTAGTTATTTAATATAAAATAACATAAAAACATATAACTACAGAATACTTCAAGATTGTTAAGTAAAAATCTTCGTTTTACCCAAACTATTTTAGAAAGATGATAATTTTTTAAAATTAATTAAATAATTCAAATGATAAAACATCCATATTTTATCTCATTTTAATCACTTTTACTTTAATAATTTGGTCCTTATTAAATTATTACAAAAAAAATAATATACAGTAAAATAAGTCTATCATTGTCGTGATCAATTTCTTGATATGTAATATTGGAATAATAAAAAAATATTATAAATAATACCATAGCTAAAATAAACACTATAACACAAAAACTAATTAAAGAAAATAAATGAAATAAATAAAGAAGTCGCCTTTTTGAAAAAGAGTAAGAAGAAAAATCAATGAATATTTGAAAAATAGAAAGGGAATAAATATATAAAAAAGAAAAGTAGACGTTAGTGTTTACAAAAATCTACATCTGAAACTAGAGGCTGAATATATTACTTGAGGAAGAGTTTTCATATAGCTCCGAAAAGACGTACTGATATTTTTGCGCGATCAGGCGTTTAGCAAGAGAAAGCTGCGGTCTACGCAGTGAGCTACAAACAGTGATCTACGCATTGAATTCAGAATTGAGAATTGGGTCCATGTTATGTTACTCACATTTTCTAGCCATGTTCAGAAGCATAGAAATTGATGAGATGGAGATGCCAAATGCATCCAATCGAATAGCCACCAAGAATCATGATCTGATCGGGATGACCATTACCCACGTGCCAACACAGCAGGAATGATCCAACGCTGTCAAAGTACCACTCTGACACACATATGGGGATGCCCCCAAAATCTCACCACCCACCCTACAGATTCCCTTTCCACTTCCCAATTATTTTTATTCAGATATCTCCTATCACCCTCTTTCACTATCACACACCCCCAATCTATACCATCAACAATATCCAAACACTCAATACTAAAACNCTGTTTAATATGTGAAAATTATCACTATTATCAATACCGGCGGTTAAAGTTTCTTTTTTAAGAAATTAGTTTATATACAGGAGTAGATAGGTGTCATAATCTCTATCTCAAGTATCATAAGTCACAGTGTTACAAAAGTTGAAATTGGCAACGAGTAAAATGGGTTTGGGAAAGTCAAAAAAACAGAAGGTCATGCCGATGCTTCGCAATGTCAATTGTCTTCTTGGAAGGTCCTGCAAAAGGAAATTATTAGGTTCCATGGTAAAACGATTTGTCTCACTTAAAGTGAGTAAAGATAAGAGGTTAAACATGAACGAGGGAATATAAACAACATGGTAAAAATAAAAATAGTAAGTCTAATGCTATCTACTCCTCCAACAGGAATTTTGATAGAAAATTTGGGAGTAAAACATGTGTATTAGACATAGAAATATACGTATCATGCAGATTTTTATAACTACATATATGTGAAGTAGTAACATGTAAGTCAATGTTTAAGATATTATCTATAACAATGGCATATGAAAAAGAAGGATTCAAAAGTTTGGTATTGAGAGATTGAAGTAATTGTTGAGATTGTGCATGAGTCAATTGAGGAAAGGTTTAAAAGAACTACCTGTGTTATTAACTGCGTGTGTTGATTACTTGTTGAAGTAATTTGGGAGACAATTCACAAGTTTATAATATTTTTCATTAGTATTACCCATCCCATCGTGAATACATTTAGAACAATGTTTCTTTAAAGATTTAGTTTTATCAAATTGGGGATTTTGAGAAGAATACATTAAAAAAAAAGCTAAAGTTTCAATTGAAATAGAGGATTGATTCTCAATAATCTAACGTTTTTGAAGAATGAGAGAAAAAAACATTATCAGTTGATAAAAAAGAAAAAAAAAACGTAGTCGCGAACATGGAAAAATAAAACCATGTAATTCCAAAGACAAAACATATTCAAAATTCGTTTTATTGTTGGTTTTATTGTTGAAGTTGTTGGAGGACACCACAAGAACAACTGAAAGTAAGGTTTGTAGTTGGAAAGTTTTTCCTGCACATATTTGAATTTTTGTGTAATAAGTACTAACATGGTCTGATTCTTACTATAAAGACATGAATTGGTGTCTGAGTTGAAAAATCTAAAAGCAATTTTTACAAGAGAAACAAGTCCTAAGATCTTCCTAAATCCTGTGAACAACGGTGACGAACAAAATATTGGTGACGATTTCTTTGGATATCGAACTATGGAGCCTAGAAATGACGACACTATAGGTCCTAAACCAAGCAATAAAGGAAGGATAAGTTGTTGGTGGTCGGGGAATAGATCCATCAATTAGAGATAGTTTGTTCTTGGCAGAAAGGACAACACGCATTGCACGAATCTAGGCTGTAAAACTCGTGTGATCAAGTTAGGACCATCAAAATGATGGAGAAAGAGGGGGGTGATTGGGATTTTGATAGGGTTCTTTAATTGTGGAAGTGGTGTTTGCGTGGTATTTGAAAAGGTGGAAGCTGTGATTAAGAAGAAATGAGAAAGAAGCTAAAAAGGATTAAAGAAATGTGAACCAACCTTACTATTAAGAAGTAAACTTTATTCAATCCTACTACAAAACTGACTTATGAAATAAGATTTGTATTTATACATATATTTTAAATTAGTTTCATCTATAGCCGATGTGAGACTTTAAATACCATTCTCCATACAAAACTAAATATTAATAAATGATATGATAATATATGGAACAAATATAACAAATATAATTAGTATAGATTTTAACCCATAATTCTAATAGCATAGTAACAGAAAAGAAAAGGAAAGAAACATATTTTTTTATTAATGAAAAAATGATAAGAAAGGTCACACATTTTAAAAATAGAGAGAAAGCTAAAATAAAGACCACAAAATGAAAACTAACTAAAGAAAATAATGAAACTAAATAGAACGTAAACGTAACAGAATAGTTACAACAGCCTATCTAATATTTAGTTCAATAATTAAGAAATGATAAGAATCTCATATTGCTTAACTTCATCTACATGAATGCCAATGCCATCAACATCTCATATATTTATCCGAATATGCTGCTATACTAGAGATACAGAACAAGTGAATAATTGCAGCCATGCCATCCAATTTTTACTCTCTTACCACTCAGAAAATGAATAATGTACAATTTGTCCATATCCCTCCTTGGCCAAAACATCTCAACAATAGTTAAGTACCGAAGAAGATAACATGATTTGCATAAGTAGAAGGAGAATGTCCATTTCTATGCTGCCAAATTTCAGTTGACCTCCTCCACAAAGGTTAAAAGGTGAAAAAGCAACCTAAAATTCCGGGGTTTGTGTGCTTGGAATGTTCACACTATAATCAAGTGACTCTATCGATGTCCTTTTGCTGATGCATATGGTTTGTTCACACCGCCTATGTATGCCATAATATTGTGTGTGGAATTTGAAAAAGGTTCATCTTCTTCTTCAGGAGAAGAAGAAGAAGCATTCTGTTATCACCGTAATAATGTTCATGATGTTTACATTGCTTGAACAAGTACTAAAGGTGTGGTACCAGTATTCCTCTGATAGTGCCTAGTCATTGCAACAATAATTTCCTACGAACCAGGATCATTTTTTTGCTATGCCCGTTCTCCTAAAAGGGACCCTACATCGCGTGCCACATAATGCTAACTCAGCACCTAATGTTTCCACCACTTAGGACAACATTAATGCTTCTAACCCATGCACCCAAACGTTGAAATTGTTCTAACAACCAGGGCTGTTTTTAAATACCCCTTCAGTTCATAACAACTACCGTGTTTGAAATTCTTCTCACAATGAGTAAAACATAAGGATCCACGAAATTAACACACGATGTTTACAGAAACACTGGATCCAAAAGCGAGGCATAAGAAACTTGTGCAAACATGATTAAGATTAACATTAAATTAATGTTGGCGTGATCATTGATACGTACTTGGGAAGACAATAAAAGTCAATAGATTTTTTCATCACTTTATTTTTTATTAGGATAACAGGCTAAACAAGGAATTGAGATGGTGAGATTTTAAGAACATTAGTAGAGAACATGTTAATGAAAATGAAACTATGTTCTTTTAAAATTAGAAATAGTAACTTATTCAACCTTTTCTCAGAAAACTTATTACAACAATGAAAACCTTATTCTTGTTGACGTCAAATCTGGTTTGGAGCTTCTTTAGCGATAACTGTTTAAAAATAAGCATAGTAAGTTATATAATTACTCGTTAAAAAAATATATATATAAGAAATTGTTTAAGAAAATGAGACACGGCTAGGCACACAATAAACGGTTAATTATTATGATTTACAGTCATTTCGAGAGTCAGATAGAAGTAAAAAAAAATGTGCTATTTATTCCATCATTTTATAAAATACTTTTTTAGCGTTCTTTAACATTCTTTTTGGAAACTAATAAATTCAATAAATTTTATGAATTTTAATTAAAAAAACTATAAGATTTATTGTTGTTTTTATTTCTGCATCATGATGAATAACAGCAGAAGAATAATTAACATAAAAAAGCATTATTTCTCGTTTTTATCTTCCTTTATTGTACTGTTGATTAGATCTCATATTTGTCTTCCTCCTGTTAACAGCATATCTGAAATTAAAATATCACATATATAATATATTGCGGTTTGTACTGATAAGCTACATCATTTTTTGTTGTTCTTAACTTTTCAAGTGATTGTTTTATTCTTTTTTAAGCAAAGATTCCACTTTGCAAGTAATGATCTTGGTGACAAAGTTATTCTCAACAGTGAAACACTAACATAAACATTAATCATGGTAGAACATATTATCTTAGCACCTCAAAATACTCTTCCCTTCCATTATTCACACAATAAATCTCGTGGTGCATATCAACTCTCTATCTCTCTCTCTCTCTCACTCTCTCATGACACGATGCTGATTTCTAAAGTTTCTTTGGAAACCCCCATAAAGAGTTATCCTTTTATAGCCTTTCGGTGATTAGTTTCACTTCTTTTCCTCTCTTTGCTCTGCTTTCCCTTTACCCTTCCCTAAACATATATCTTAAAGAAAAGGATCTCACGCAATACACCACCACAATGCTAAATTTAATCTCCCTCACCCTGCATAATTGTTCCTTCAGTTTCGGAGGACTCACCTAGCTCTCTCACACACACACCCTACACCATACAACAACGCACGACCAAAAGCTAAAGCTGCAATTTCTGACTTCTCAACCCCAAAATTCCCACACTTGTGTCTATTTCTCTCTCTCTCTCTCTCTCTTTCCCTCGCTTTGACTCCAAACCCATCACCGTTTCAACCAATCCTCTCACCCACTGCATAAATTTCGAAACTTTTTCGCGGCTTCGCCAACATTTCGAGACAACATCATTTCCTCTCTCTGTTCCCCAGAGACAGAGCTCCCTGTTCCGAACAAATCCACATGGCAATAGAAGTGTGCTCCGAGATATCCAGCACGGGAATCAGCCCTCGAATCTCCTTCTCCCACGATCTGAAGAACACGGAAGATGCATCCGTTCGTGTCGAAGATCGCCACCGTGGATCAGAGCTGTGCCTCTTGGACTCGAGCTCTGACTTCGTCTTCTGCATCACCAATGGCTTACCTCAACATCTCTCTTCCGCCGATGAACTCTTCTCTAATGGCAAGATTGTCCCGGCGGAGATCAAAAGCGTTCCCAAAAAACCTTCACATCCTCCTCGATCTCAACCTGCTACCACGGAAAAGATTCAAAGAAAGAGGCTCAAGGAGTTCTTGTCTGCTTCCTCTGACGAAGCAGAGAACGAAGAAGAAAAACCATCATCCAAGTATTTCTGGCAATTCAAGCGCAGTAGCAGTTTGAATTTCGATACCACCCGTGGTAATGGTTTGATTCGCTCGCTTCAGTTCTTGTCACGAAGCCACTCAACCGGTTCGGCCCTGAATCCAAAGCAAACAGAGGTTCCAAGGGAAAGTCACAAGCAGAAGCTGCAGAAACAATCCTCTGTTTCAAGCAGAAGGTCATCGTCTTCCTCTTCGAGTTCAAGTACATATTACTTTTATAGTTCGTCTCAAAAAGCTTCGTTAAAGAAAAACGGTGGATATTCGGGTAATGGTGTTAGAATAAGTCCTGTTTTGAATCTACCACAAGCATATATTCCGAAAGCCACTGCCAGATTTTTTGGATTTGGTTCCCTATTCTGTAATGGAAAGATTAAAAGAAAGAAGAAATAGGGCATTCACAGGTTTTATCTTTTTGTTCATTTTAAACGAGTAAATAGTATATGTATGGAGAGTAAAGAAATGTTCTCACACTCTTACTCAATTAAGAATTCTCAATAAGTTTACCAAATTCTAGAATTAATACTACCCAAAGTGTTACATTGATTATAAATCTTTGGTAGTAAACTGATAATGATGAAATCCGTGAGAGGGCTACGGTGATGTCTGTGATTTTGGTTGATGTGAATCTAACTGTATATTAATGGAAGAAAATAATTAAGAAGTGCAGTTAATCGTAATGTTGAAGGGTGAAAAGTACAGTTGAGAGATGGAAATGGACAAAAATAATTCATGCATATCAGTATGTTTAGGGCGAAGGAGACAAATAAACAAGGAATCCTTCTTTGGTGACCTCTCTCCCATGCTCTTTCCCCCTTGTATCCTTTTTAAAATTTTCTGCTCATAACTACATGTGACTGCCTTTTGTTCACTTCAACACTCCATTTTTCTTTTTGTATGCTCAAAAATATTCCCAACCAACTGTTCTATGGGACCCTCTAATTTTGTTCTTTTTGTTTTATTGTGCCAGCATCTCAAAGCAGTTCAGTCAAAAAGAACAGGTTAGAAAAAAGAAATCGTTGATTAAAATACCACCCTCTCTATTCATATTCATCTACGTAAGTCTTCGCCATTCTTGAATTCGCTGTCTTAATTTAACCAATTAATGTGACTTCACAGAATATCGTAAAGTTCTATGTTTTTTGTTTCCGAGATGGCCCATTCTTTGAATACACAAGCCATCAATGAATTACTTTATACAACTCTACACTATTTAAATGTCTTATGTCCTTTTTCTTTGCTTGGGAGTGGGGTCCGTGATTTAACTTCCCTCACCTCCCTTTATTCAGAATTTTCATTTCTAAAACTTCAAATTTCAAACAGAGTCAGGAGCACAAGACATAGATAAGAACCAAATAATAACATCAATGCAGTATGCACAAGACATAGAAAAAATGCCATGGATTATAGGATATAAAAGGACCAGAAAAACTACAAAACTCAGTTGTTTTGTTCTCTGTTTTCAAATTTCAAGCCCGACTACTCTTACAACTATTCAACGTTATTTTAAGCTGGTGTCTTTCCATTGACCATGTGGGTTATCACACGTCTTTCTAAAATTGGGCCTTCTTATATTCTGCTTCAGGATATTATGTTTGGTTCTTCCATGATCATGATTGGGTTTCCCTTCAAAATTTTACTATTAATGTAAACAAGTTGAAAAAAAAAACGATTTTTACAACTCTTTGAAAAGCTTTCTACGAGTTCTCAATATTCAGTATGAATTGGAGATCTAATATTTCTAGAAACTATTTTCTGTATTTCAAAGTCTAAAAAATAAATACACGATGGCGTTAACATTCACTAAGATGATGACAACAGTTTGATTGAGTATTCAAACCCTATACCATTGTATGAACCTGCTTTTGTTTACTTAAAAAATCACTTATATAATTTAATTCATTTATTTTAAAAAAATACTTGTAACAATGACTAAAAATAAACTTACTCTAGAACAAATTCTAACAAGACATATTTGCTCTTTTCTCCACCAGGACCTTATAGTGGGTTTGATATGCAAAAGGATTTTCAGAAATTTAATGAGAAAATAGAGAACAAAATATTCTAGAGAAATGATGGTTTTTTTAAATAAATTTTAAATAAAAAATTGGTTTTTATTTATAAGCTTTATAACCAAACAATAAAATATTTATGCTTTATATCAATTATACAACTTCTACTCTTAAACTATAAACTAGGTCCTTACAAAAATCATTTTGAAAAAACAACAATTTAAATAATTTATAAGACCTGCCTTATCTATAAGCCTATAAAATATCTTCTTTTAAAAATATGGATTTGAGTTTAAAATATAATTTAAGTATTTAGATTTGGATCTGTTCAAACTATTTTTTTAAAAAGAATATTTGGTTTATATTTAATTATAACTCAATCATTTAGATTTTTAAATATTTAATTGATCTCTTTGGCTAATTTATTAAATTATAAATGTGTTACTAAATTATATGTATATATATCAGCGACTGGGAATTCAAATTTGGTGAGTTTAAAATGAAGTAATTAATAGATAAACACAGCTTATAATAAAATATTCTAAGAATACATGGAAAGAGAGAGAAAGAAAAATGAAAATAACAGCAATAAAACTTACTCGAAGTACTAAATTGTGAATTTAATATTTGATTTAAACATGTGGTGTATATTTTAGGGGGGCAGTGTCCAAATTTGCCATGTGCGTAAATTTGTCATGTATATTTTAGTTTACAGAATTATTTTTAATGGCAATGGTCGTTAATTAATAGTATATGGATGTATAAATGGTTCGAAGACAGCGAGGAAGAGTTATAAAGCACACCAAAATTAAGCCACGCGAATTCTATATATGTGCATGCGTTGCAATGGTTGCTTGGGTTTAAACCAAAAATAAGGAAGCCATTGAAATCTGCATAATAAACCCATTAAGAATTTCTTGAAAAGACAAAAGAGATAAGAAAAGGAAAAGGTTCTTCCGATCTCATCAGAAATGGGTAAAGGTGACATTGAATCCGGTTTCTCCGGACAAAGCAACAGCCTCTACCCATACATGATAGAATCACCAGAGCTACGATGGGGATTCATTCGAAAGGTTTACATCATTATTTCTGTTCAGCTGCTTTTCACAGCTGCCTTTTCCTCCATCTTCATCTTCTTCACACCCGCAAGAAATTTCGCTCTCTATAATAACTATGCTCCCTTCCTTTTCTTTGGAGCCGCCATCTTCTCCATCATAAGTAATTAACCTCCCTCCTCTTATCATGGCTTTTAGCTGTTGTTAATTGCTTCTTCTTAATTATCTCTGTTTTGCATGTGCATGCAGTTTTGTTTGTGTTGAGCAAATATTATAATAAACACCCCGTCAACCTCCTTCTTCTCGGTCTCTATACCCTCGGCATGTCTGTCGCAGTTGGTTACGCTTGTGCTTTTGTCGACGGTATCCTTTCTAAACTTCTTTCTATGCCTTTATCATCTTACGAGCTTGCTGAAGACACAAAAAATTTGACAGCTGAATGTTTGTGAAACAGCAATGATCGTTATGGAGGCTGCATTACTAACAGGTGTGGTAACTGGGAGCTTGACGATCTACACATTTTGGGCTGTTAAAAGAGGCAGCGATTTCAGTTTCCTGGGCCCGTTCCTCTTTGCTTCCCTTATGGTCATGTTATTGTTCTCAATCATTCAGGTAAACATTAATTTTCATCACCAACAACACTGTTATTTGTTTTTGTTTTTGTTTGCTCTTACACAATGATCTCGTTTTGTTGGTTATTACAGGTGTTTTTCCCGTTAGGACCAACTGGGCGTATGGTCATTGCTGGGATTGGTGCACTGATAATGTGTGGTTTCATCGTATACGACACTGATGATCTCATCAAAAGATATACCTACGACGATTACATCTGGGCTGCTATTGCCATATATGGCGACATCATCAACCTCTTCATATATCTGCTTTCGATTTTGAACGACCTTTAAGGTTTTAGCCAGTGTCTCAACTAGGGTTACTATACTACTCCACGTCCTTACCCCAATTACGAGATGTGAAACATACATTAAAAGGTTATTTATTTTGGGAAAATAAAATTTTAACACCATTTTTTGACACCATTTTGAATTGCACACGTGTCAAAATGTGGTTGGACGATTTCAAATTAAAAAAACAAACTTTGGTTTTTTTCTTCCAAACATACTCCTGTCTTAACTTTTTTAATTTGAAATCTTCCAATCACATTTTGACACGTGTGCAGTATCAAAAAATGGTGTTAAAATATCATTTTCTTTTATTTTGTCTGAACTTTTGTAATCAAACAATTCTCGATTACTCAAGTTGAGAAAATACTACCTGATGAAAATTTGAATTTATATACATATGCTTGAATCACTTTTTAAAAAGTTAATTGTGAGTTTTGTTTATTGTATTGGATTCTTTTAGATATAATTAGTTTTTAAAATATTGTGAATTAATTTTTATTAGTTTTAATCGCATCTGGAGTCTTTTAAAATAAGCGAAGAAGAAAACAAATTGTCTGAGGGAAAAAGAAAAGGTCTTCTGGGTTATTCAACCATAATCCATTTTTTCTAGTGGGAAATTTAGGAAAAGCCCATATATAAAACTATGATTATTGTCGCATGTATAATGTAACGTTCGAAAGTAATTTTATGATGTGCAGCGTGATATTAAACCACGTATATACTGAGAATTTCTATCAATCAGTTCTCAATTTTATTCTTAATAATATTTTTAAATTATAATTCAAAATTGTCTAGAGTATTGATGAAAAAAAGTTAGATTAAAATATAATGGAGGAAAAAAAGGGAGTCGTAAATAAACTCACAAATAAAGAGGCTTGTAAATAGATTACAGAAGAACTGCTAAAAGGAAACAAAAAATAACTAATATAAGAAAATAAACAATAGATAAAAAAAAAGGAACGACTCATATTTGTGTCACTAAATTATAAATATTTAAAATATTAAATTCACAATAAACAATTTTCTTTCAATATAATATTTTTCAAGTATACGTTTTCTTAATCTTAAATTCCCATTTGTATGTTTACAGACTAGTTTTATTTTTCAAAACATTATTTGATTTTAACTCCAGTATCCAATTGATATCTCTTACAAGATATTAAAGATATAATTTTCAAAAATCTTACACCGATTTTTTTAAGGATGTAATTTGATTTCATAAAAATCCAATCCAAAGATGACTTATATTTTCGAAGTTTGGGCCTTTTGCATAAACTCTTCTAAAGCAATTAAAAATTGATAAATTATTTATTTATAACTTCAACATAACTTAAATATGGAAATATCATGCAAACAATATAACTTTTTTCTTTAACTAACGATCTATATGGGTTTTTCAAGTGTATTAAAATATACAAATTACATATTATTTATTTACTTATATTTTCAATATATATTTATATTTTTTTAATTCAAATATTTAAAATAAAACAAATAAAGATGAAAGATATTCTAGTGTCATTCAAGTCTACTACAATAAAATACCATATTTCATATGAAATTTCATGAATGAAAAAATTGGTGGATAAAATAGTAATTATTAACAAATTTTACTAATATAACAAAAATTGTTGACAATTTTATCAGTGGATTTTACTAATAAATTTTATAATTTTAATATATGTGGGTATTGGTTCCTTCTATAAAATCTTTTTGTAATTCAAATGTTTTATTACAAATAGATATTTCCATCAATATTCGTCGATAATTTATTAATAATAATTTTTTGATCTGTTAGTAATTTGTTTTTTTAAAAAAAATCGTAAATAATTGTATTTTTCAAATAAAAATAGGTGTAAATATTTTAACGAAATATAACAAAATATTAATTATAAATTAAAGAGAAATGAATAAAAAGAAAAGGAAAAACAAGCACAATGACTTTTTAATTGTTATCATTATTCTTTCATTTGTCAAGTATAAGAAAAATAATATAAAAAGAAAAATGAAGGTAAAAGACAAAGATTAATAGATAAAATAATATCATAAAAATAGAAATGGGTCGATTAATTAAAAAAAAAAACTCAACGTTTTTATATTACCTGGTTTTAAAAATAAATAGATGTTATTTTTAATAGTTGGTTGATTTGGTTTGAAAAACACTTAATATATTTTTGGATGAAATTGTTTGAATCAATGTATAAAAAAGCTTAATGTGTTTTGGACGTGAAAAAAGAAAACTAATTCAAATAACTTTAGCTTAGGTGTAAGGTAGATTTGGACGTAATGAATTTTTTATAAAGTGTGATGGGAGACGTTGTATGCCATAGATAAATATAATAATGGAGGCATTCCATAACTGTAAATACTTCTATTAATATGAGTTTTAAATTACTCTATTGTAGATTGTCTAATAAACTAATTTTCCATTGTAGGTAATCTAATAAATTAGTTAATTGTCATTATATTCTTCTAAGTAACTAAATAACTTATAATTATTTTGTAATACTATATAGTTTATAGTGAATGAGTGATTGTGAATAAATCCTAAAATACAACAAATTTCTATAAAACTAATTTTTTAATAGATAAGTGGTTAATCATATCTATATTGTGTTGAATATTATTTGCTCATGTTTTTTTATTAATACGTTGACGATTAGTATTACAATATTTCTCTGGTTGTTTGACTCGTTTTGGTAGGCCAATGACACGTTGATTTAACTTATTTAAACTCTAAACCGAAATGAACTTGTGATGGTGCTACATGATCAATTTATCCACTTAAATTAATTTTACAAAATAAAAAATTAAACTTTGTTTTTAATTTTTTATAAGTTGATTCGTTGCCAAGTCAATAAACCTCTTTATATTTATAGTTTTTATCGGCGTTTGAGCCACAGAATTCTCTTTTATTAAACTCTCAATATTTATTGTATATGGGCAGAAAATCAATATCATATATATAAAATTCTATGAAACATATGCGGATGTGAATAAATTTTATAGAAAATAGTATTTTTTTTATATATAAATATAGTCAACCAAGTCTTAAAGTTTCATCTCTGAGAACATAATTCTATGGAAATATAATAGAGTATGAGTGATAATTGTTTTTATAGAATTTATTAATCATAAAAAATTCTTTTAAACAGAGATGGTCAAATATGGTTTCTTTCTTTGTAAACTTAGTCAGAAAATGGATATATTTCACAGAGTATTTGTCCTGTTATGCTTGGTCCTGGTCAAACACTTTTATTCAAAATAAATGAAAATTGCAATTATTAACTCACTATGGTTTCGTTGACTCTTCTTAGTGTATGAGATATTTAAATAAGTTATCCGTTGCGAAGAACGGTAAAAGGCATTATATTAATAAATAATTATATAATGCGTCTCGGTATATCTAATAAACTTATAATACTTAGTAATCGATGTCACGAATGATTTAAATATATTATTTTTTAATTTTAAAATATTTTAAAACGGATAATACTTTAATGTTATCAGTACTAAATTTCTTATAAGTTAAGATCAAAAGGTAGATTTTTCAAATTTCTGAAAAGTCTTTTAAGAATAACACTATTATATAAATTTTGAAGCCTAAGATAAGTTTTAAGCTTTATAACATACCAATCTTAATAGACTTTAGATCAAAATGTAATCGATTAATGCACAATAATTACCATATGATAGTTATTTTTGGTCAGATCAAATCAACAAAATGGCTAACAAATTTATTCTTTTTAATGTTCAGCTTATTTTCCATTTACAGGTTGATTAAGTGCAAGGCTCTGCATATAGTGTGATCTGTATTTGAAAAGGATTATGGATGGTTCGGTTATAAAATAAAATATATGGAGATGGATGACTTACAACCACGGTAAGGAAACATTATGATGATGATACATACCATTTGCTTTATTATATATATATATATATATATATATATATATATATATATATATATATATATATATATATATATATATATATATATATATATATATATGTGACTAATATCGTCAGTTTGAGATTACTAATTGCTTAAAGAGAACGAGTTAAAAAAATTACAAAAAATTTAAAATATTGCTATCTCAACCTTTCACTTATTTGATGTTTCATGTTTAATTTTGGAAAATACAACAATGTACAAGTTTTTGACTTGCAGTTTTTTGAATTACATGCATGTAAGATATTATATCGTATGGACTCGACAATCTTACGTTATATTTCACACCAATCAAACCAGACGGTTTTGGAGAAGAAGAAAGCTAAAACAGCGAGGGAATGGTTGAACCAACAGATAATATCGAACGACTATCATTAGAGACATTCGGCCTTATTCAATAAACAAGTTTTCTTTACAAGGATTAAGATAAATGGTAATTAGGAGTATTGGACTGAAATTGGATCAGAATTAAAATTTCACTAATCTCAAATCCATATAAAAAACTATAAATACAGGTAAAAAAAGACCTAGGTGATTATGCACTTAATACCATTACATTGAATTTGTAGTATGGACGATTTGTTGACTGTAACATCAATAACCTTTGTTAAATACACCTACCAACGGTGAAGCATACACGAAGGCTGGATTAGATAGCTTCAGAAGTGACCCCACTTCACATCTAAAACAAATATTGCGAGACCTCTTATTATTTTCCTTGGATACCTAATTTGAGCACATATTACTTAATTATATAATTATAAGATTTTCAAATTGTTTGTTCTATTTTTTTTTTACACGAGTTATTTAAAAATGATGGAAGTATTTTTGTAACTTATATTAAATCATTTGAGTATAACATTACAAATATAGATACTCGTTCTCACTACAAATTTTACAGAAATACGAGATCTAACCCTTATAATATTTAAGTGTTTAGTATAAATTTTTATTTATCATATTACAATCAATTTTAACACTATACCATGTGACTATCTGGTTAGTCATAGACCAAATTATCAACTATTAAGAAGATGCACAAGTAAATATTTGACCATACGGTCAAAAAGTCTAAACGTCCGATTATGGTCAAGATAATTAATTATGATGCTAAATAATTTATAAAAATAAAAGTGTTATATAATTAGAATATTATTATTCAAAAAATCAATCCAGAACATATTTACTATGTTATTAATATTTGAATTGTTAAATGTAGAACTAACTTTAACATAAAGTATTTTTTACATATAAAGTATTTTTTTCAGATACTTGAACCATTACAATAAAACTTGTAGTAGAAGACAATTTTTAGATCTCGTTAGTTAGACATTAATCATAACTCTACATCCCAAAACAACTACAAAATCATACAATCTTAAAAATTTAATGAAAATAAATAAAATAAATAAGTCGAATAGAAAAATCTATATTCAGATTAGTCTAAACAAATATCTCAAATTACAAAACCAAATTAAATATAAAAAATTGTATAAGAACTACATTTGTTTATTTTAAATTTAACCTGAAAATGAACTATATATACCAAGAGTTATTCCATAAAAGTAATTTAGTTGTAATTTAGTTTTAAGATTTGGATATTTTTAAAATTGAGTTTTTATTATTATTATTTTTACTATTAGTTTCTAAAAAATTATGTACTTGTTGAGTTTCTATCTTTTATTTTTTTTGTTAAGTTAATAACGTGATTGTTATCTTACTATATTATTTTTCATGATTGTCCCTGCGTCTTAGAAGATATAAAATTACGTGGTTAATATAAAAATAGAATTGTAGTTAATGTAAAAATAAGTAATTTTTATTTCTTTCTCTGAAAACTTATTCGATAACAAGGTTGTATTTTTTCATGAGTGGATTGTCTCAACATCACTGTGATGAACTGTCTTTATTTTTTAATATATTTTAAATAAAAATAATAAAGTCATACATTTTATAATATTGTAATGTCATTTTATATTGACAATAAAACTTCATATTGTTAACAAAAAAAATGACAAGATAAAAAAAATGTCAACTTAGTTAACTAAATAATTAAAAGACGACATCTAGAAAATATGAAAATTTTAAATATAATATATAAAAAATTAGTAAAAACTCAATTAAAAATACATAAATATACAATGACTTAAAATTTAATTAAGTTAAAAAGTTATAATAATATTATCATTTCAATTTATAAACGTCGCTATAAGTGGGACTAAAAATGTAGAACTTTTTACTCATAACAATTAAAATTTATAAAAGAGCATTTAATTCAATTGTTTAATCGATAAGTTTAAAATTTTTTTATAGTCATTAAAAGTTTCGCGAACTTTTTCTTTTTTTTAATAAATCATGACATTTATTTGTATACAATAACATTGGTGATTAATGATGGTATTTTACAAACTATTTGTTTTGGAAACATCCAATTGCAAATGCAACTCATCACATTTTTATGTAATTTTTGGTTTCTTGAAAATTTTGCTCCTCTTTAAAGAAAATCTAACTTGCATAAATAAGTTTAATCAAAATATAATATTACTAAATTATTAATTATGTTTATTACATTTTGTTATATTTTTTTTTCCTTTGCACACTTTTTCTTCCCTAAATAGTTTTGTAAATATTGTCATGACAAGTGTTTAGTTTGTTATACATGGATAATTTTCTTCATCCTCACATATATATATAAGTTTTTCCTTTCCTATAATTATTATGATTGAATTAATGAAACATTTTTTCTAAGATGATATTAGAGCTTTTTTTAGAGTTCTAGTAACCAAAAATCTATCATAACGAATTGAGTAACTCTGATACACAACATTCTTTTAGTTTTTTTTTTCTTCTAAGAAGGATAATATTTTTAAAAAATTATTAGAACAAATTTTATTAACTTCATAATTTACATAATTGTATAACAATTTTAATATGTGTGTTGGCCACAATTTTTCTTAAAGCAAGTGGACATTTTGCAAATTGTGATTTGCATTTGTTAAGAGAGTCAACTAGTGACATTCAAAGACTTGTATATTTAATGTTATGTATCATTCCCAACTCTTTCTTTATTTTCTCTTTCTCATTAACCAAGTGTCTACAGAACATTTTCTATTTTCCTTAAAGACAATTTTAGATTCATTATTTTCCTTAACTCAATTTAATTCTCTCCAAATTTAAATAAAAGCATTTTCTTTTTTTATTTTAGAAAACTTAAAATTTTAATATGATTTCTAGTTTTATAAAAATTATTTTGATTCAATAAATTCTTAAAATTAACATATGTATTTAAAATTTAATTAATAAGAGTGTAAAAATATATAAATAAATACATAAAAATTAAAAATTGAATTGGAAAACAAACTAATAAGTAGTAATTTTGAGATGTTTTGAACAAGTTTTTTAATTTAAAGTCAATCTATATAAAAGTAATAGAGGTAGAAATTATATTCATTTAAAAGCTTGGGACAAATTTAAGAAAAGAGATAAACAAGGACATCTGTTCCACAAAGATTGATTTGTAAACCATCTCTTTCAGAACATAAATATTAATGGATTGGAAGAAAGTTATGCTTCCTACAATTTTTGTAGTTAGATATATTTTGTATCTTTATTTGTAAGTTACCAAAAGTAATAGAAAAGACTATTAAATGTATTGAAAAATAAAAAAGAAGGTAGAAATGAAATAAAAAAAGTTTAACATTTTTTATAATCTGGGAGATAAAAAAAGAAGAATTATTGAAATAAAAAAACTTGTATCTTTTTAACACTTTTTTTAAATGAAGGTAGAAATGATGATAGAGAGAAAGATAGACTTTTTACTTGAACTAATTACAACCACCATAGTTAGTGAGTCCTTAGAGTGTGGAATGAAAACAGTTGGAAGGGAGATTGATATGATTTGAAACAACAATCATTATTTTATTTGTGATCAAGAAGCCAAAATCATGAGTATAAAATAAATGGACATGTAAAAGAGAGAAAATTATCTTATATATACTTACTAAAGCTTGCTTATGAAAAATTAGATCAAATCCAAAACATTGTTGTAGATCCATACTTTACACTTTTGAACGTTATGGAACAGTAAGATATCATTGTTTTATATACAATAGACCAATCATTGTGAACTATAAAAGTGTAATTTAAATGAGTTTAAGTAACTGTTATACTTGTGTACTATAATTTATAAATAGACTAAATTTTTTTAGTTATGGTAAATTGTTGTATTATTTTTTTTTTGCAATATTTTATTAATATTTAAGTTTTTTTGCAATGAATAAATCTACCTCATATTCTCTGTCCCTATGTAGAAACAATTGACAGACTCAACGGAATGAAGATTAACGCAACATGTGTGGAAATGAATTGTCCTACAATGTTAAGGATGAGTTATGGTTTTTACATGCATACACATAAAGATTGTTAACTCTTCACCTAACCCTCTTTGATCCAAATGAATAAAGAAAGTCACAGTATGTGACGTGTGCAGCGTATTTGAAAAATCTATCTACGAGTGAGGTTGATGGCAAACATTAAAAACTAGGACTCTGAGGAAGTTGAACAAAACCATGATCACCGGGCCACCATGTAAGCTTTATGGCCATGTACGCTATAAGTAACAGTACTTCATAATGCGTCTTTTCGAAATAAAACCTTTGTGGACAAGATTCCCATTTCCAACACCCATGTAGATCATGCAAGACTCATTGGAGAGGGTTGACTACCAAATTATTTTCAACTCATAAATAAATCAGACTATATACTAATGCAACAGTAATTTCATCAATAATAATTACTTTTTCTTACTACAAGTAACAATTATGAATCAAATAAACTACTTCCAACTCATGTATAAATTACATACATTACTTCTAAACAAATGGATCTTTATGATTACCAAAGAAAATAGAGAACTGTAGCAATGGAAATGTTGATCTCGAACCCTAGGAAGATTATCTTTGTTTGCAGTTTTAAAGCTCTACTGGAAGAGCAGAAAGGTTCAGCTGCACAATTCTACCTCATGTTAGTATGTTGCAGAGTCAACAAGTGAAGCATTTTAGCCAAAAATATGTACTTTACAAAGTTCAATCTGATTTATGAAAGGTTTGAAGAGATATATTAGAGATCTGTTGCATGGTTTTAAATGATTAGCCGTTATTCATCTCATCAAATGTTAGATATGTTGGGAGGTTTTCTTCGCGCCATCTGGATGTTGGATCGACCTGCATTCTAACCTCTGCAATGGATAAACAGTAGCAGCTGGCTATCTTTTGGGTAGGATAGCACCGGATAGAACTGCATTCGTGGTTACAGTACCACTATGCATAGCTCTTGTTACAGAGGAAACTGCAAACATTACTAAATAAACCATGACTCCATTCCACCATGGTTTGTGCCAAACCAGCACCGTGTCCCAAACATACACATCGGAAAGGGGAAAAAGCCTTAATAAGGAGAAACAACATCCATTTCAATCTCACAAGCACGGTCATATTCAAACAGTGTGACCAAAAATAATCAGAAAGAAGGGATTCAGTAAACTACCATCTCAGAAAATATAAGCTCCATAATCTATAATTTCAAATTAAAGTTTAAAGTTCCAACAATATAACTTCATCCTTGAAGCTACATACAGCCTCAAAAGTAAAGTAGTAAACCATATGTGATTTGGAACAATCATCACTGTTCAGAGTATTATTCTATAAACAAAAGAATGAAACTATATTTCTGAAGTAGAAAAGCAACATTGAAATCAACAAAGGCAAGCATCAACTGCTCCTGGGAAACACCACCAATTCCATCCATCCATTAAATCCCCCATCAGCCTCATATGCATCCTCCGCAGCCAACATCAAAATACCTTTCGCCAACCTCAATGCTACCTCTGCCAAATCAAACCCCACACACAAAATATAAATCACAATCCAATCAATTCGAACGAGCAAAGTTATTAAAGCAAACAGAAAACAGAAAAACTTTGTAAAAGAATTATGCATACCTTGCCAGTCTCGGCTTCATCAGGAACCTTGTAGCAATCAGCACTAACCTCCGACAACCACTGACCAGGAAAAAGGGTCTGCACAACAACACCAAACTCAAGAGCTGTTTTTTTTCTTTTCTTTCCGACACACACAACATAAAGAATGACATGAAATAACATACGTAACGAATTGATCAGCTTACATCCAATTGTTTCTGAGCGTTTCTGGGTCGCTTCTTGGGCCGGCGGGGAGGCCGGTGGCCCACCAAATTCATGAAATCCTCCTCAATCTCCTTCTTCGTCAGCGTCAGAGAAAACTTCAGTGGTCGCTCCTCTTTCTCCGGCGACCCTCTTAATTTCGGCGATTTTCCGGCGCCGGAGACACTCCTCAACGGCGAAAACGACGTCCCTACCCCGGCCTTCCTCTCGTCAATCCTGACCGTAACGGGAGCCCGCCGCGTCCGCAGATTCCACGTCCTCACTCCGGTGGCCGACGGCTGCGCCTCCTCTTCAACCGCCACCGTCACGGGCGGCGCGTCCTCGATGATAACATCATTGTCCTCGGCGACCTCCTTGCCGAGAATCGCGTCCTTCATCCTATCGGCCTCGGTTTTGAGATCGAGCATGAGCTTCTCCCTGACGGCGTCGATCCCCTCGTCGCCGAGGAATCGCGGCCGCTTGAGACGCAGTCGCGAGTCGGCATTTACCGGAGGTGGGGGGTCGAATTCCCGCGGCGCCGGAGATCGGCGATCTCCGGTGTCAGTGGAGGAGTCAGAGGCGAGTTTGGTGCAGCGGAGGTGGCGCTGACTCCCCCACTTCAAACAGGGCAACATGAAATTGTGAAGAGGTTTCGATCTCTCGGGTCCCATGGCCATGCTCTCTCCTTCCCCAGAACACGTAAACACCATTTAATCCAAACACAGCCCCAAAAGAAAAGAAAAAAACAGCGTCAAGTGTATTGCTTTTCTTCTTCTTCTTCAGCAGAGCCCAAGCGAGAACTTCCAAAGCTGAGAAATTGAACCCACGAGAAAGACGAAAGCTTTTGGCTTGGGTTTCGCACTTTTGCGACTTTTGCTTCGTTGCATACTCGCCGGGAAACGCAAGCTCTTTATTTATAACTCAGAAACAAAGAAAGAACGAAGCGAGGCGGTTTTAACGTTCGGGTTCGCCTTCTAGGCTCAACGCTAACCTGCGCCTCGAGGGGTTCCCTGCTTATACTTACCTCCTTTTTTTCCTTTCTTTTTTTTTTTCCTTTTTTCCCGGGTTAATTACCTCGTATTTTTTTAACTACCGCTGCGCCGTTCATTTTCGCGATTTCGAAAAGGGATGATTCGATCGAGGTCGTTCAATTTTGTTTTTGTATTTTGAATTAAAATTTTATTTCGGTGTGGTGCTAGGTCAACAGGACCATTGATTTTGGGTTCTTGGAGGTCAAGGATTTGAAAGGATGAGGATTAATATACCATCAAGAACATTATCTTTTTTTTTGTTAGTTAACAATTTTAAATTTTAATCATTTTGAGTGAAATTATAATGTATTTTTGTTCCTATGAAATTGATCCTCTCCGTTTATAATTTCAATCAAATAAGATAAAATGTTCTTTTTACTAAAACATAAAATGTTATTTCAAGAATATATGATTTCAATAAATTGATAGGTTGTTATCGTATTTTAATTAAAGGGTTAAATATGTTCTTAGTCCTCATACTTTTGGACTATTTTGGTTTTAGTTCTTCGTTCAAACTAAGATACAATTTAGTACTTTAACTTTAGAAAACTACTCTGATTTTAGTTTTTTTATCAAATTTTTTTAACTTTATTTGCTGTTTCAAGCACGTTTCATTATAGCATTTGGATTGTTTACATTGTTTAACACATTTTTGCTTCAATGTTAACTGAGAAATGCGTTTGAAACCGCAAATAAAGTTAAAAAAATTGGGTAGAAAGGATATAAGAACTAAAAACATATTTAACCCTTAATTAAATCATTTCGAAATTTAACCATAAATTTTATTGTTTGAAATTCAATTAAAATACGGTTACAATCTATCATTTTATTGAAGTCATTTTATTGAAGTCATATATTCTTGAAATAACATTTTAAGTTTTAGTAAAAAGAACATTTTATCTTATTTGATTTAAATTATAAACAAAGTGGATCCATTTCAAACAAACCAAAATACATTATAATTTCACTCAAAATGATTAAAATATTCTTTTTATTAAAACAATTTTATTTCAAGAATATACTACTTCAATAAATTGATAGATTGTTACCGTATTTTAGTTGAATTTTAAATACCAATTATTTGCATCTTGAAATTTAACCATAAGTTTTATTGTTTGAAATTCAATTTTAAATCAAACTAAATTATAAATAAATTGTGTTTTTTTTTCCTGTGTATGTAAAGTAGCATCGATGAAGATCAGATATATATTTCGTGTATTTAAATGTGAAAGAAAAATGACGTTTGCAGTGTAAAAAAGCTATAATTTTAGTAAAGGGTAGGTAGGAAGGAACAATTGTAAAGATAATTTTTCGAGTAAGGATTAAATATATATAGTTTTTTAATGTCGATTAACATACAAAAATAATACGGTAAAATGATTAAAATTTTAATTTAATTACTTTTTTATACATGTTCTTATAAAATTTAAGAGAGCCTGTTATTTTAGACACAATTTTTCATTAAATGATTTGAAATGGTAAACATCTTATCATGACTATTATTTTTAAGGAATCTTATCATAATTATTATAATTCAAAACCAAATATTTCTCGTTATAACATACCTTTAAATAGGTTAACAATTCAGAAAATCATTTTATGTATTCATAAAATAAAATTTTGTATATTCAGCATCAGAGTATGAGAACGACAATATACTATGGTTTAATCACTAAATTGGCGCGTTCTTTTAGAATTTTATTAGATAAATTGTTTAAAAGAGGTATCCAAATGAGCATGAGATGCTTTAAAATCTAAATGCATAAGAAAATGTCTAGTTTTAATATAAGGTTTTAAATTATAATTAATTTTTTAATATATGTGAAGGTTATGAAGCACCAGTTCAGTCTCAAATAATATTTTTTAAATATAGAATTTACACGTGTGATATAAAATTTTGTTATCTATTATATCTTTTAGATACCAATATGGAGTCTTTTTGTGTAATAATTCTTTCTCTCGTTCCCTTTTTAATATATGTTATTATTCTTCTGAAATAAATTTATAATTCTATTTTATTTTATTTTTTGTATTAGATAAGTATAAATTGATAATTTCTAAAGTCATCTTTTTACAACCAGATTTAAAAAACACTGATATTTTTTTAAGCTACTAAAAAAATGTGGGAAAGTAGTTTCCTTACTTTTGACATTCTTTTGATAGTAAAGGAATCATATGATTAAGTTGAAAACATTCAAAAGTGACCAATTTAATAATTTCCATGTGATTCCATGATCCATCAAATTTAACATAATCAAGGTGTCACTGTTGGAAATCTCGTGGAGGCTTGAGAAAATATACTGGAAAATATAGTGAGATTGAAATAAAATTAATAGAAAAAGGATAAAAAATAAAATAAACATTAAAAGAGAAATGAGAGAGAGAGATATTTTAAAATAAAATAAATAGTATAGTTAGAAATAAATAAAATAGTAAAAAGTAAATAAATAAAGATAAACATAGGAATATAAAATAAACAGGCACAGGGATAAAAATAGGATAGAAAAAGATAAAACTACGAGGAGATAGAACAGTTAAAGTTTACAGCGAGAGAATTGTAATTACAGACAAAATAATAAGATAAAATCTTAAGCAATTAAAACTAAATAAATTGGTTTTTATCTCAATTTAATGTTAATCACGATCAAATACCTAACTTAATAATTCAAGGGTTTGATTGATTTCATGGTTAAATCAATATAAAAATTCACTATGTAGTATATTTTTCTCTTAGAATCTTATTTAGTTATATTAACTTTTCAGCGGTTTTTTGTTTCTTGAATAATTGTTGTTCATGAATTGTTGGAAAAGGTTCGAGAATTTTTTTGAAAAAAATATTTTTATAAATTATTGTGATAAAATCTTCTTGTGGAGAAGACTGAAGGTAGCTAGTTTACAAGTGAATAAAAACAACTTTTTAATTCTAAACATCAAATAAAAAAATTTAGCTAGAGAATTATATATATATATATATATATATATATATATATATATATATATATATATATATATATATATATATATATGTATAAAGCTTTTGACTAACCTTACGAGATTAGGAAAAAAATTGATTTAGTTGTGATTATAATAAAACAAATAATAAAAGAAAAAATAAATTCAAAAAAATTATAAAAGATAAAGAGAATAAACATAAACACTAAAAGAATAAATATATATTCAAATAATATAAAAATGAATAAAAAGATAAAAGTAATAATACAAGATAGATAAAAGTAAGATTAAAAGTAAAATTAACTCTAAAAGATAAATAGATAGATATATGCATACATTCCAACAATTTATACTTAAATTATATATTTGATTCACCAAAAATTTCAAATCTTAACTCCTTAAGAAAAATTAAATCCCCTGTAACTTGGTTTTTATTTTCAATCTGGTTGCAATTACAATAAAAAAAAATACAGGGATAAAAATAACTTTGATGACATATTTCAATTAATCAATAACTTTGAACATCTAATATATATATATAGATATATAGATATATATATATATATATATATATATATATATATTTGTTTACATATATATGAATTTATATTCATCAATAACTTTAACATGCATTTTGTTCTAAGTGATCAAGACAAGTTCAAAGCATATATTTTGATTACCTTTTCAGATGTGCATGTTTTTTGACTATAAGATAAATTTCTCAACTGAGTATTTCTCAATGCTGATAACTTAAGTTATTAGTGAAATTGGATACTTTTATTATAATATATATTTTTTCATTAGTATATATATACATTCCATCATGAATCATAAATCATTTCAAACTTAATGAACCCAAAAGAATTATACACTTCATATATGCTTATAATTTAAGTCATAATTATTCATAGCATTAATTAATTTTCTGAAATTATCTGAAGTATCAAAGTTAAATATACAAAAGTATACATTACAATAAATTAAAACTGTAAATATAGTAATAATCTATTAAAAAAATATCATTAATATTCAACATATTTTTCACATGATATAATATATGGAAACAAACTTAAAAAATAATTCATAAAATATAAATTATTTTGCAACAAATATTGAAGATAACAATTTATATTGAGTTATATTGATCAATCATATTTAAATGTAATTCATAACAAACTTTTAAGAATAAACTATAATATTTATAAAGATATTGGGTTAAAAAATCATATGCTTAGATTAAAAGTTAAAAAATCAAAAACAACTTTTACTAAAATTAGTAATTTTTCATTTTCTCATAACTATGGTTTTACACTTCTTTTTAAACTATTTCAAAACAACTATTATCTAAATAAACTTTCATCAAAACTACATTTAAAGCCATTAAAATAAGAAAGAACAAATAAAAGATGATAATAACAATTACTTAAAAAAAAGTTAAATAAAGTATTACAATATTTATATAATATCTTTAAAAACAAATTTTGAATGAATTAATAAAATTTGATGAGGTTATGAGAGGAATTCTCTATGCATTATAATGAATAAATAAATAAAAATATTGTGATGGAATGAATAAGAAAGGATTGTGTGAAGGGAAAGAAAAGAAAACAACCTCTTTCGAAATCCCAATCCCATGTGCTAGGTTACCGCTTCTTTTTCCTTTGTTACATTCTAATTCTAAATTAATATAAACAATTTATGATTTCTCTCTTCAAGCATTTAACCATTGCTCCATTAAAATAAGAGATAAAAAACACGTGCATGACGATTCATGATGCCACCTCACACATGTCATTTTCACACACCACACTGACCAAACCTCCAATGGTTTCACACTCACCGATGGTGTCTCCCACACGTAACTCAACACGTCATAATCTCTCACTTTTGAACAATACAAATATTCACTTCTCTTTCTTTTATACATATTTATATATTTATATTCAATTTTACACTATAGGTAAACCCTAATTAAGTACGAATAATAAATAAAAATAATTAAAATATAGTTTAAAGATAATTTGAAGAGGCAATTTGGGTCTTAAATGTTAATTTAACATCTAAATAATCATTTATCAATTTAAATTTATTAAATTATAATCAATTTTAGTTACAAAAAATAATTTTAAGATTAATTTATAGATCAATGGTTTTACTAACCAAAATTTTGATAATTAATATTAATAATTAATTTAAAGATCAATTAATCTTATATAAATTATTTTAGTTACCAATAACTAATTATAATTTTTTTAAACTATTTTAGTTACTAATAATTTTTAATTTATAAATTTATATATAAATTAATTTTTATAATAATTAATTATTTATTGTTTTTAAAATTGTTCATTATTGAAAAAATTTATGATAATAACAACTTATAATTTCAGTAATCAACCTTTATTGTTTGAAATAGTATCAAAGTATAACTTAGTATATACTTATATACAAAAAATAATATTATTTCTATGTATTCATTTTTTTTCAATTTTTTAATAATATTTTTAACAAAGTCATTATTTTATTAATTTTATCTTCTAAATAATTTTTTAAAAAATTTAATTGTTTTTTCGACTTTATTTTTTAAAAATTTAACTATTTTGTAATTAAAAAATTAACTAAACAAAACTACTTATAATAAAATTATAAAAATAATTTATATAATTATAATAATAACAGTCATAATAATTTTATTATTTTTTACTGTTATAAAAAAGTAAATATGCATACACATGATACATGTGTTTTTACTAGTTTAAATAAAATATATTGTTTACATAACCGTAAATTTAAAAAAAAAAAGTAAATATTTAAAGAATAACCATAAACTAAAAAAAATTCATATCAATTTAACTCAGAGAACAAATCTAAATTTATTGTAAGTGATATCAAATTATATTTTTATCTAATGCATTAAAAAGGATTCCAAATTTTTCGCAAAATTGTATCATTACACGTAATAATTCAACTCAAATATTGAATAAAATCTTAACTCTACAAATCCAAACGTAACTATATTTCAGTAATATAAGATAAAATAATCCTGTATATTAAATTATAAAAATTAAATTTTGAATCATCTAAACTTCAAAATTTTCAATTGCTTTCAATTTCACGTACCCTTGCTTGATATTAAAAAAAAATATGATTCTACCTTGGGTTGAGAATCCTTATAAATATTCTAGATCATTTATAAATAACAAAGCGGGTTACTGTAAATTCCAACTAATAAGATTTATTTTTCCTTTATCAACTTGTTATATATACAACAATTCAAACATGAGACTAAAAAGAGACAATAAATCTTGAAAACCAAATAAAAGATATAAATCTTAACCTAATTAAAAATGTATTCAATAAAATTTGTTTATTCTCAATCATCTTCTAACCCATACATTCAAAAAAAGGAAAAAAAAATGGTAAATATAGCTTTAAAAAATATATAAAACATTAAAAAAAATCAAATTGAAAAGAGTTAGATATGTTTGTAATTTTTAAAATTTGTTTTAAAATTATAATTTTTCATTATTCTAAATTTTAATATAATTTGATCTCAAACTTTAAAATTTATATTAATATTTTTAACATAAATATTTTAAATTTTTTATATATTAAATAATGTTTTAGACTAGCATTTGATTTGTTTTTATCAGTTTCAATTTAACATGTTTCAATTTAAATATATAGGTTTGAAACGTGATTCATCATGTAAACTTTTTTTAATACTTTTGAATTAAAAAAACTATATTTATTTATATTTTTAAAAAATACAATTAAAATAAATCAAAGTTTAATACACAAACGAATTTTAATTTTACAGAAAATTACAAAACGAACTTTAAAATGAAGAAAAGAAAAAAAATCCATAAGACTTTTAAATAATTTTCTAATAGATTCCTAAAACACCGTCTTTAATGATAAGGAAACAATTTATTTTAATGTGAATCTGAATATTATTTCAGAATGTTTTTTTAGTCATATCGTGTGTGATCGGATAAAGTTTACGAAAAAAACATATTTTTTTTTATTTCCAAATTTCTGTATTAATGTTTTAAAAAATATAATGAACAATTAACCAAACCATTTTAAATGTCATAATTTTCCAAATTCAAAATATTTATTTATTATAAAATTTAATCATATAAAAAATTGTCACAAATTTAATTTTCATTAACCACCTCAGAGATAAAAAAAAAAAAAACTATCTTGTCTCAAATAATAATATTAGTCATTAGGTATCAATATTGGTTATTGGAAAGTAATGTAGATTGAGAAAGATGAAAACAAGACTTTGTGACGGTGGCTGAGAGTTCAAATGGGAGAAAAATATGTAAAAAAATATTTGGACATGAATATTTTTTGATAATATTTTAATTATATATATGTGTCTTTTTTAATTAATTCATTACTTATTTTTTATTATATTATCATACTCTAAACTTAGATAAAAAATGACATGTATTCTGATTTAAAGTGTAGTAAAAAATTTAGGATAACATGTTAACCAAAAAAATATAGATAGTTGGAAGAGTGAATGGAAAAAGTGAATTTGGAGGGAAAGCGGAGCCATGAGAGGTTCAACGGCTAGTTCTGCACGTTCCTTCAACATGTTAACTACAAAACACAACCGACCACATCTTTTACAGCTTGGCTTCGATCTCTCCACCTTTTTCTAACCTTAAAGCACTCTTCCTTCTTCACTCTTCACCATGTCTCACTGCTGTTGCTGCTACTTCTTTCTCCTTCCATCTTCTTCCAAAAATGCCCAGAAAAGCATCACCCTTTTTCCACAAAGTCTCCCTTCATCTCCTCAGACTCTCTCTTCTCATCCACAGATTAAGAAAACCCATATTGCCAAAGCTCCTCAAGAGGTTCAAGAACTGTCAGAAGTTGAAGCTCCTGAAGCACTCTGACTATGGCGAGTACCGGTTCTCCGCTTCAACAACTCCCCTCATTATTCCTCGTCACCATCGAAACCAGTTCAAGAACAGGGTCCAACCAGCTCTGTGTTCTTTCTTGTATCTGTATTGGTGCCTGGGGAACTTCAAAGTAGAACGAAATGGGGAGTGCCAGCTGGCACTGGAACCCTTTGAAATTGGAGAAGAAACAAGCCTAGCTCAGGATTTGTTTGAGTATGGTTCAGGGGATGAAGGTGAATCGGTTGATCAGAAGGCTGAGAAGTTCATCCAGAGTTTCTACCAGCAGATGAGAATGCAGAGGCAGGAATCGCTCTAGCTCTTCAGTTTCACTTTACATTTTTCAATTCACTATTCCTTTCTTCTCAATTGTTTTATTCAATGTTTGCATTTCGCCTTGGTTTTGCTTAATTTAATTCTTTAAATTCTTAAATATATCAATTTAATTCCATCTCTTGTCTTAATGAATATTTTTTTTTTGTTAATTTATAGCATTGTAGTTTTTATAAACCATTTAGCATGTGTTGTATGAAAATCCTAGCCAGTAAATTCAAAGATTCTTTTTTTGTGGTTTAGTTGAAGATTGTATCACAGAGCAGTATTTCGTCTGAGATCCTGTGATATATTATATATCATACATTATTATGCAGCAAGATTTAAGATCTGTTTTCTAAAATTTCTTCCAAAAAGGACAGAAAGGATGAGCATACATGATAAATGTTTAATAACATTAGTGTTTTTCTAGGGTTCGGGATTGTCTGTTTAAATATCTCTGTCACGTTTGTTGTGTATTCCCCTTCTGAATAATATAAAATCGGTGGAAACTCAGCAGTTCTTGTAATCATGTTATATTTATGTGGAGTTCATTTCATATTAGAAAAACTGACATCACCAAACCCTTTTTTTCTCTTGTGAAAAAAGAAATAAAAACTAAGAATTGGTTCAACTGATTGTGATTTTTGCTCTGAAATTATCAGCATTCGATTCGTGTTTAAAATTGTTCAAAAAATCATTAAAATGACATACCTTTATCTGCCTGAACTCAGATATACAAATCATTTAAAAAGAGTGGTCTTTTTTCTTGGTAAATAGAATATTCTAGTCTTGAACAACAAGTTGTCTCTTTATTTTATATAGTCAAAGAATGAATCCACTTCAAACATTGCTATCAACTCTGCCATAAAATCAATTCTCTTTCAATAAATTTATTATTATTAGATTTTTTTTTTTTGAAAGTGAAGAACGAAGAAACATGGAATAAGAAATAAAATCTCATTTTACTTTGACCCGTTTCATACAAATCATCAAAATATTACATTGTAGACAACTGACGATAAATGTATTAAACTATTATAATTTCTACTGTTGAAGTGTTGGTTAGAATGAAAATCACCTCTATACAACAATATTGAAACTGATATTTAAATGTCGTGTTCTCAATTATAGATTTTCAATTTCAATCACGTTTGCCATAAAGGAAAAAAATTTAGAAATTACAAAATTTTACATTGAGAACCTAATGTAAAATTTCATAATCAGTTTTGGTTAACTTGCAGTTGCGGCGCTGGCAAGCAGGAGAGCCATAATTAGGGTTTATGAGTTTTTTTTCCTCCTTTTACATTTCTTGGGGCTCAACTTAAATTGGGTATGTGTATTCCATTGTTGATGAGATTTCTTTCTGCACCCTATTTTTATTTTCTGAACACTCAAATTTCACTTTGATGCCTATTATAACCCTGTATATTATATATATATATATATATATAAGTTATTAAATTAATTAGGTAAGTGTAACTAGTTGTATTTATTGTTATTGTTACTTCTTTTAGCACTTCTAAGTTGTTTTCATGAAGCAAAATTTTTAATGGTATTTTTCTTTTTCAACGCGTTTTTTTCCAGTGAATTTTGTCGTTTTAAATTTTGATTGAAACAGAAAGTTACATATTTATTTTGTTCTTTTTTATTTATATTGTTTTTCAACTTTCTGAAAGTCAAATTTCATAATAATTTTTCATTTTTTATCTATGTATGGGGTTTCAATATTCGGTATGTAGAAATAGTAATAATTAATACGTAATTAGCTTATGAACACAATTAAATAACAATTAGACACAAAAGTACAACATAAATCACAATTATACTATATCTGGACATTCTCTAACTATATAAACAGTAAAACACCTAATAAAAAATAATATAAATAGGCGACTATGTACGATAAAAATGTCACATTTTTTAACTAAATTTAATTTTTTGAAAATGAACTCTTAATCAAATACATAATATCAATTATAAATAAATAACCTCATGTGGTAAATGAAAGAGATATAATAAGGAACAACGCCGTCAATTACGTATAACTTAAAGAAAATGCTAAACTTAAAAGAAAATAAATAATTATAAATAGTAACATTTCCTTAAAAATATTTAATCTCAATATATTATATTTAATAATAATAATGATGATTTTTCTTTTATTTATTATTTATAAAGTCAAAAGTGAATGGTAGAAGGGACCGGGCTTAAAGAACAGAAAAAAGAAATTAGGGCTGAACCGGTGATAGCCGAAGAGTGTGGTGTAGTGAGAGAGAGTCTGTGGTGTTGGCGTGCTGGTAGCAATGGCTGAAGAGGAGCTTGGTGGTTTCAGGATTTACAATTCCATGACTCAGCAGAAAGAGATCTTCAAAACCAAAACCCCTGGTAAGGTTTCCATGTACGTTTGCGGAGTCACTGCCTACGACTTCAGCCATCTCGGCCACGCTCGTGCCGCGGTTTCCTTCGATATCCTCTACAGGTACTTTTCTTACCATCCATTCTCCAATTCCCACCACCCCTCTTTTCATTTCGTTGCCATGCCTCAATTCATTCTTCTTGTTTCTCTACCCATGAAATTGGGAATCTAGCATAGGGTTGTAAAGTTGTTTCAGATGCCGTCTTTTCTGCATTTAGGTTCAGTTCGTATTCGGCTTGTTTGCTTTTGTTTATAAGCATGTAAATGTGTAGTTGAATTGGTTTGTTTGGCTGTTATTATTAGCCAGATTTCAGTAGGTTTAGATATTAGACTATCCCGGAGCATTTAAAAGGATGAATTGGAATTCTTGTTTTGAAACATTTTTTCTGCTCACTCTTAATTTCACTTTTTCTTAGATGTGAAGATTGAGAGTTGACACATGATTTGTACTCTGTTTGACATGAAAACTTGTAGGTACCTTAAGCACTTGGGCTATGAAGTAACATATGTGCGGAATTTCACTGATGTTGATGACAAGGTGAGGATGAATGCGATGTCTTTCTCATCAGTGTTTTATTGTCGCATTATAAGATTTTATCTTGTTGCAACCAGAGCTGCAACTCCCGGGTTTTTAGACCTTTTCACCATTCAGCTGCGATTTTCGTTGCGACGAGTCTTTGAGTTGTCTTTTTTTTTTTAGTAATTTCCATCATTCTTTCCTGTGCATGACTGTGGTTGTTTATCACTTCTACATTTATGCCCCACTGTATCTGTGAATGATATACAGGTGCAAAATGAAACTATATGAATGTATACTGTCAATGCTATAACGGTTGAAATAAGGTTTGTGTTCCTTCTCTGAAGTCCGGGTCAATATGCAGCAGTTCGCTCTCTAATAAATGTTGTAATTTTTGCATGATCTTTCCTTTTATGGTCAGTTTGGTATGGAGGTAAAAATGGGTTATATTATAAGTAGATCAGGTGGAGGTAGTCTGTATTATACATTAAGTAGATCTGGGTCAATATATGGTAGTTTCTTCTCTAACAAATGTTGTAATTTTCCATGATTATTTTCTTTTATGGTGTGTTTGAGGTAAAAATGGGTTAAGAAAAATTGATTTATTGGTTTTATTTGTAAAATAGTATTAAAAACTGATCCATTCCCTTTCTATCAATACTTATGTATTGAGAGCAATACTCTCAAATGACTGAAATGTTCTTTAATTATCATTATATAAAATTTTAAATTTAATCAAATGGCTTGTAGGGTTATTCTGTCCATGTGCCATTTGGCTATTGGATTAAGAGTAGTTCTCTTAGGCGTTTGCAAGAATCTCAATTTCTGTTACATATGCCCTAACCCACTGTGAGAACAATAAATATATGAAATCACTTTAGAGATGAATAGGGCTTAATATTGGGAAATGGGGACATGGAGTGAATAATGATTTTAAGCAATATTATTTTCGAGGCAAAATATAAATTCTTTGATCCAGACATCCAGGTCACCCCTGTTAGTTACCATGTTTTCTGTTCTGTGACTTTAGGATTCATTTGTCAAAGTGATCTAAGTTTATGGTAGAGGGTTGAATTTTGTAGGGTATCAATTGATATCAAGCCTTATTTTGTTTAGTATTATCTTCCAAAATGTTTTCAACTGGGCAGAGAATTGCATTGAGACAGGTTTCATGTGTGCTTTTAACTATAATTTTTATGTGGACATAACTTTAAGAATAAGCCATTCATACAGTACATATTTCTATGTGCTTCAGGAGTCTAAGTGTCTGGAGGCACCATCCTTTTTGAGAATAGCTCAAGTGTCAATCTTCAATTTCGTGGTGTCTTTCTTTTTTCTATCGTGTGACCATCTTTATTTTTTTATTGTTGTTGACGTCTTATCTCTTTACTATAAGTTGTCATCCTTTTGAATTTGAATGATGAGCCTATTTTTGGCAATGCTGGTTTACATGCATGCTAAGTGATAACAATTGTTCTTTGAGGCACTGCTGTCAAAATTGCTAGAGTTTTTTCTCACAGGATTACATGATCCTGCAAGCTCACATCTTTAACTTTTGTCCCTGCCTAGCATTGTAATCTGGTGGGATTGGAGTAAGATTGCCAGACAAACTCGCAGGACCAACAAGCTTCTAGGAGTTGTGAACCTGAAACGGGTGTGATTTCTGTTGGTTGTCTCTGGTGAAGCAGCACACTACCCTCTCCATATTTTGACCTCAATCCCCCCCTACCACTCAACCTGCTCCCCGCCCATTTTCCTGTCTTCCCTGTGGAGCTGAAATTTCCTTTGTTGGTGTCACAAATCCATCTGTCCCTGTTCTAATCTATACTCATACTCTGTGAGGACTATTCCATACCAACATAGTTTTGATAGTGGTTCTCTACCTCATGGGGTTTTGACTTGTTGAGTTGGCATTTTATCTTATTCATACTTAATTTAACTTTTAATTAAATTTTGTGATTTAAAGATTATTTTCATTTCTCTGCTGTTTATATGCATAAATACTTGCTAGAGCTTTAGGTTGGATCTTCCCAATCCTTGGTTAGAAGTTTCATCAAGTTCATTTGTCCTTGAAAGCATATGACTTTACATGGGTTTCGTATCTAAATCTTTAATGTTTATTACAGACTGATAATATCAGAATTGCTGCAGATAATTAAGCGAGCAAATGAGACCGGGGAGGACCCATTCATGTTGAGTAACCGTTTTTGCGATGAATATAATATTGATATGTCTGATCTTCAGTGCGAGACACCATCTAAGGAACCTCGTGTTTCTCAACACCTTGAAGAGATAAAGGACATGATAACCCAGGTTTAGTTTTGCTAAACATATTGCTGTCTCTGTTTTTGTTTAAAATTATGAAGGGAATCATCTCCTTGCAAAAAAAAGTTCTTTGCTCCACTTTTTTTAATTAAATTCCAGTTGATGGTCTTGCATGCTGTTTTATATTAATCAATACTTCCCTTTTTTTTCAAGTGCATTTGGAGTTTATATGTTTCTTTGAACAGGTTAAATTAAACCTTGTATACATTACGGGTTAATAGACTTCCTGTGCATTATTGTGTACTATTTATTGTTTTAGTGACTAGTGGGAATGAATTTAGATTTTCTATTCTCATGCTTTGCCCACCTCGCTACCCCAAACTATTGAACTTCTATATGTTTACAGATAATCTTAAATATAAAACCTTTTCCTTCTTTCTTCCAGCAATGTAATGTATAGTGTATCCTCTTTTCTTGTTAATAAATAAATTAAAACTAAGCAGGAACTATGAAAGCAAAACAAGGGTTAAAAGGCTAGTTGTTTTAAATTTTTTAATATTGAGAGATATGAAGCTCGGAAGCTGCATTCGATCTCCAACTGAAATATTAATGAGACTTCAAATGATAACAACTTACATCTTCTTTGCTTTGATATATTTTTTTTAGAACTTCATGTTTTTATCTCACTTCCAAAGTTTCACCTTATATTTTTCTTTATCTCTTGTTTTCATATATCTGCATAGGAATTTTAAAACCCGTGACAAAGCAGCAGTTTTATTTATTAATTAAAACATGAAACATATCTGATCGAGGTCGCATGTCATTTTTTTTTTTAAATTTATGGCGTAAAAGTTTGATAATGAACAATTACAATTTCATTGGATTTGGTTTTACTAAGTTTGTCTTTGTTTCTGAATTCTAAGGAATTAATTTAGAATTCAAAAGATGGTTAGTTATTATTCATTAATGTACGATGCAGATTATCAACAATGGATATGCATATGAAGTTGAGGGCGATGTTTTCTATGCTGTTGATAAATGTCCAAATTATGGCATGCTTTCTGGACAAAAGCTAGAACACAACAGAGCTGGGGAACGGGTGGCTGTGGACTCGAGAAAGCGTCACCCAGCTGATTTTGCTTTATGGAAGGTGTGAGAATCCTTTCCAGTTATTCTAAAATGTTTTATTGTTAACATTTAATCTCTTGTATTTCTTAACAATAATAATAATTGCAGGCTGCCAAACCAGGCGAGCCTAGTTGGAACAGCCCTTGGGGTCCTGGAAGACCTGGGTGGCACATCGAATGCAGTGCAATGAGTGCTTGTTATTTAACTCATAAATTTGATATTCATGGTGGTGGAATTGATTTAATATTTCCTCATCATGAAAACGAGATTGCACAGAGCTGGGCTGCTGACAATGAGAGCCATGTCGGTTATTGGATGCATAATGGCCATGTAACTAATAATAATGAAAAGATGTCAAAATCCTTAGGCAACTTTTTCACCATTCGCCAGGTCAGTTCTTAGCCAACTTCCATTCTCCTTGTTAATGATGGTTTTATTTCTTTTTAAATGTTTGTAGAAGGTTTTTCATGATATAAGTTCTTACAAGATGTATTGTGCATATTTTTGATGATATTCTTTTTTGCAGATCACTGAGCGTTATCATCCACTTGCTTTGAGACACTTTTTGATTAGTGCCCATTACAGATCTCCACTAAATTACTCTATCTCACAGCTGGAGAATTCATCAGATGCTATTTACTATATATTTCAGGTAAGTAGCCTCCAAATAATCTGTATCAGGAATTGAGTGTTGTTGCTTAGATGTTGATGTGTGCGAGTTCATCTCTCAAGGTTTTTCTCTTATATAATCTTTTATTAATTTTGTTTTTATTTGGGGTTAAGCCTGTGAAGATTCGCCTTTATTGTGAATGTATAAGAAATTATATATCCTAGCTAAATACTGCTATGTAAATTAAGCAACTTGTATCTTAGAGATAGAATTTCCTGTGCTTCTTTCCCGCTACTTTGAGTTTTTGAGGATGAAGGTAGCTATTAAATTATTAAATCCCTAGTGTATATTATCAAATTTCCAAATGTTTCAAGGTTGACTCTTGTGAGTCTCATTATTAGTGAAATTATGTCTCCTCGGTGTTCTTGTTATGACTTGTATGAAACAGTTTGATTTATCACGGTTGGGTGGTACTCTTGCTGCAAAAGTAATTTCTCTTAACTCTAACACAATTTTCACTATGATTTAGTTGCATTGACATAAATTATTAAAGCTACAGATAACTGCGATGCTGCTATTTTTTTAGCTTTAAGAATGCCATTACGCTTGGGAAATTGTTTGAAAAAGCTTCTTTTTATTTGTTAGACTCTTCAAGATTGTAAAGATGCTTTATCACCATTTCTTCAAGAAGGACCCGAGAAGAATGAAAAGGTGCCTCAAATTAATGAGGCTGCCAAGGAATGTATTAAGAAGTTGAGTGTTGAGTTCCAAACAAAAATGTCAGATGACTTGCAGACGCCAGTGATACTGACTGGTGCAATCCAAGAGGCGTTGAAATTTGTGAACAGTTCATTGAAGATGTTGAAGGTACGTAAATGGAACCAATTTCTTGCATTGCATGAGTGGTGCTGCTGCATTCATTTTTGTGTGGGAATTGCACCAGTAATTTATGAATACGTTTTGTCTATCTTACAGAAGAAAATGCAGAAAAGAGCACAGTTGCAATTGATTCAATCCTTACAGGAGGTTGAGAAGGAAGTTGCAAAAGTTTTGGACGTACTTGGATTATTGTCCTCTAAATCCTATGTTGAGGTGATTCATTTTATTTACACGAGCTCAATTGCCCCGTTTTATGCAATCTAAAGATGCATTCTGTCGGAAAACCATCGCAAATGTTGAAACAATTGTTATTGTTATTTGTTCATCAGGTTCTGCAGCAGTTGAAAGAGAAGGCATTGAAGAGAGCGGGTCTGGCAGAAGGTGAATTGCTACATTTGATAGAAGAAAGAACTCAAGCTAGGGTTAATAAGGATTTTCTCAGAAGTGATAAGATTAGGACTGATTTGACTGCAAAGGGCATTGCACTTATGGATGTGGGCAACGAAATAATTTGGAGACCATGCATCCCAAGTGAACCAGTTGTTGGGGACCAGAGGGGACCTGTTGTTGAAGAAAAACAGTCCATATCTGCTGTGAATAAAAAAGGGGAAGAAACACCAGGGGATCGAGAAGGCAATGGCTCTCGTACAACCTAAAGGTAGAGTCAAAGTCCCTCCTTAGCTATTATGATTAATACAGAATGTTATAATTTATAAAATACTACACAAGGCTTGAATATTGTATATCAGTTGAAGGTTATTTATGGCCATACCTAGTAGTCTAGGACTAGAATATTTTTTATACATTTCTCACGTTGGGTCTTTTTCGGTCCTGTCCGTGGATTAGTTTAACTGATTTGACAATTGCATGAACAATGCTCCATACGGAGATTTTGTTTTTGAGTCTCAGATTCGGTTTTTAGCTCTTAATTTGTACTACAGAATGCCGAATATTTTTTCAAGAATCTGGAGTCTGATTAATCTTTTATCTTGTTTCTTTTGATGAATCATCAGCATGATTTCTTAATTATTCTATTAGTTTGCTATTCTATTTCTCTGGTTAGCGTGGTTGTCTAATTTGATTTGTGGTTGCCGAGCTATGTTGAGGCAGTCAAATCGTATATTTTACGAAACAGTATACCTGAATTTGCAGACAAATAATTTGAGCAGTCTGAATTTATGATTTTTTTTTTTTTTTAAGTTTTATTGTACTGTTGTAGTAAAGCTAGATAAACAAATCGCATATTTAAGATTTCTTGAAATTATGAAATATGGCTCTCATTGAGTAAAGTTGGATTGGTGTAAATCGGTTTGGCGTTTTAGCAAATTGAGGGGTGGGGGTGAAAGGCATCCTCATAAAGAGTTGCTTGCTTAACTCTTCTATAAGGACAGTTGTTTAACAAGAACCACCAATTTATGCAGTTTCCTAATAGGCAAGAGTTTCTTTACTTTTACGTATTAGTTTTCTGTTTTCTTGAAATATAAAACTTTTATTTTTATCTAATTTTTTTAATTTTTTAATTTACCAGGACATCTTTATTGTTAAAATGAGATTTGTGGGATTCATTTAAGAAAATTTGAGGTATTTGGTGCTTGGATTCAAAAGGATAAGAATAGATATTGGGACGGGAAAAATTAAACCCATTTAAGCAAAATCGATAAAATAAGTCACAGAAATGGATGAAAATTTATGGGATTTTAAAATTTTATCTTGGTTTTTATTTTGATAATTTTTTGTTAGATAAAAGTTAGAGTTACACAACCTGTTATTTATTTGTTTGTTTTTATCTTCATTTTGAAAATATAAAATTTGGTGTAATTTTAAAATTGTACACATTTTAAATTGATTTTTCGTAATTTATGCGTTAGTTCGGCGTTGAATATCTTATAGAATATTAATATAAGGATTAAATTATATTATTTTCTTTCTGAGAGATTAATGAGTTACAATTTGTCTATTTTATTGTTGGGTTTTCTTTTGTAACGTTAAGCATTGTTTACAAGTGAATTGAAATTCATTAGACTTAGGAGTTCGAAAGATAAAATCAGGATTCAGTATAACAATTATTTGTAAAACTAAATACAATGCATAAGGTTAACTTTTGTCGCCTAAGAAATTATAAGGAAAATAAATTCTCGGAAAGTTATTTTTCATCATCGCTTATCAGCACTATTAAATAAATCCATTCGCATTAAACTGGATTTTGTGTAACAAATATTTCAAGAAAAAGAAATGTAATATAAATTAATAGAATATTATGATATTTACTTATCAGTGATCCCGAGAAGAAAGAAACTGACACCGATAAAAATTATGATATTTAATTATGAAATATCGCCTAACAAAACATGGATTGTTTCAATTATGTTATATTTAATTTTGTAAGCGTGTTTAAATCACACATATCAATCAAATAATTAAAGAAAATGCTGATGTGAAACCACTTTTAATGGCGCAGGATCCGACGAATTGGAGCTTAGGATTTGGCAATCTTATGTTTTTACTTTTATAAAGAAAATTAAGATTTCTTACTTCATTGGAATAATTTAATTTTTAGGTACTCGTCAATTAGAATAAAAAAAACTATGGTTTAGCTTAATTACGCTTTGAGTATCCAATTCAATAAGAATATTTTGTACTCACGTCTTTACTAAAACAAGAGTTCTCAAGTGATAACTTTATATTTACCCTGCTCGAGTAAAAGTACGACAATTTTACATTTCATAATGTTAAAATCATAATATATTCAGAATAAAAATATATAATTTATTACTTATTTAAAAAAATAAAAGTTACATACTAATAGTGCAAAGTATTTTTCATATTTTCTTCTAATTATAAATTATCATTTATACTAAGTATTTTGTTTTATAATATCTATCTTAAAAGTTATGCAAAATCAATAATGAGGTAAATATTTATTTGTTGAGAATGACTTGTGTCCAAATATTTTCTTACAAATAATTTATTAAACTATCTTATGTTATTATGATTAATTATTAATTCAATTACTAAAACGGGTTTAACGAAGTTTAAGAATTAACTTTTATAGTTTGTTGTAAGTTTAATTAAGTTTAAAAATTAAAACATTAGCTATGATTAATTATATTTCTAATATTTGATTATGTTTAAGTAATTTAAATTTATATTTGAATGATTTAATGTTGTTTGATTTTGATTGAAGAGTAAATTTTTAATTTAGTTATTCTAATTTTTTAATTAATTATTATTATTCAATTTACATTTATATAAAATGCACATAAACAAAGAGGTTAGTGCCGATGATTAATTACAGTTAAAAAATTGACTGATCATTAGTGAAATCTTTATCTTCCACTACATTTTCTATTTTCTATTTTAGCAAAAATATATAAAAATATTGAATTTCAACTTTTGCAATTATACAAGTAATATTCTTTTAACAATAAACCCGTGCCGTCCATATTCAAAGAAAAACCGTAATGGTTAATATTGTTAAATGGTTTTTTGTAGAAGTTTTTGCCAATGGGAGATTGAGAAAATGTTTTACTTTTGTAAGTAAAAATGAATTAATAATTTATCTAGTATTTATTTATTGAATCTATCTTACATCGTTTTTACAATATTTCAAATGATAGGGTGATTGTCGAGTAGTGGTAATTACTCACGTCAATGTTGTCCAAATTTTATTTATGAAATTTTTAGTGAGTATAGTTAAAAACCTTGAATCATCGTGAGATCAGCCAATTGTCATTGTTGTCACGACTTATATTAAGACTTTTATAAGTTTCAACTAATATGATTTATAGTTATAATACTTAGGTCTAATATATGTTCGAAAAATCAAATTTATTCAAAATAATCTGAAATAATTGTCATGTTTTTAGATCTTTGATTAGGAAGACAATAATAAATCATATCAAAATTGTGATAAATCTAACAAGTTTTTAAAGTAATAACAATCAAGATACGATGAATTGATTGTAACAATAATATACATTAGAAGACTTAAAATGAAGAATATTTGATAATATGACGAATTGATTACCAACATTTCAACTTGATAACGTTATATGTAACATATTATCAACCTTTCAACTTAGTGGCTTTTGTCAAATTTTATCTTCACAGGTTTCTTTGAAGTACAAAATAATGAGGGAGTTTAGTTTAAGCTCCAATATGACAAATAAGTGGTTAATCTTAATGAATAATTTTCATTAAAAAAAAACTAATTTATAAATAGTTTAATCATTGAACTGAATAAAAAAGACCTATTTTAAAAGAGAAAAGTGATTTTAATAACAATTTTTTAACAATAATAGGTAATTTGTTCGTTTTAAATAATTTTTAAACGTAAATTCAAATAAACAAGTACGACTATTGTTTCATTATCAAAAAGTTATTAAAAAGTGATGTTAAAATATTATCATCCATTTTAAAACAAAAGTATATTAGAGGCAACAAATCCTAAGATGAAGCATACTTGAAACACAGTGACATGGATTCAAACAATAGTATCTTAAGAAGCTTAAATGGGGAGATTTTAATTGATGAGTGGAAGCAAAAGATGCATAAAATATCTCGATGTGGTTTTAGGGAAATTGGTAGAGATAGCTGGGAATGAGTAGATCGATGCCGTTCTCCTCATCCTACTTTTCTGATACACCGAATCTCCGAAATAGATTATGATAATAGTTGGACTTAACCATTAATGTCTTACATCTATTGATGATTTGAATTTCGTCAGCAGTAATTTGCACCGTGCATTTCATACTTTAGGACTATCCCAACTCACAAATGCCGTTCAAGTTGTCCCCTTTCTTAAAGTTGAAAGTGCCTACAACCCAAGAGCTTCGCATAAAGCAAATAGGGTGTTATTACCACACACAAAAATGCTCTTGTGTTGTGGGGACACTCACATTTCTTCCAAAAGCAACAAACATTGTTCTGCCAAAAAGGACCAGATACCACCATTTTTCCTTACACATAAGCCACGATCACCACTCTACCCTTTACCAGTGATTGAAAACTTAAGATAAGATAAAGAAAAAGAAAAAAAAAACAGCTCAATAATAAGTAATTGTGAGGTACGATGTTAGTGGTCGTGTGGGATACATATATTTTGTTTTTTCCGCGTCCTTTGAAGTTTTAACTAATAGCTTAAACTTACACTCAAAAATCATGTCAATGTAGACACATGTAGTAGTCAATCAAGCTTTTTCTTCAGAGAACAATTTTGGGTCCCATCTTTATCTCTTTGTTAAATAAAAGCCCCTAGAGTTGAAGTACATCAAGAACCTTGAGCAGAGACCTCAACCAACTTTTTCTGCTAACTACTCTCATATGCACCGCAAACGTTTGTCTCCAACTTGACCACAGGAGCTTTTCGAGCCATACAAATTAGAAAGACGTACGAAACAACTGTGTCATTCCAACACTACTACTACTACTACTACTGCTGCTACTTCCTCTCGAGCATGCATGTCAGACCTTAAAATATCTTCCACCCTTTCACCTTTATCAGTTATCTATCCATCCCTAGCTACTCCATCTCCTCTTTCACAGTGGAAAAGGATAAAAAGATAAAACGGATAGAAATTCGAATGGTCTTGTCTTGCTTTTCAGCTTCACAAGTACCAAAGGGCATATTGTATTTCAAGTTTTCGAGTAAAAGGAATAAATTAGCTATTTTGGTCACATTCCCTATTCTGTCTATGACGTTATTGAGTTAACAAGGTTAGCCGTTCAAAGAAAGCATCTCATCTCATCTGCACAGTACCCTCTGGTTTTCGGCATCTTTAAGACCGCAATTGGAAATTTCCTTCTAACAAAATGTGACAACTTATTTGTCAACAACAATACATGCATGCCTTAAGATAAGAATATGCCTTAAAAAGTTACATAAACTTTAAGCTATATTTGTCTCTAAGTTGCTATCCATAAAAATATATCTATAGTATACAGTATAACGTGGTACAAAGAAACCTCTTTATACCTTGTATCTTCGTTGCTGCTTCCTATCCTGCAATCTTACAATTCGTAACATTAGGGTCGTTAAATCTTGTAAGGTAGGTATATGCAAATCATGAGCCAAACCAAACTTGCATGACAAGCAGTAGAAAAAAAAAGGAAAATCGAGAGTTACGCGTGAGAAAGGGATACGAGTTTTGGTGCCTGAGTTAAGTGATGAAAAATAACCTTTTCGGCGGTGAAGTAATAAATTTCGTATCTATTACAGGTGCACGCTAGGAAACAAGGCAATCTAACTTTATCAAAAGTACGAGACAAGTCGGGGACAATCACACATGTTTCACCTAAAATTTTGATTGGTAGTCACTGTAAAACACTTCATATAATCCAATAAAAGGAATAAGTGTTATAGTTTCGCATAAAATGGTCCTTTTACAGTTGCTACCACTTTATTTTTTACTGATAAGACTCCTGAATAGTTTATAACTAGCACTGTGATCTGTGGTTGTTTGAGTGCGCAGGATTGTTTATTAGCATGTTCGTAAAGCTTTTCACTTGGAAAAGTTTTTGAGTTGTTCTTATGAAAACAAATTATTCACAAAATAAGGTAAATGATTGGGACATCAGTTGAATTTAAAAATTTGTAATTTGTGATTATTTCTCAACCATTCTTTTCCAGTTTCGTACGTAATCTATTTCTTATGTGAAAATTATATATGTACTGTACTTCCAGTTACAAAATAAAGAAGATGTACTGGATTGTAGTCAGAGCCTGACTCAATGGTCAAGTTCAATGACTCATGGAACCCTAAGAACACGCACCCTATGTTGGGTTGTCTGAGTATTCTATTAAATGAATCCCTCACCTAAGGCCCCCACTTTCACGGGAACAGGTTAGAATAATGTACGCACAATCACTGTATTCATCACTCATTATCACTCCAATCTTGCAAATCATACACTTATAATTAGCTCAAGTATTCTTTGACCAATGTTATCTACTTAAACTTAAACCCTAACTGGAAATTCATCGTATCTTTGTAGGTTCTAATTCCTGCATTATATCACCTGGATTCACTCACGGAAAACATCACTGTTCGTAAAGGCACACATGTATATATAACCAGTGCCTGATCTAGTACATGGTAGGTTTTGGGGGCACTAACTTTATAGTTTTGCTCTCTAAAATACAGATATGCATGATTATAAATTATTACACAACTTTGAAATTTATAAACAACATGAATATTACCTGTACTAAATGATGTATGTGAGTATTGCTTTCACAATATAAATTTGCTTTCTTAACCTTTGGACCTAATAAAACATAATCCTTTGTAAGAAGGCAAGGAAGTTATATGCTTTAGGTAATAGTTTTTGTTTTTCTTTTTGGCTGCAACTTTTCCATTTTTGGTTGTTGGTGTTGTGATAAAATGTGAAATGTGACATTAATTTGAGGCAGACTTGCATGAATAGTTAAAGACCCCACCATGGGCATTAACATCACGCAAAGCCGGATCGTGCGGCTTTGGATCAGAGTTCTTTTGTCGTCCTTTCTTTTTCCAACTTCCGAGATCTGGTTGGTTGACTGAATGGTTACCATCGATCGCGTGAGAAAAAGTTCAAACTAAACTTCGGATTGTTGCACACGAAAATCCTTCATTGCCACCATTTATCATAAATTCTCCAGAGGACCATCTTTTGTTATTAGTTTTTCAATCACTCACGTAATTTAATCAGGTGAAGCACTCGTGGTGCATGTCAACCAACAACAAATCAAGACTCATCACTCACTTTAATTTTTGAGTAAAAGGTTAAATCATTTCTATGGCTCGAAACAATTAAATAGTTTGTATAGTGGACGCTTATATGTCACACACGCTTTCTTCTTCTTTTATATAACCNATCTTTATGGGCAATTAACAAATAAAGTTTTCTTAGGTACCCTAACTTGATGACGATTGACACAAACTCCATGAAAAGCCATTCAAGTGCCTAAGATAAGACATCTAAATGCAGATTGAGACCTAGTATATATAAACAAACCTCTATAAGATAGGTCTTTTATCTCCCTCTCATCTCATCATACTTTTCTTTTTCTTAAAAATATCTTTACATTTAATCAACCTATGCTCCTTCCCGGAATAATTATTGTAAAATTTATATATATCATCTACTAAGAAGAATAATATCAGTATCATTAGGAATCCTGTGAAATAATTAGAAATAAATATTGAAGATGTAATTGAAACAAGCATTTGCTTACTCAGAAGTTATATATAACAACTTTTGCAAACTCATTCCAAAGCACATGCTCTCTTATTTGTAACATTTACACATTTTTCTATTCAAACATTTATACAAGGCCAATAAAACAATCCATTAATATGAGGTGCATATTTCAGAGAATATTCGAAAAAATGTTTCCACCCTGTCACATATTCTACTCTTTTGTGGCTATCAGTTACCTAACAATCATCCTTACTTCATATAAAATTAGTACACATTCTTGAAACACTTCTATTTTTAAGTATTTGTAACATCATGCTAGAACAATCAATCCAAAGATTTTTGTTTAAAAAAATACTTTAATGTTCTAATTCAATTATTAAATAGCGACATTATATATTGTGGCTACACTCTCTCCAAAAGTTGTCATTGTTGATTTTTCATTCATTGCAAATCACAATTATGCACACTTTGATGCGTCTGTGTTTATTTATAATTAAATTAACGATTAATATTTTATTTTCCTCACTCCCTCCTAAGAAAATGTTTTTTCACCTTATTAAAATGCTTAAATATCACAGTTTACACAGTTCTCTTACTGATTTTTTTTTTTTTTGAAATAAAGACAAAGGACATTATTGCTATCAGAAAGAAGAGAAAGAAGCAGAAGGAGTGGCAGAGCGTTGCAAGTGAAGTACAAGAAGCAAACAAAATCATAGCATTATAAGAAAACATCAAAATACAAGAGAAAGCTGTCATAGAAAAGTGCAAAACACAAAGTATCCCGAGTCAATAACGCTCAAAGTATCATAAAGACTAATTGAAAGTTTTACAGAAAACTTCAAATGTAAGTATACCACAGATTTAGTCTTATGGAATTTGCCAAAAAGAAGTGTTACACAGTTTTGAGTTCATGATAGTACTAGCACAGATACTGTTTGTGCTCATGATTCGTGCGATACAGCAAAAAAAAGATTGAGAAGTCTCAGATTTTATCCCTTTTATTACTCTCCTTTTCAATTCCCCCCGTCGAAAATAATTTTCTCAGCCATGATTATTCCACCTTTTCCCAACCATGCATATGCCAAATGGAAGCAAAAGGTCCAGCAAAAATGATTATACCTAATGCATCCGATTCAAAAAGCCATACTTTCATGCATTATTACTCTAGAGAACTCGAGCTAAATTTAACAACTTGTGTATTCTATAATGTCAAGACCATCATCTGTCACAGTATATGTAATTATAATTTATAATTCTTCATCTCATTTAATCAACCCAGATATTAAAATTACAATTGTTTTTTCTATTCTTGGGATAGATTTTTATATTTCTTTTCCCTTTATCTTATTACTATTCACCATATCTTCATCTTTTATTCTCTTTATTTCATATTGATTGACATTTTTATTTTGAAGGAAATATTAAAAGCTTTATTCCACAGTTCTGTCTTCAATTAAATAATGCATTTATAAATGCCGAGAAAAAAAAGTAACAACATTTTAGTATTTTTTTGCCACCGATTTAAAACATGTATTGTTTTTCTTAATTGTGAAATTAATAAACTTAAATAATGTCAAATAATAAATTGTTAGTTCGTATTAAATGTACTTGTATCCTTGATTAAAATCTCAACATGAAAGAAGATACTCAATTTTAAAGATATATTTAATCGAATTTTCAATAAAAAAGATTAGTTATTAATAAAATTATTCTAATATTTTACACTATGGTAACAGAGACAGAAGTGACATAACATAGGGATTCCTATATATCTTGATCATAGAAAAAGTGTTGAAAATGTGAATATAAACAGAATTTTTGTACCAAGTAGGAAAAAAAGACTAACTTTGAATGACGTAGCTAATTGAGACTGAAATCTCTACTAAGAAAGGTGGTAAGTATAGACTAAAATTGATTGAAAATAATAATTTTGCTTAAAAAATTGTCTTAAAATTAAAAGCAGGAACTACCTAATGAGTGTCCAAGTTTGTGGGGATGGAAAATGGAAAAGAAAGGGAGAAAACAAGATTGTCTTAGTCATCTTCCAACTCCTACAATGTCACTTTACATCTTAGTTGTGAAATCCTGATTGACCAATAGTGCAAAGCTATGATACGTAAACACAGACTTTCAGAGGAGAGTAATTTGCAAAAGTCACTATCTGCTATAACAAACAAACCTTGTTTTCGTGTAGATTGGTTATATATCATCACCCTCAAGCCAATTACAACCAACACAAATGGCTTCCCACATGCCTATTTTTTTACAAAAGAAAATGCTTAAAGTACATACCATTTTTGGGATGTGTAAGTGGCTCAAAGACATAAAATAAAGGAAGAGAGAAATATTTAAAAGATGTTGCCAGAAAACAAAAACAAAAACATTGAATTAAAGTGACTAATAAGAAAGAAGAAGATGGTTTTGAGGTTAAAACTTAGAAGAAAGCTTGACTAGTTGGTGATTTGCGTGTGTAAGCCATGTTAGATTAACTTAGGAGTTAAAACATCTAATGTTGTTTTAATTGTATTATGTAAAAGGTTTCTTAGTTTCTTTCTTCACCAACCACTAAGGATAATTAACTCTCCTGTGTTGAAAAGCACTGCCCAAGTTTTCAAATATCTCATCATCATGGTTCCAAAATGAAACAACCTTTTTGTTCTTCCGCAAATCAAAATCAAAATTAGTAATCCAAACCGAAAGCATATCCAACCTCTTAATAAAATGTAAAAGTATTGGTGTTCTCTTGCGAAAACCAACTCCACCTGTTTCCAACTAAAAGATAAATTAAAACCAAGATTTTTGCTAAGCCTTTTATTTAAAGTGAGCAAATCTTCTTTTGGGTTTGACATGTTTGAATAAAAGATTTCGATATATATTTGCATAATGGGTGCCAAAAGCACCGACCTTGTATTATCCTAATTCCATTCAATAATATTTCTGAAGTTCACTTTAAGTCATGAGAAAGATAGATAGATCGAGAATTTTGGGAATATACGACTTGTCAACATGACCGTTTCTGGCTACCTCATCACTCTCTTCCCCAAAATTTATTCCTTTCTGTCCTTCTTCAGATATCATTTTCGACCTCTAACTATTTTTGTATATATTTTACACTATCTCCTTTAATAAACTTTGAAAAAAAAATACTCAAGTTCACAGGTTACCACAAATCATGGGATACAAACTTTTTACTGTTAAATATAACATTCATTTATTACATGTTTGGTTAAAATACTAATTTAGTTTATGTTTTTTTTTTGGTTTTTTCAATTTAGTCATAATATTTTTTTGATAATGTTTGTTAATTTTGTTCAATTTAATTTTTTTAACATTGTTTAAATAATTAATAAATAGTAAACTATGTATGCTACGTATCAATTTATGATTTTTGTCAAAATTTTCTTAATTTAAAAAAAAAAAAATCTCTATATCAAGTGAATATCATCTCAGAGTAGTTTCAGTGTCAATGTTACAGGTTGTTTTATATTTACTTTAGTTTTCATATTTCTTATTTTTGTTGAATTCAAACTCATTGCTTTTAAAAATTGAGAAATTTTGTTCTTATCCAAATTTAATTTCTATATAAATGTCGTATTGATTTGTAGGTTAAAATATTTAATTGGTTTTTTAACATAAAAATCACATAAATTATTAAATAGTTTAATTGATTTTTAACCTAAAAATCACATAAAGTATTAAATAGTTTATGTGATTCTTGACCTTTTAAAATTTTAAACAAATAGTGTTAATTTTTATTTTTAAAATTTTTATTCTAATTTTATACCAATTCTAACCTTAAATTAAAAATATTTAATGAAAATATGAATGATTTTAATATAGTGATACTTTGTGTTAGATTTATTAAATAAAGACATAAAAAAATTTTGACACCAATGTGAGGATTCAAATATCACTTTAACTGAAAACCTTAGTTCGATCTCTATTTGAAAAGGAGAAAATTATTTTATTTTTTTAAAAGGAGTTAAAACTAAATTGAATAAAAATTTTAGGTTCAAATTAAATGTAAAACACACACATGTCACTTATTCTGATAATGTTATTGCTACTGCTACGTCATACAATGTTGGCTTAACACATAAATTTTTTTTTTAAATTAAGAAAGATTAAAAAAAAGAATAATTAGAAAAATTAAAAACACACACATTAACATAACATACATTGTTCTTTATTTGTTAATTATTTAAATAATGTTAAAAAAAACTAAACTGAATAAAATAAAAAATTTAAATTTTATTTAAAAATAAATAAAAAGTGAATTGAAAAAATGGAACGAAAGATGAAAATAAAAAGTAAATTAGTATTTTAACCTACATATTTTTAATACGAGAGAACAAACCGTGACAGGGTGATCTAGTTGTGTCCCATGGTGGGGTTGAGCTCAAGATTGAAAATTGTCTCTTTACATATGCAATTATATAAAATATTCTGTTTTATATTTTTACACAACAAGAAACTTTGTAATGGTGGAGTGAGCTAGTTTTTCTTTTATATTTATAATGTAATAAATAATTTATTTCCTGAATTAAAAGTTTCCCTTTTTAAATATTAGTGAAAGGCATGTCTTAGTCTTACCCACAAGTCTCTTGAGAGTAAGCACCAATTCTTGTGTATTATTTTCTCAACAAATGAAAACTCTCTCTGTCACCATCGTTGTGTTTGGACAGCAACTTATTGAACATAGATATGAAGCTTGTTCAGTGAATTATGGAAGACAACGAAAGATTGGCGTATTAGAATGAAACACTTTTTCTTCAATCAGCTAATCAAAATTAATTTTTCATTTCCAAATTGCCTTTTCTCAGATATTAGGTCCCACATTTTATCAACTCTTTCATGTTCAAGAAGAAAATAAGGTACCAACAAACCATCCAAGGGTTAATATATAGAAGCTCATAATATTTCACGTTCTTTGAGAGACATAATAAAGATCATGAAAATCAATTAAGGGAACGATGGAATTAATTAATACATCCCAGATTCTATCTCTTTCTTGCATGGTTACTGTTATTGAAGCATATATATATATTAAATTGATGGATCATTTATGTAAGAAGGGACAGAATTATTTGGTTTTTGATTGATGTCTCCAATCAGCTATAAGGTATTCGTGTTTGATAAGGCATGGTGACAGAAAGAAACAGACCAGTTATCATTCCCCTCCTCACCCATCATATGTTGCACAAAAATGTTTACCAGAAACTTCCCCTTTACACTTGAGTGAAATTTAATAATTATTGTTCATTTTTCGTTTTCAAAGCATTCCTTGAATCGTGTCATTGCTCAATAATAGACTTAGAGCTTCATGTGTTGTGACCACGTGATTCTGACACTATTGTTATTCTCACCATCACCACCTCTTTTAACCATTGATCCAAGGACACAAGCAATAAAACCATCAAAGCTAGGTAAAAAAGATTGCGTACTACGTTCTGCATAATATGTGCAGAAATGTATCTAACCTAATTTAATACACACTCATAAAATCTTCCTTGTTGGCTACCAATAATTTTTCAACTGCGATTTCCATCATGAATCTAATTTAAAACTCTGGTGGCTAAGTTAGCTTTGCATATATACATTATATTCTGATACCATGTAAGTATTGGGCAGTTACCATACGTTGAGATGCTTTATCTTTTTCTCATTTTTCACCTCAGCTAACTACAATACTTTCAAAGATCACTGAGCAACTGGACTTAAGATTTGTGAAAATGCTCACTACTTATGTGTTTTATTTTAATTCTGCTATTTTTTAATTAAAATAACTTTTTAAAAACTGCTAAAATAATTTTGAAGCTTATTATTCTTATTACGTCTAATGGACTTCTAATCTTCAGCACGTTAAAATAAATATGAGATAGGCCACTCTCCCCAATTCTGATATACAAATTGATGTTTTAATTCTCTTTAATTAATGTAGTCGCTTGCCCACTAGCAAGACTTTTCTGGCATAAAAATTAATTAAAAAGCCAATCATATGTTTTCTTCTTATTGAAAGCTATATTAGCATCCTTTCATTATATTAATGGACCACAATGTGCTCAATAAAAATAGTGCACCGATTCCATGCTAAAGATTACAAATATGAGCATCTTTATTAATCATACTAAATTCATTGCCAATAATTTTATATAAAGTTGATGAGATCCAAACAATAACTTATACAAGTTAACTCACTAAAGTATAATCGATTAAGATACATTTTCTTGAGTTTAAGGTGATAATTTCATTTACTAATTAGGTAAGTTTATCAACTATTTAGTAGTCTTCTTAAATCCTTTTAGGTGTATCATAAGACGAAAATAAAAAAAAAAATGGAATTACAAATGTAGATTGGTGATGTACAAATTTTGAATGGTATGGCAAAGAAAAATAAAAGGAAAATTAGTGGATGTGAATTTATAAGAGCAGTTGTAATGTGTACTAAGTGAAATAATTTACGTGAAAAAATAGCAATTAAATATGAAAAATGTACAATATACGAAGCTGAAACAGCCAATATATATATATGCCCTTAACGGCGCGTCAAGCCTGAACAAAGAGACGGTTACACTCACTGAATTTCAAGCCGAGCCGAGCCGAGAGGTCACGGCGCAGCTGGCGCAAGGCTAAGGTGCAAATCCAAGCCCCATGCATCATCAAATTTGGGCCCACCATCCCCTTTGGAGAACCTACTCAAAGAGGGCCCATCAACCGCAGTGTGGTGGGCCCGGGCCTGCACCTGCACCGTTGACAAAGCTAATTGCGAATCACCCACAACGCCAACATAGGGAAACATCCCTGCACCCGCGGATTTCACACCCGTTATGGTAACGTTGTTACTGTTACTACTACTCAACCCGTTGTGGCCATTCGCCGACGGGAAGGCACAGCCGTGCGATACTGACACGTGGAAGGGAGGCGGCGCGGCACGTGGCGGAACGTACACCCACGGGGCCGCCGGGACCACCATGGAACCCGGAGGAGCCAGCAGGTGCGGCGGCGGGGCGAAGGCGGAGATCATGGGGTTTCGCGCAAAGGAAACGGCGGCGTTTCGCGTAGCCTGTAATTGCGCACGCTTCAATTGTTGACGCTCTTTTTTGTGCGCGTTCTGGTGGCCACCAAGTGCTTGTGAATTTGCGAACTCTCGGCAGCAGTATTGACACTCGTATTTCCGGTCGCCGGAGGAAGGTGGTCCGGAACCGGCACCGGCGGAGTCCGGCGAGGCAGATGGGGAAGTGGAAGATGCCTTGGTGGTTGAGTCTTCCACGTCATCATGAATGAGCACCTCGTCTTCCTCTTCCATGGTGATGTCTTCATGGACGCTGAAGCCAAAGATCTTTAGGCTTGTTGGGGAAGTGGGGTTTGGTCTTTTGGCTTTGTAGTCAAGTTGGGTTTCCATGGACGTGATTTGAGTTGAGTTGAGTTGAAGAAGGGTAGTGAAAGTGTGGAACAAGAAAGGTAGGGGTAGTTTAATGTGCTTGTATTAAGGAGTAGTTTGTTGCATGTGTTTGGGTCTATTTATACCCAGGATTCAATGGGTTTTGACAAAAAGCAAATTTTGTGTAGAAATTTAGAAATAAAAGGTGAAGAAAGTGGGGTCATTGCGGATGTCCCAAGGAGAAGAAAGTGTGTGAAAATATGGGAACACCACCCTAGAAGACCCACAGCCAAGGGACCCAAAGGCTTGGAATTTGTCTCTTGATACAGTTTTTATCTCCATTGCCTTTTTACTCCTTTCTTCAAATTACAAAGGTCTCCCTCTTATACCTGTGTTCACTTTACAATTTCAATTAATGCAATTTTAAATGAATCTTCTGTATTTGGTTTAATCTTGAAATTGTTTAGGAATTGAAATAGTATTTATATAATATATTTAGTTCTTGCAGACACATGTAATTCAGCAGAGTCTGAATGAATTATTTGACGTGTGAACAGTTTGGGGGGTAAAAGAAAAAGAAACTGATATGCAAAAGATGGGAGGGGAATGGAATGAGGGTGAGGTTTGAGAATGTGATGCATGTGATGGGAGTATGGCACGGGATGAAAGTCTTAATGATTGGGTTTGGAAGGGAGCCACATATCATTCTCTTTTCTGCTTCACACACTTAAACTCCCTCGTGTATGTACGAGGCACTGTACATAAAATTATATATGTTTAGTTGGTGTGACTCACCAACAAAATAAAGGGTAGCTATTTTGAAGGGCAACTCCTAGTCTCTTTCAATCAACTTGCATCTGCTGAATTATTTATATGTAGCAGCATCAAAGCCATTAAACTGGATGACTAACATATTCAAAATTAAAATAGACAGTTGGACCCATTCCTTGGTTTATCATCCCAACCCATCACACCCTTTAATAATTGGTATGTCTAACTCAAATCAGTAGAGAGAGAAAGAAGAAAAAAAAGTCATTGTAGTCTCTATTTATGAATTAGGGTTTGGAGAAATTTCAAGCCATGCTGTCTTACTACTATAAGTATTCTATTTAATTAACATGAAAACTTTGTGAGGATGTGTGTACTGTCTTAAAAATAAACTCCACATCTATATACATGTTTAGTTTTAGACCCCGCCCAAGAAGTTTTCAACAGGTTAGAAAAGTTTTTGTGATATTTGGCAATTTTCAACCTAAGTTCATGCATTTGAACGTTGCGTAAGATGGCCAATCAGAAGCTTACCACCTTGCATAATCTACTGACAAACATTTGTTAAAGGTCTGACTCAACATGAACTTCAGCATTCAGAGCCAATTCATTTATGACACGTACACACACATATATCACTCCATAATGCTCATGCCACCCTTTTCTCCATGACTTTATTTAAGATGGCTAAACAATTAATTAATCAGGCATCAATTCAGAAAACAGATGTTCCATTTGAAATCGAAAGTTCTCTTTATTGGACACTTTTGACATAACATATTCCATCCTTTAAAACATATTATTATTATTATTATTATTATTGAACATTGACGAAGGAACGAAACCCAATAAACCACCGTGAAGCCCATGTCTCTATCCTCTCCCACCCTGGCCTCTGCTGACTCCAACTAATTCTGCAGCTGATGCAAAGAATTATGAAATCCATTCAAGGTCCCAAAATCAGATTTTGAATCCATCCATACCTCACTAGCTCACAGTATCACGTGAATGAAAAATCCTACCACTGAACAAAATTTGATAATCTGAAAATTTAAATATTAATATTACTAGTTTTTGTTGGCTGAATCTATAAACCGACAGCTTCACCCACCACCATTGCACATATATCTGTCTCTAGAAAAAGCAGAAGGGGCCCTACAAGTGAGATAGATAGAGAGAGAGAACAGCTTTCATAGTATAGCATCCAAGATCCTAAACCAGACCATATATGGCGTTCAGATCTAATTAACACCGCCCCACTAATCACTGCTGCATGTCCCACGTGTCAACATCGTATTCCCTCCGTATTCATCTCAGGCTAGATACGCCTCTTTCACACAAGGGATGTGTTTTTTTGGTACAAACACCGAAATGCTCCAACCAAGACCTACATCATCTACTCTACACATATTTTATATATTACAGTGCTCTTATACTGATATCTTGTGTGTAATTTCAAGGAAATATTGTGAGGCAGTGAGAAAGAGGAAAGAATTTTCATAGATGTTTATCCTTTGACATTATTCCAAGTTGGATTCTTGTTACAGATGGCATGATGGCAATTTAGTGAATAAAGTCAAAGATGATACTAAGTTTTGGGATAGAGGGTTGTCTGAAAGGGCGTTGTAATGTTATGACATGGAGGTCATTGAATTGAATATTATAAGGTTCAGGTGTGTTTGCGAAACTTAGGGTTTGGGTCCCCACCGTTACGTGTTGATGATGATGAATTATTGTTTATGATGTTTGCGTGATTGACGTTGAAATCTATATATAATTTATATATTGGTTTTAGCTTTGAGAGAGATCTCTGCGAATCTTACTAACTCCGAGAGAGAGTGAGAGTGAGAGCTTTTTGTAGGTTTGTAGTCTCCCACTTAAAAAGCATAATTAATCATAATCCTAATACTTATGCCAATATTTATCATACCAAATTTTAAATTATAAAGTATAGCCTTCTTCAATTCTTCAATTCTAAAGTTTTCGTCACAACTCCTAATGTGACCCACCCTGTCCCCTCCTTCCAATATGCGTTCTATTTTTAAACCAAATTAGTCAAATTTCCAACATTTTTATTTCTTATATCCCTTGACACATATAACCTTTACAGTGAATGTTTATATTCCTTTTTAATTGCTGCCTGGATTCGTAATAATAAATTATGATTAGCATAAATCTCCCTGTCGGTTCCAATTCATTAAACAGGCACACCCTAAAAATCGAATGGAGAATAAAAATATAAAGATGAGAAATATTTATTTATTTATTTATTTAATCTGTTTTGGGCAAAGTAGGTAGGTATTATAGCTGGGCCACTAAAATTGGAACAGGCCCCCTCCGAAATGAACACACAACACAGAAAAACGAAATTGACAATCTAATATTGATGTGTGTAGTCTGATTGAAAAAGGTTAAAAGGAGTTTCACGTAGAGACAGTAGTTGTTGTTGGGACCAGGGGTGACCAACCAAAATGTTTGTACCAATTTTTGGCTTCATCTTGTGTGTTGTTGCCTTCCATAAATGGCTTTCTTAATTTCTTCTTCTACCCACTTCGCTTTAATTTCTTTGATTACGATGTTTCACACTGTTATACCTTATTTCCAAATCATATTCTCACCACTCTTCCTTCTACTATCTTCTTTTTCTATCTCATTCATTCATGCATCCAAAATTATTAATTACTTCTTTCATTTACTTCATAAAATGGATTTTCACTAAAATTACCATCTCTATTTCAATTTTCCTGCTAAATAACCATCTTAATGGTAAAATTAATTTCAATGAAATCAGTACTTTCATCTTGTTTTTTTCCCCTGTGAAATTGGAAGTAATTCTTTTTTATCCATGCTATTATATATAATACTTGTAAACTATACTTATGAACTAAAAAAATTATGGTTAATTCTAGATGTTATTAGTAGATGTTACGATTACAAAAATGGTTTTTATACTGTTATTTCTTACATCGTTAAAAAATATTCTCATGTCTTAGTTGAAAATATCAAATTAGTATTGGAATAGAAAATCGACATCGATCATGGAAAAGTCTGATGTACTTGACTACAGATAGCACTACACATAGGGATGACAATGGGTCGGGTCGGGTCGGGTCGGGTACGGATAGTGCCTACCTATAATCTGACCTGACAAAAATAGATCCTCCCGCTATCCGACCTGCTACCTGTTTAAAAAATATTCGCGGATATTTTAAAATCCGCGGATATCTGCGGATACCCACAAACATTTAAAAAAATATATTTTTATAAATTATTAAAATAAAATTTAAATAGAATTACAAATATATATATATATATATAATATAAATTAAAATTTAATTTTTGTTTCGGTTGAATTGGTTCGAGGGTCGGTCGTCCTTATTTGCTTTGTTCTCTTTTGATCTTCAATCCTTCTGGAGAATGTCATCTACTCCGATTGTTGACGTGCAGAAGACACTCCCAGGCTGTAGAGACAATTCCATTGATTAACCATTAGTGCATTATATTTATAGGCAATCAAACCCAATAATCAATACCATATATTTTGTAAAGGGTAAGGCAATCTGACCTATTAATACCTATTAATTGTCCATAAGTGACAATTAATTCGGATCGGTATACTTCATATAGTACATTTTTAATTAAATTTAACCTTGTAAAATATAAATTAATGTTAATTTTAATTAAATTTAACTTAATAAGATAAAAATTAAATTTTTATTTTTATTTTTTGCGGGTAGCGGATATCCGTGGGTAGGATAGTATAATACCCGCACCCGACCCGTTTATAAGCGGGTATTAAAATACCCACTATCCGCGGGTTTCAGGCAGTGAATATTCCCAAGTATCAACTATCCGTCGCAGATTTTATCGGCGGGCGTGAATTTTTTTGTCATCCCTAACTACACATCAATATCTAATTGACATTACTTCTAATAAAATTTTGATAAAAATAACTCAACTTCATTATGTATGCATACTAATGTTTAAAATTTAATATGATTTATAATATATGAAAGATATATATTATTACCTCAAGCTAATCCTCTCTAATTGCTCTAATGGTGATTTTGATCCAAAATATGACATAATAACCATATACACATGAATATGGAAGTTTGTTACACTAAACATTACAAAGAAAATAATCACATATCAAGATCATAAATTGACATGCAAAAATTAATAACTTAAATATCAATGAGTTCCAACCTTTATATACTTGAATTTGTTGTGCACTAGACTTACCCACAACTTTAATTAAATTTGAAACATTTGAAGCAAGGATTAATATTACTATAACTAAGTATATAATATGAAAAAAACTAACACTTATATTTGTAACATGGATTTCAAGTTAGGTTTCATCTTCCTGTGTAAGAATAAAGTCATACAATTGTGCATTGTCTTGGTATGATGACCATTAGTTGTCAATAGATTCTATCATGAATCACAAATAGTTAATCGAAAAAAATATTTTTCATAATTTGCTAAGACGTATACAAAAAAGTCTAACATCATAAATTTGATAAAATTTCAGTAGTACTTTAGTCTTTGAAATACACAAAATAAAAGTAATCACTTATGACCAGATATGCATCCAGATAACAAAACAGAAATATTAATCAAAATTTTATTAAATTTATACATAAACTTCAATGTACAGTGTGAAAAATAACTATCAAACTAAGTTGATTTTGCATAGTGTATATTTAAATCGTCTTGCGCAAAAATTGATATTAAAAAAATTAAATAAGCATTCGTCTTTTAATTTTTTTTAACACGTTTTTAAGAATAAATTAAAATATACATTTTTCTTTAACTTTTTAAGTGAACAATATATTATATGCAATATAATTGACTATCGGTATTATTTCAATAAATTTCAGATCGTAAAATCAGTAAAGTAAACATATTAATTTTTTTTCATTATATTATATTATGTGATCTAAAACCAGGAAATAAAATAATGGAAAGTGAAGGATAAAGCAAAGGGAAAAGAAATTTATATAAAAAAAGATATTTAAAAATAAATGTTTTGATGAAAATATAAAAAGATATGTATAGAAACTAAAATGTAAGTAAAAATAATTAAGTGTTACGCCACAACATTGTTAAAGGTTTATTTAGTAATTAATAATAACTAATAAAGATTTTTTTTGGGAATAAAATCTAAAACAAATAACTTTTTTACATTAGAAAACAAGTAATTCAAAAGAATAGGAAAAAAATATTAAAATCATTCGAGTATTAGGAAAAAAAAGGTTGAATAAATATACTTATTAGAAAAAGATAACGAACATTTTAACCCTTCTATAAAGTTAGATCGTCAAGACAATAAAATTAAGAAATATAAAAGATGAATAAAAAAGCAGACTCTTTAAAATGAACCCAAAAATAAGACTGAAAAATGAAAAGATATTCATATCGAAGCTAAAATGTAAACCGAAAATTGAAGAAAAAGGAGGAAAGTTATAAAAATAATTTACGAAAAAACTTTATAGAAGAGGTTAAGGTTATTTAATAGTAAAGCTAAATGATATTTTCCGTATTGTAAGATTGTTTTATCGGTTGGGACCATACTAGGAATTTGCTCACATGAACACTTAAAATGTGTCTTGACTTTATATAAGTTGGAGGTGGTGAGAAGATTGCCCAATCACACTTAAGCATTGTTATTGATTGATTAACAACTGTCCTAAAAACAATTAACTAAGTATTAATTTTAAAATTTTGAAGTTCTTGTAATGGTTTCCACCAAAAAACACTTCCGTGGAGGGCATTAATCATGCTTTCTTTTGTTGTTGTTGATTGAAGTGACTCCGATATTATCATTAAGATCACCCGGATCCTAATTATGGCCCACCAACTTGTGCTTATACTAAATTTAACCAATCAAATTATAAACCCAAATATTTAATAAGATTATTGCATAGACATGATCCTATCATATTAGAACCCCATTAACTTTCTAATCATCTTTCTTTCTTTTTGCAACCATTACTTTGGAAGCATCCATAAAGGATTAAAAGATAACCTCAATGTGACTTAGATTTCAAGTTGGAAATCCTTTTTATAGATATCTTCCAAGTGCTTTTTTTAAGCACCCCCTAACAATCTGCGTGTGACTCAATTAGCCTCTCCATCTATTCCAAGTGACATTACCTACTTCATTTTAAAAAACCAATTTCTTGTATATTTTCTGGGATGGAGTTACCTTTAAGTATATCTACTTCTCTCTCTCTCTCATATAATTAACAAAGCAACAATTAATAACCTAATTAACGTGAAAGGTAAGCCTAAGTAGAATAGATAGAAAAACGTAATTTGAAAACCCCCCTTGTACTTTTTATGAGTTTTATATATGCATTTTAAAGTTTTGGAGAATGAAGTTTTTGATAGATTAGAGGGAACTGTTGTAGTCAATCAATGAGACAAGAACAAGTGCGTGGTTTGCTAATAAAGTAACCAACATTTATACCACTATATATATATATGCTAATGCAATATGCCACTCACATAACATATAACCCAAACCCATCCATGCTTAGGGAACATTTGCACGTGACATTTTTTTTATCTAACATTAACTATACATCACCCATATATCTATAATAATAATAAAATAAAAAAACAATTCTGCAGATTATCTGCATTCACCAGATGCCATTTTCTGCTGTTCCACCCTCTTTCCTATTTAATTAACTTTGATTATTTTCTATGATTGAAATGCTTTTTAATCTGTATATGTTCGTCCCCAAACCTAGATTCTCCATGTTCATTCCCCCCACTTTTGCCAAACATAAGACAACTTTCATTTTTCTGGAACTCTTGTCTTTCTTGTAAAGACAAACGTTGATTCAGATTCCTATAATTAAAACTAATATGCAATCACAATAAAGTTAAGTAACATAAATTTAAAATTAGATGAAGGTGACCTGAGGGTGCTCGAATCTTGCCATACCTCGACTATTGTTCACCAATATCATACAGATATTTGCTATCTAATTTCAAATCACGCCTTTTATTTTTATTTTTTTGTGTTTTTCAATTGCATAAACTGAATTGATTATGAGGACGTAATCTCAATGTGAGAGAATTTTCAAACTGAATCCAATAGAACCGTTGAGTAATTTAAGTTATGTCCTTGAACAAGGAAGAGTGATAAAAAAAATGCTTTACTTTGCTACCTACCTAGGTACGACGATTGGATAATTAATTAGAAAGGAAACTGTCCACGAAATGGTCGGATGTATAAACATAATTATTAGATTCTGGTTCCTTGAACGAAGGAGGAACTGGTTCAGTAAATCCAAGAGTGGGAACCCAACATAAATTTGGGCAACTTGCTTTAAAAATAACCAAATAGTAGATGTCCACTGCTTTTATAATTTTCTTCAGATGTTACTCTTAAATCTTTCACTCCTACTTTTGCAACACAATCAAGAATTCTTCACTAACAATAATTTTTATAAATAAATAAATTATTTTGATATATCTTGCATACACCAGTACTTAAATTTAAAGAGAGTTGTTTATCTTCAAATAACTCTTATGAGTGACTTCAATTGAAGATGCTCGGACGAACAATTGATAGATTTTGTATAATATTGTGTACGTATAAGAAAAAAAAAACAAGTTGAAATTTAAGTCTTATAATAAATTTCCATTGAAATAAAAATTTAGTTTTTATCGTATAAAAACGTACTCAAATAGAAGTATAAATCGAATTTTATAAATACAAAATTGTAAAAGTGTAAGTCTTATGAAATTTTGCAATGAAATTTTTGTAAAATATATCGCAAAAGATTTTGTAAAATATACCTCTTAAAGTCGTTTGTAATGAAATTCATCGCAAAAGACTTTGTAAAATATATATATCTTTCCTAACCTTGTCTGTCACGAAAAAATATGAATGTTCGATAAATGATTGTGATAGATTTTCTTTCACATGAAATTATTTAACTCAAGATTTAACATAAAAAATATTAAATTACTCCCTCTATAAATATTTCAGTCCAGACTTTCATCACAGTTTGTGATGTGTTGGTTAGGAATAAAAGGTGGGAAAGGAATAAAGTAAAACTAAGTGTAAAAGAAAGGTTGGTCGATTATGTTTGAAATTTATAGTTTGCAACTTAATGAAAAGATGGCAATAACATATCAGACCCACTCTTCCTGAACTCCTTGTTGGGAGTCAAAAGGTAAAGACAAAAACAGTTTTTTGTTTTGATGGAATCAATCTATAATGCATTCTTCCTGTCAAAACAAATGGTAATGTCTATTATTTGTGACAACTTAGGACTACAATCCTTCATATGTTGACTTGTCAATCTCTCTTCCCCATAATGTTTGATCTGTAATTTTATTTTTTTTAAAAAAATCAATAATAAGAATAAATAAATTCATACCAAAATTAAGTCAAAGCAAATTATGTGACAGCTTAACACATCAATATCAAAGCAGCAAGACGTGAGATAAAATTATAGGACAGCACGGAATCAGATTGATAATTGTTAAATTTGTGAAACGATAAATATGATTTACAATTATTAAAAGATAATAGTTTTAACATACATGGCAACAAATGAATGGATATTAGGGTAAAGCATGTACTGCATTCTAATTAATTTCTATAGAAATCACCTCTTTTCAAAAGTAAAGATTCAAACATACAACATAAAAATATCTACAGTGTTTGTATATGCAGAGCAAGGATGAAGAAAGTAACTTACAAGAATGAATTATCATTACAAATAACAATATCAAAATTATAAGTGTTGATGATAGGATTCTACAAGGAAATTGGATGGTGTGGATCCTGTTTGTTTGTAGGAGTGCAAAAATATAGGAAACAGTAAAACATATACTGTATACCTTCGAATGCATCACATACCAATGAACTGATTAACCAACTTGTCGGAACCAAGCAAATGAAAAATATTAAACTGCAACTCCAACCCAAGCTGACTGACAGAGAAGCAAAACCATGATTACTAACTAAAATATCAACCCAACCTCTTATCAGAACCCCTAATATTCAAGTTAAACCATTTCTTTTTGCCTGACTTGTCCTTCCCATCTGATCCTCCATCTTCACTGGGGCTCTCTTCACCAGTCATTTTGCTAGAACTTCCATTGCTAAAATTACTACCATTTCCACTAACATTGGTTGACTTCACAATGGTGAAGGAAGAATGGATACCATCCCTTTGTTTCAGAAGCTCGTCTACCTGCATACCAAAGCAGATAAGGCCTTAATAGGGTCACAAAGACATAAAAAAACTTTTAATTTATTCGCTTCACGTATTTTTCACCAACAACTGCAAAAGTATCTCTTTATTTTCTATTTTTAAAAACTTGCGAAGGAAATGGTGAAATAAATAAACTATAACATGTTTTCCGCAATTTCACCAATATCTTCAGAACAAGTAAAATGTAATAATATATAATACATGTTCTAAAAATTAAAACGAACCAAACCAAACATGACTTGAAGTCTGCACATGATAAAACTGAGTTTGGAAGTCGCAAAAAGAAAGCAACCGGAAATAATATTTTATAGCAACAATGTTTACAATTCCAAAATACACAACTCAAGTCATGTTATAGACAAATCCGGAATTCATGCGCAAGCACCCAAAGAACATCGTATGCATTTAGGAGTTAAGAGTAAGGGCCCTTTAACACCAGATAGGAGAAGGTTGTCAAATTCTCGAGTCCAGAAACAGATTGACTAGTTTGAAATCAAATGTAATTTTTGTGATTACCTCCACAATGACTGTTCTATTAGTAATCAAATTGTTTAAAGAAATTAACCCCTTTTTCAATTTCTTACACATTAAGAATTTATGCTTTCATGAATTTATATATGTAGTTTAATCTTATTTAGCACTAATTTATTATCATTCTTTACTATTGTGATTTGCTTCTTTTCTTTAATATGCAGTGGAAATATTGAACTATTGTACGATGTTATGCATACATGTCTTACAAGTTGACTTTGGATCTACGAAAGCTCCCCTCCTCAACCTCTCAAATTTGACAATCTTGGTATCAACGACAAAGTGATAGGGTCTGCTAGTTGCCTGGAAAGTATAATTGCTAGCAAGGTCTGAGTGGGACTTCACTTTATTCATGCTTAATGCTTCGGCCCAAGTGACTAGGATTTGAATCTTATCCCAATGTTGAGTAACAAAATATGGCCATATTACAGAGAGAAAGATAAAACCTTTATTAAACAAGGGCTCACTATGATTTGTTGCAAGACCTGCTAATTATATTTGGTAAATATTATGATTTTCTGTCCAATATGACCATATCCTGTTGCTTAACAAGAGAACTTGCAATCCCAGTAACCATTGTAGTGGGATACATTAATGAGTTTATTTTAAAAGTCAATTCTTTGAAATCGAGTACATCAATCATGTGATGATGTATATTAAAGACAACCTAAGATGAGCATCATATGGCATAATAGTTGAATTATTTCCTTTGTGTATTTTAGCCCGCCAACACCAAAACACCAGGAATAAAAAGAATGCAAATGTGTGCATTTATAAAAATATACAGTGATGTAGTAACAGTGGCACAACTTGAAAGAACGTACAGATTGTTTTTCTTTTGTGTATCTGTCTGTCACTTCCTGATAGCGCGCCAATGCCTGAAGGTATTAAGAGAAACAACAGTCCTTATAATGTCTCAAGAAAAACACTAACAACGAATGACTAAAGAAAATAATAACCTTTCTATATTCTGCTTCAAATTGGCGTAGCTCATTCCTCTTTCTTAAAATCTGAGCTTCAACATCCTTCAGTTTTTGGGTGGTATCTTCATACGATTTTGCACATACTGCCTCAATAGTATAGCTAGCAGTCTTAAAGAAGTTATCACCTAAACAATATTAAGTTGAATCAGGGTAGATGTAACTAAAACAGATTAATTAAAAATAGCCTAAGTTGGAAAAAGATCAATATTGCAAAATAAATTATTCAGACCATAAACCGCAAATATGTGAGTGCCAGCCTTTAGTTCTGAGACTTCACAAGGCTGAAGACCTTCCAACCTTTTAAAGAAGGCCCCTTCAGGATCCTTAGCCATCGCTAACTGCACATAGCACTTACGGTAACCACCTTTTCTAAACAGTCCGCAGCAAAGGAAAAGAAACCTAAAGCACATAATTTCCATACCGCATTCACTGTTGAATCCATTCTATACACTTGAAAATGTAAGAAATACATTCCTGCAGATGTCACCTTGCCAGTCTTCTCACTATCTTCCTGTATAGAAAGATAGATTCATACAATATCAACTAAATATACACCCAATTCGGATTTTCACATGCATTACATCAAAAGATAACTAGCTGCAGTTTGTGCAATCTACAAATCAATTACAAGTAGCGAATACCACATGGTGTATCTCAATATTATTCACAGAAATAATTGGTTACAACTTGTGGGCCATGCAAAGCTCTTTCACAGAAAAATGGTGTTATGTTTCTCTGACTTGTGAGGAGCATCCACTTACTTTATATAATGTTTCTGCATGAAGTGTTTTGCAAACATTGGCATTATGGGGACTTGGTTTTATCCAGATGAGAAACACAATTACCATTAGTCTTAAATTTTTAACGGCAGTCATGGCAGTATTCAAATATGTGCCATCATGCTTTTCACTTTATTTAAATTAAAAAAATCAACATATTTTTTTCTAACAATCAATGACTATCAACATTATGTTACAAGCAAAAGACTAGAGAGAGAAGTTCATCTATTTGTTAATGGATAACAGTAGAATAACCTAATAGTCTAGACTCTTCCAGAGTTGAAGAAAACACAAGACTTGAATTCTCAAAGGTTATGTACCTTCCCACGACAACAGGTTTCACTTTCACAAGATTTATACGCTCATTCTCAAGCCTAAATGATTGATGGGACTTACCACCGCAACTCACTCACTGATGGTATAATTATTTCAATCTTATATTAAACCAACAAGTTCAAAGGGTAGAAGGGAGTAAGTGTAGAGCAGTAGAAGCACTAGGACAATGAAATTTACCTGCAATGCCAGACCATAGCCTCCATTCACATCTTGTTCAAAGTAGAGCAACTGAAAAATCACCCTTCAATATTTCAATCCAATACCAAAACCAGAATCTAAAGCACAAACGGACAAGGGACTTGTTAATAAAGACATAAAAGAATAAGTGATACTTTGAATTTGCTTTGTGCTGTTGAAGTAACTCTTATTACAATGCCTGACTCAGCTTGTTGTTCGTTTATTGTCACACCAAAAAAATGAGCACATTGCTTCTCTACCTGCAACAAATTGTGACATAAGTGGAACACATACACGACCAAGATGACTACTGTCTTGCTTCATCCATAGTGAAGAAAGTAAGAACCTTTCCGCTAACTGATGTTCCAATTGGAAGGGGTCTGACTGTAACAGTTCCGTTAAGAGCTTCTTCCAGAACATTAGCTGAAATGGTAGTCTTGATAGGGACACCCAGTTTACTGTAACAAAATAAAATAAGGAATAATTCAAAGCAAAGGAAGAAGAATTTTGAAAACAAATAGTCTTGCACTAAATGTACACCTGAATAAAGCTGCAAACATTGTGTTCACTGTCCCAAGATTAGACAAATCAATCTCCATGTCCATGCTATCAGCATCAAGTGCCTGATATGTATTGGCGGAATATCTTAAAGAATGTTGCATATCAATATGAGAACTATACCAGGAAGAATATGAATTGAAATGTTTAAAAGTTTTTAAGTGATACATACAGATAACACTACACAAATCAAGATATTTACAATACACCCATTAAAGGAGCAGAGCAGTGAAGAAAAATGAATTTTCAAATAATAACAAGCCATAAGAATGAAGATGAATGCATGGATTGAGGGCAAAGAAAAAATTCTAACAAAATAAAACATAGATAGGTAAACCAAAAAGTAGCACTTGTGTACACGAAGTGAATACTGAAATAAATGACAAAAAATTCACCTCTAGCGTGTATGAAATACGGTTTTGGTTAAAAGAATATCATACATGTATATATATGCATTCCATTAGAATTCCAAGATGCAGACAGGTAATATAAATGTTTTAGTTCCTCCCTCCCGGGATGTAAATGTTAAATAATAATACAATCTAGCAGGTTCAAACATAGATCACAAGAAAATTAAGATGTTAAAACGTGCTGATCATGCTCCCTAGAAAAAAAAAAATACAGCTAACTAGAGAAAACACAATTTTTATTTGTTTGCTACTTTGCCCAGAGAGATAGCTTAAGATCTGTCCAATATCAAAAGCCATATTTTTGTTTTCATGCTGTAGGAAGAGTTGGAAAAAAAGAAAACAGAAATAGAAGAGAAAACAGGGTTTGGTTTCGCATGGAAAAGAAAGGCACCTCAAATCCAGCACTGTCATACTGCCTTCTCTTTTCTGGGTCAGACAAGATACTATAAGAATATGCAACCTCTTTAAATAGCTCCGAAGCTTCAGGATTGCTTGCATTTTTGTCAGGGTGATACCTGTCAATTGTATAGAAATGTGTAAAGAGATCCCGTGCACGTTTTTTCATCATAATTGGCACATATAACCAGAAAACAAGTAAACAAACTCTTGTTTTATAGAAAACCAAAACAAAAAACTGAAATCAGTACTTGTATATGGTCTAAATTATGGACAAAACTTAAATAGATGTTTTTGGTGTTATTCTACAATGAGAAAGAGTTCCGAACCTATTTTGATCTGTAATGCAAACTCTGTTTTGAATCCCAATCGTCCAACCTCAAAAACAATGTAGCTGGATAGCTGTTATTTAGAAAGTTTTATATATTTTATATAATATATACTACGTACATACACATTCTAAAAAATGATAGAAGTTACCCAATATATGATGTTCACAATTTTCAATAGAAAGTCATTGATGTCTTAAACAAAAACATACAAGCAAATATCAACAAAAAGTTAAATAAAAGTTTCCTACATAGGAATCATCATCTTCTAAATCCAATATTTCTTTATCATTTTGCCACCATTACAGAAGTAAATTTCCCTTTTGGAATTGAAACCCCAAAAACGGCCCTCGAGAAAAGCCCTACAGTCACTTTACAGAGGTTTCTGGAAACAACTCATAGCACATCCATCCCAGCCGCTATTCGGCCCATTATTTGGTCTGTTACCGCCACTAAACTAAACAACTCGGCAGAGGCCCCCTGTAGTAGCCATCTTCCGCTATGCTGCTACAGAACACCATTTAAAACCCTGATGCAAACCTTTACTAAGTAGATAACTAGGGTGAACCTCCAAATGAGTTCTGTACTTACCAGATTTAATCCTCCTCCCAGATCTCCGTGCCCTAGCCCCCTTCTTTGTTTCAGTGCCATTTGTAACATGAGAAGTTATTACTACTACAGATTATATAAGAATGTTTATCACCCTCAAATGTTCTTCAATGAGCTCTCCCACTTAAGAAGACACGCCAGCGTTTTACACAAGATAAAATTCAGAGAAACCCTCTTTCTCATTGAAAAGATTATCCGAAATCAAACAAGATGGACACTACTCCATTTGCATAGAAAAGAAAACCACTTAAAAACAAAACAAGAAAACCTAACACACTTAAAGCAAACAAAGACAGCAACTTCCCAAACAGACAGAACGACATGTGCAGTACCCACATGGAAGTTTCAAACTATACTAAACACGCACAAAATCAAAAGGGGAATTGAAAAATCAAAAGACAAGACAGAAAACGTACTTAAGAGCAAGCTTTCTGTACGCCGTTTTAATTTCTTGATCGGTGGAATCCCTTGACACGGACAATACCTCGTATGGGTCACGTCGATTGGCTGGGGTAGACGGTCCTTCCATTTTTGAACCCATTCCCATTTACTACCCCTTCTCTCTCTTTCTCTTCAAACGCCGTGCAGCTCCAAAGGCAATAACTTTGTGTTTCAGAAACAGTGTGGCATGTTACTCATCGACCCAGCTGCCCCAAGATTTGAATTCAAAAGCAATAAGATGTTCCCAACGAAGGAGGACGGCACGCGATTCAAAGCGGCATTGGATCGGTCGTGAGTTGGCTTCTTTCCTCGGAATGGGAAAAAGCAGAAAAATTGCGAGGTAGGATTTGGGATCTAAGCGAAACCGAGAGCGAGGTCAATTTGAAATGAAGAAAACGAAGCCAAAGAAAAAGATTGGGATTGGATTTTGAATTTGCAGGAAGAGAAAGAAGCTCGATTGAGTCTCGTAGGTATGTCTTCTGTGTGATACGTGCCGCTTCAAAACAAGTTCTTTCTTTTTATTTCATTTTTTAGTTTAATTGGGAATTAGGAATGCTCAAGGGTTAACGTTTGACCCAATTACATCCCGCAAGTTTTCATTTACCACTTTTTTAAACTCGTGTGCCCGGATTTTATTTTTTTTTCACATGTAATTTATTACATGACATCAAAATATTACGGGCAAATTATATAATTTTTTTAGATATAGGTAATTCTTTGCTAGTCCATTCAAAAATAAATTTACATTTATTTTTTATAAATTAAATATTATATTTTTATTTTATTCTCTAACTATAAAATCCTAAAAATTAGGTTAGCATTTGGTTTGTTCACCAAATTAAGCATCTAACGACCAGATTTCTTTTAACTTTCGAATTTTTCACAAAAATTAATTTCGTTCGATGAATTTGCATAATTCAAAAAAATAAATGAACAAATTTAATAATCAAATTGACTTAAATAATAAAAAATTAAACTATTCAAAATACTCGACATAGAATAAACGAGTCAAAATATGGATTTCAATAAACAATCCTACCTTTATAATCAATTAGTCATGTATCATTATTGCAACCTTGTAATCTATCCTATAATGCTATTATAATTAATTTAGCTTTTTTCACTTTAAATGTTTATCTTCAGAATAATAATATTATTCTGAAATTTGGGGATTTAGTGCATGATATTCAATCATAAAAGAATTTTAAGTTAAGAGGATAGCCTTTCTCATACTATTGATGATAAAATTATAAAAAAAAAAAAAGTAAATAAAACATACTCTATTTAAAAACCGGATTGATTAAAGTTGATTCTTAAGAAATAAATAGAGATTAGTAAGAGGTGGGTGGAACACCGATTAACTTCATTAAATAAGTGATTTTGCGATAAATAAACTTAAATGTATAAAGAAATTAAGATAAAATATATTTTAGATTGATATTTTACTTTTAGTCCCTAAAATTATTTTGTTTGATTTTTAATAAATGCATAAAATTAATAAATAATGCTATATATAACAATATTTGGCACGTGGATTGACTTAATATTTCGTATTTTTATCAATTAAATTAATCAAGGTCATCTATATTTACTTTTGTTAAGCATTTTGATATATATATATATATATATATATATATATATATATATATATATATATATATATATATATATATACTTATTTATTACAAAAAGAATATATTTTATATTTTAACTTTCATAATCTCGCAATTGATAAAATTAATAAATAAATCTGACTGATATATGATATTAATATAATTATCTAAAAATTTAAAAGTAATGATAAAGTACATGTAAAGCAATCACGGAAACTATTAAACGTTAAGGAAAAATATTTTAAAACAACATCATCATTCATCAAGTTCAACGTATATAGTCTATTTGTTCACATGAATAAAGTAATAATCGTAATAGAGATAAACAAACACATAAAAAACACCAAATAAAATAACATGATAAACCAATGTAAAAAAGGAATTTATATAAACAATTAAATTGTTTAAATACATACAATATAAACAAGCTAAAAATAAAAAAATAGTATAAAATACCTAATAACATGTTAAATTTTATCACAACTTTATACATTCATACATGAAATCGAACTCAATTTATTCAGCTATATGTATTGATATGAGACATTGATAAATTATACACTTATGATATACTTTATTATTCTATAGAGTCATTATCAATGAGTTTCAACATACTACACACAAAATTAGTTCATAACATTTTTTATTAAGATAAAACACCTAAACTATGATTTTTTGCACTTCTCACCATATACATTATCCTTTTCTACTTAAAATTGGATACATTGATACATTTATTAAAAGAGTTCATTTAATTTTAAGCGACCAAAAATTAAACATCCAAATTTTATAGGACCAAAAGTAACTATTCAAACATTTCAGAATTTGTTTATCTCGTTTGTCTTTGTTGAACTTAGCAAAACTATTTACATTTATGGTCCAAACATTTTTTATTACTAGATAAAACAAACTAAAATATAATAAGGAGTATAACCTATTTTATTTTAATAGTGTGTATATATATATATATATATATATATATAAAGAATTACGAACTTTATTATATGTTGATGAATGTTTTCTGTACCATGTAAAATTAGCAATTCAAATCAATAAGTTTAGCATTTTTTTTAGGGAAAAGGGTGTTGAATTTATTTCACTTTTTAAAATAAGCACATATATGCTTCATTTTCTTTTTAATCAAATGGGTAAAAAATAATAATATACTTTTAACTCTTCGAGTAAGATAATGAAGAGAGAAAGCAAAAAGTAATGTTTTTTAAATAATATACTCCAAGCCATTTAGACTTTGAGAGGCTTCTTAATGGTGTGCACACCAACAAAGAAATATAATGTTAATAATATGGTTTTAGATGTCATTTTGCACAACATTATTGTCATTTTCCAAACCACGTACAGATTCCTCTGCCTTAGCCCTATGCTTGAATAGCATGCATAGGAGATTTTAGTGGGATTAAAAAAAAATGTACATGTGAAGTTTTGAGCTCACCTACTGCACTGCACCACTCAACTAACTCACAGTAAGTTAAATTTTGCAGGCACAGGCACTAGGGGCTGGCCCATAAATGTTCATAATACACTTTTCTGCTGAAGTCTGCTTCAACGTCTGTTCATAACACTTTTTTGGTTTGAAGTAGGGACCTTACTTCACTCTCTCAATTCATTCACAGTTACTTTGGCAATGGCAGCTCACAGACTTGCTCTCGTAATCGAAAGCCCTTCAAAGGACGATGAATTTCTGCTCCTCAAGCAGCCGCGCCCTCCCAAATTCCACGACGAACAATACGACTCTTTCGTCGATTCTGATCTCTGGGACTTGCCCTCGGCGCAGTTAAACCTGCTGCTACCGGATTCGGACCCATCGCTTCTGGTGGAAGTTGCTCCCTCGCATGCCGAATTCAAGGACTTCGATTTCAGGAAATTCGATATCCGTTCGGCACTCAACGAGGTAGTGTTCTTAAATTTTTTTATGTATCGAGTCTTTGAGCTTTGGTGATGACAAATTTGTGTGAAATTATATTCCGATTAGGTGTTTGGACAACTAGGGTATGGGGCGGTTGAAGGAGGAGGTTGGAAGTTCCTTAAGTATGTAAAGGAAGCTGCCTTTGGACCTGATTTACCCGTTAACACAGTCTTCGTTGGTGGGAAATTGGTAGCGGCTGAGGACAAAAACTCTATAGGTTTGCTTCTTCTCATGTTTGTCTTTTGCACTTCTCATCATCATCGTTATCACTAAATTTTTTTATTTTGGCTGATGTATGAATTGAGTTGTGTGCTATAAATTTGTTGTGCAATTATATTGAATTTTATCTGTGCCCATACCTTGGACTGCCTCAAGATAGTGATGCTTGTCTGTTTATCTATGCTCAGTTAGTTTCTGTTGCTCTGCTTTGTTTAAATTAGATTAAAAACTAACGTGAATTCGTATCGGAAGGCTCCCGCTATGTGAAGGTGTGAGAGATGGTCATTGTAGGCAGCCTTATCTTTGCCTATGCAAAGAAGCTGTTTCTGGATTCAAAGCCATGACCAACAACTGTTGACATAGACTACATTTTAGCCCCCTCCTTTGTTGAATTAGATCGTTGAGAAAATTTTCTGTCTAAGAAAATATGCAATTTTTTCTTTTGAACAGAACTTGGAAAGCTGAGGGGTGTTTACGTTTATTCAGTGTTACTTTGTTTGTTATTTGTGAAAGGTTAACTTCCTCTTTCATTTGAATTTTGGATGCGTTGCTAAAAGTTTTGATTCTCAGCATATGAAACAATTTTCCAAAGCAGCATGGTTTATTTACTGGTTATATGCTTACATACACATGAGGTTAGAGATGATGCTAATATGAACACTCAGCTTCAAGTCTAACTCTGTTTGAAATGACCTGAGGTTTTTATGCAGACAAACGAAGAGGGAAGACAAATTTCATCAATTCTTACTCATCAATAACTTTATATAGTATGTGATGTTTGTTATTCCATCATTAGATTATAATTAATCATTGTCCCGATTGCTTTTGTGTCAAATATTGTAAAATTTTAACTCTAATAAATTGAGAACTATTGGGAGAAACCCAAATCTCATATCGATTAGAGATATGACCAAAATTAGAAATGATGTCCTGGTGAACAAAAGTGGAAGTGGCTTCTGCTAAACAAATGTTGCTATGCACTGATGCTTTCATCATGCCAATGGATCTGTGTTGATGACATATTTGACACAGACACAGTCAGATACTTTTAAAGTATGTATCTATAGTCTCGGTAATTAAAAGTAAAAGAGTGCTAATATACTTAAAAAAAAGTGTTTGTCTGTAAGTTAGAACTGTTACTTTTTGGTACAATTGATAGTCCTGCATTACAAATACTTGTTGTTCTTTGACTTAAACCTCGATCCAATAAAGGACTTCATCGGTGAGAGTTTGCCACTTATTTATTACCTCGTGCGAAAACAAAGACAATACTCATCAAGGATCCCACACTCAAACCTCTTGTTCGTAAAATAGCCTCATCTATGACATTCCATTATTATATATAACTATCATCCTTTTGGTTTTTATACTGTTCCTTCATTAAACATGCATAACATATAATCTTTGTGATTTATTCCATGAAAACATTTTTAGGAATTGATGTTTGAGTACCGCCTAATTAAAAAACAAGTGTCAATGATAAAAAATGTTGATAGAAGCAACTTTCATTCTCACCACTTGTTTGTATAAAACTATAATTGGTATACACATTTGATTTTTCATAAGTTTAATTTGGAATATATTTAATAATGATTTTAAATTTTAATGTGGTTTATTTAAAAAATTACAATAAAAATTATTTTATTTTGTGAGTTATATATTTATACATGTGTTTATGCGTGTGCATAAATACATACTTTAAATAAATTTGAACATATCGTATTTTATGTTTTTTTTCAAGATGAGAAAAATCGTAATGTTGTATACGTGTATAGTATCCGTTCATCATGGAGCAAATGTTTTGAGTTATTTCCCGATGTATACTTTTTATGAGTAATCTAGCTAGTATGAATGAATCACAACCCGTTCTCTAATGCAAGTGTATGCTTTAAAGCACCATTAATTTATCTTGTTTTGTTCATTTTTAAATTTCAATTTTGTCAATAACATTTTTTTATTAATTTTAGATATTTATAAATCTATTCAGATTCATACAGATGGATGTCTATCCAAAGCTGTGTTAACTGGATTCAGGAATTGAAACCATGTGGAGATCGGGTTGGACCATTGGTTGTTCTTGGTCTTATAAACGAATCATCTTTCTCTACAAAGTGGAAAGTCCCACCAGCCATAAACCACCAGGTTTTCTTTCTTTAAATTTCCTCCCTTTCCTTGGTGGGAGCATATATTATTATTGGATATTGAAAATTACAACTTCTAAATAAATCTGGAAGGGATACTGGAGAAGCTTTACTCTTTTTTAGGGCAAGAATTTAAATAAACTATAAAACCACTTGTTTTCAGTTGAAAGATTTTGTTAAATCAAATCTCAGAGAGCAATAATTTTCCAAATGCTGTCATGGCTTGTCTGTATTGTATCAATAACACACCCCAGACCCCACTCTAAACATTACTTTTTGGATTTTTTTTAATTTTTTTTAATTTTTAATTTTTTATTTTTTTATGTTGAGGCAAGGCTCCAGCATTGAGATTTAGCATGTTTTGTTTACTAGATTTTCACTGCCCTTCTATATCTTCACTGGCAAATCTGCTCATTCACTTTGGCAAATCTGCTCATTCACTTTGTTAAGTGCTTACGGGTTAAAAGGACAAAAAATTCTCCAATTGAATAACACAGACGGTTAATTTTCAGCAACTCAAAACTCTGTAGTCCAAGAACATAGGTGTATCTGGATATCTCTGTACATAGAAAGGAGAAAGAGGAAGCTGGCTTTTTATCCTTCAAAGTCATTATTTTATAAGCTGGTGAAAAATGAAGTTTGTTTTCATTTTCAGGAGTACCCACCTGGTGTTATCATTATACCTATGAGAAGTAGGACATTAAAGCCTTTTAGCACGACAAATTTGGTGGTGTTTGCACCTGAAAATGTTCCAAATAATTCTGAAGAAAATAATTTTGTTGCAAGTGGAGATGCACTCATCGTTGATCCAGGATGCCTATCTGAATTCCATGTAGAGGTATACTTTCTCATTTCATCCAGCTTGTGCATGTAGTCCATGCGTATGGCCTCGGATTCATCTTTTATCCTGTTTTCAATTCCATATTCATGGTATGTGCATTTCAGTTTATACTTGATCATATGAGTTAACTGTTTCTGAATTTAGTTTGATGTTGCTTATGCAAAAGCAAAAATAAGTCATTTGTTTGAGTGTAATGACTTGAACTTTTTCTATTCTGGTGAAAGTCATGTGATTTTTGAGGAATTTACATGGAGATATACGTTTGATGTTTTATTTCTCTCCTCAATATATACCTTCTATTATTGGTTGATTTCTTATTTTGCTTTTGAAAGCTGGTCTCCTCATCAATTAAATCTTAACATGTCACTCAATGATCAGCTAGAGAAAGTTGTTAATGCTTTGCCAAGACAACTAGTGGTCTTTGTCACTCATCATCATCATGATCATGTAGATGGTGAGTCTTTATTTAACTTTATTGATTTCTGCTTTTTAAGGTAGATTATGCTACCAGTATGGTTGGTGAATGGTGAAGTAGCAATGATAAATAGTCATTTGTACATTTTAAGACCTTAAAGCTAAATGAGAACCAAGAAGCAGCAAAAGATATAATCATATAATTGTTAGTTCTGCACTAGAATTCACCATGTAAAAATCATTACTTGTTCCTCTCTTCTGGTATGATATTGACTGTAATGGACATACTCTTCTTATATTTCAGAAACTTACATTTCAAATATATTTTTTCACCCTTTGTGACAGGTCTCTCAGTTATCCAGAAGTGCAACCCTGATGCTATTTTGTTAGCCCATGAAAAGACCATGCATCGCATAAGCAGAGGTTATGTTGATATTTTCATTTCAATAATGTTAAATGCGTACAGCTTGCAAACTCGTATTTTTCTAGTTTTACATTAAGGCCATATTTGGATAAATTTTTCCTTAAGCACTTACAGGAAAAGAAAATAAGGAGGTAAAGTGGATTAAGCTTCTCCTACAAGTTAAAAAATCAACTATGCCCTAAACTTTTATAGACACTTTATTTTAAGTTCTCCAAAAGCTCATGTACGTAAGTTTAGTTTGATTTATGGAAGAAAAAACACAAGGCCTTGTTTCTCTGTTCCTAAAGGGATCTGTGGGGAAATTTTTCCAAAAAATGCCTAACTCAGTTGTTTAAAACTAGAACAGATAAAATAAATTCACACAACTGGGAACTAAATTACACACATCCATGGTGATGCAAGATATATTCTGTATTTGTGTTGAGATTTCATAAAAATCTGGGTTTTGAGCAAAAACTTATCAATCATGACTTTCGTATGAACTTTAAAATGGTCACATTAAAGGTTCAAAACCCATAATTTTGGTATCAACTTGATTAGTACTTGTGATTCATGATAATTGTTTTTGTTGCTATTTATATGTTAGGTGAGAGATGCTAAAGGATATGCTTGGTGTAGTTTTATGTAATCAGGGTCTTGATAAAGTTAGTGAAATTTCAGGACAAGAGAGCAGAAGCAGTACAGCTGATTGCAATATTTTTGGTGTCTTCAATCTTATTTTCTTACAATTAGACCCCAAGGATCAGAATTCAAACAGATTGTTTGGAATCATTAAAAATGGATTTGATTTGATTAAGAAACCAATTCCCAAGTCATTTAAAAATAATATTTGCAACTCATTTAAACTATGTTTGGAACGTGGCACACAGATTTAATTCGTTTCATTCCCAACTTCCATTGCATAGAATAATAGAATTTCTCTCTCAAAAAATCTAACAAGTGCTAAATAATCAATCCGAATCATTAAAACTAAATTTGAATCAATCCACTAATATTCCATCTGCACCTGATTTGCGCTAATTTCTAAATGTACACAACACTTGTTTTCAAAGGACTTCAACATCTTAACAGTTTTGGTTTGATACTTACAAATATATCAGTGTGCTTCTAAATTATGGTTGCAGATTGATTGGAAGTGAGTTATCTTTATCCAAATTTTTCTATCACTTTCATGCATATTTTGAGTACAGTGCTATAACATTCTTCTGTTGCATATTGGAGTCAATTCACAATTAAATTTGTTATTCATATATGTGTATATGACTACTGATATACAGTTCTATTAAACTTATATTTCATGATGACAGATGATTGGTCCCTTGGCTATACCTCAGTTACAGGGGATGAAGACATTGTCATTGGTGGTCATAGATTGAGAGCAATTTATGCACCGGTATTTTTCACCTTCATATTCCTAGTTGACTTGAAATATCTTGTCTTGATCATATCTATGGCACACCCACTATTTTAAAAGATTTGTATGAGATGTACATTAAAAATCATTCAAGGGTATATTTGAGCAGTTAAGCATATAGGAAGATAAACTTGAATAATGAAAGGAAATAAAGAAATATATTATTAATAACCGTCATGCTAATTAAATTCTCAACTCTTCTATTTTTAACAGCCACATTATCTTAAAAAAGGAAATAAAATCTGATGGAATGAATGTGAAGATTCTAATGAGATTTTTTCCTAATTACTATGGAGATATTGGGATATTTTTATCATGATAATCTTCTATTTACATCACTTCCCCCAAGTTAGTAAATGAGTATTAGTCATTCTCAACTTACCACAAGATCTTGGAATTATTTGTGTGGAGTCCCTTCATGAAGATGTTTGCTAACTAGAGTCCATTGTCAAGATTTTCTTTGATGATAAGGGTTTGTCAATTTCAGCATGTTCAGTCCCATCATCTTGTATTGGATTAAGAGCAATGCAAGCTGACTTATTACCACAATACATTGATACAATTGTCAATCTTTATTTTAAGATAATCTATTGTGATCATCATCCAGAGTCCTTTGCACACACCTTGAACATGGATTCGAATTTAGCTTTTGCACTTGAACAAAATACCCTATCTATTTTTTGCTACTCCAGGTTTCTAGACTTTCTCCCGAAAACATTGTACCCAAAGGTAGATTTTTTATTAGTAATAGAACCTACACAATATGCATTAATGTATATCTTCAGGCTCAAAGTGACTTCTTTCTTGAAGAGTTTCCTAGACTTGACTTCAAAGAGTTTTGTCAATTGTTTGCATGTGTCTTTTTCTCGGATCATACATAAACTGACTTATTACACTATCTGCATAAGCAAAGTCTGGTTTCATGTGTGATAAATAAATAAGTTTTCCTACCAATTTTCTATATCAGGTCTTTTTGACACGAGAACTTGCTTTACTCCCAATTTGTTCAATAGGAGATCAAGTGCATATTTTTTTTTGTTTTTTTTCTAATAAACCAACTCTATCCCAAGGAAATATTTAATTTTCTCAGTTTTTTCATTTCAAATTAGGCCTTTAATATAGTAAGTATACTTGTAATAGAGTGTTTTATGAATAGAGTATGATCTGTTTGGCTTTGCTTATATCTTAAGGAAACCATTGTTTTTGTAGATCTCCCAAACCTTACTTTTGGAGATTATTAAAGACCATGTAACTTATAAGACGTTCTTTAGAAGTCATACCTTATTCCTTTCATTATGAGTTTAAAATCCTGGAGGAATCTTTATGTACACTTCTAATGGTTCATGAATAAAGATATTCTTCACATCCAACTGGTACAAGTCCAACAAAAATGAGTTGTCAAAGCAAGAACAACTTGAACAATATTCACCTTTGCTAGTAGGACAAATGTCTTCTCATACTGATTTCCACAACTTTGAGTGTATCCCCTTCCAACCAATGTAGCTTTATACTTGTCTAGTAACTCATCAATCAAGAGCTCTGATATACCAACTTGAATAATTAGGGGATTTAAGAAATATATAATTAATAACAATTATACTAATTACATTCTCAACTCCTCTATTTATAAAATCTAATAGAATAAATATGAAGATTCTAAGGATATTTTTTCCCAATTACCATGGAGACATTATGATATTTTTATCCTAATAATCCCCTATTTACAACATATAATTTCTTCAAATGGTGAAATTGTGCTTTTTCCCTCCTTTAGAACCATTTGTTTTTGCCTTAAAGAGTGTCTTGAAGTTGTAATTGAAAAACCTTTTGAGTATCTTCTGGTAGCAGTTTTTGACAAAAATGAAAAGAAAAAATTTATCTCAATTTAAATTAAGTATTACTTTAATTCTTAACGGAGTTTGTATTGAAGTCATAAGTATGGTGAGATCATATTTGTTCTCCATAAAGTTGCTTTTGTTTTCTGCAAAATTTGAAAATTATGTTCGGTTCAGGGACATACAGATGGCCATATGGCACTTCTTCATGCAAATTCTCATTCCTTGATTGTTGGTGATCATTGTCTGGGGTAAGATTCCGTGCTAGATAATAGATAGTAAGTAAAGTTTAAATATCATGGATGGAATGGATACACTTTCAAATTTCATATGTTTCATGTTTTTACACATATTTGAATGGTTTTGAAACTTTCATTACATTTGAATGCTTGTCATTTGGAATAATTTCTTAGTTGGGCTTTGGGCTTCTGTTTTTTAGATACTTGAAATTGTAGTAAACTATTTTACTTAGAGTCCCGATGCTTTTTTGGAAGTGCATGGGGTTGTCTGTGCAGTGTTTTTTCTAACTATTACTTGCATTTTTTATTTGATAAAAAAATAAACAAATATTGCATGTTACACAAGCTGGTGAACTTTTTGAGTTATGAGATGGTTGAAGTTAGCTCATTAGCTGTCTAGAAGTCAATAAAGAGTAAATTATCTACTTCCAAACTTTACTCTTTTCTTTCTAGTTAAGTGAATTTAATAAAGACATGAAGGAGATTTAGGAGAATCAATCTGCTAGAGTTACCTTCACCAAAATCCTCTTGTCAAGAATTGATGACGGAATATATGTCTACTTAGTTCTAATGCAGACAAAGAAATGGTTTGGCATGCTGAATTTATGTTATTTTATCCAATGTTGAAGCCATCTCATTTCCTCTCTGCAGTTACAATTATTTCAAATACCTACTTTATATTGAAGTTCTTTTGATCATGACTCTGTTAAATTATTAATTTACTTTCTTTCAGTCAGGGAAGTGCTGTCTTGGATCCAAGAGCTGGTGGAAATATGTCTGTAAGTGCAAAATGACGTCATATTGAAAATGCATATTATACAATTTAAATTGTAGACTGAGATTCTCTTATAAGAATGTTGAAGACTTGGAGTAAGATCCATTAGTCTGCATTTCTGATATCAGGGGAATTTAGAGAGGAGGGGAGCTGATTTATAACATTTAAAGTGTATTGACCAAAATAACACTATTTATATGTTGAACTTCAAAATTATAATGATATTAAGTAAATTAAGTTTTAAGATCCCTCTTTTCTCCTTGTGAACCAAACAAGAAAAGGTTACTTTCCCTCCCTTCCATTGAAATCCTCACCCCCACTCTCAACCAGACATAATATCTAATTAAAATTTGTCCCCTCCCTTCTTCACTCCGTTAAAATCCCTCCCCTCCCTTACAGATATGTGCAAACTACAGTTACATCTTTGGAAGTGTTCCATGCATTGGGATATATGTCTGTCTTCGTGATGCACCCCATTGCATCTTCACCTTCAGAAGAAGGCAACATTTTTCCAGTTTGCAAAACAATGGAACTTATTTGACAAAGTGGGAATGGAGTCTGGTACTGCTTTTGGTGATCCCTGTGATATCAAACTAGAGAATAATATCGTTGGTGCTGCAGCTGGAATCCATCTTGCACTTCAGCGTGTAAATTAGGGCTTGATCTTAGTCACACTAGTCATCAATCGGTTGGGCTGTATGTCTTTTCAGTGTCATGTTATGTGAGTGCACTGGTTGATTTTGTCCCATGAGCAATACTTGGTTTCTCAAACCTGAACTATTAGTGGACAACACGTCTCTAGGATATCTAGTTGTTGACCATTCTAATCAGAATTCGTATTACTAGGAATTGGTTAAGATGGAAATGCTGGAAAATAGGTGCAGAAGCTAGAGAGTTCTTTAGGCTAACAAAAATCAACTGTATTCTCCATATGATCCCATCTTATTCCCTCCTTTTTCTAAAGTATTTAAAAATTTCCTTCTTCTTTAACCAACTCTAACCTCAACTAGAAACTCCCACCTAAGGTTGTTCTGAGCACTTTGGCATCTAGGCTTATGTAGAGACTTTGAGAGGCTGCCCAAGAATAGTAGGGTTGGGTTCCCGTAAAAAGTACACTAAGGGCATCTCTAATGCAGTAGTCATAACTAAGTTCATAAGTTTAAGCTTTAGATCTTATAAGGTATTCTTATTATAAAATGCTGATGTGACATGAAAAATAAGACTCTGCGGGGATCATAAGAATACAAATTTGTGATTTTAGTTTTGAAAACTTAAAGTTTAGATAAGAAATTATTAAAATGTGGGTCTTGTAAGACCTTTGCTTTGAAGCAAAAATTGCAAGGTCTTAAAAGTGATGTAACACAGTGAGACCCACGTAAAGTTAAATAAAATACCATAGTAGGACCCTTGCATTGGAGATGACATAACAAAGAAAATGGAGTTTATAATATTTTGTTTTTTGGATGTCCTTTTTCTCAACATAAAGCTGTCATTTGCAGGAGTATTTCCAAACCACATACAATTTTCTGGAGCTTTCGCCACACGCTTTAATACCAATGCATGGGAGAGTTAATGTCTGGCCAAAACAAATGCTGTGTGGATATCTAAAGTATCATATGTTACTTCCTTCCCTTACTAAATAGCTTAATGTTGATATTTTATGTCAGAGTCGACAACTAGGTGGATTGTTATCATTATTTTCAGGAACCGCAGAAGTAGAGAAGCTAATATCCTGAAAGCAATTGAAGGTGGAGCAAAAACTTTGTTTGACATTGTAGAATATGTGTATTCTGATGTTGATCGTGGTGTCTGGGTTGCTGCATCAGCAAATGTGAGGCTCCATATGGATCATCTAGCTCAAGAACACAAGTTACCAAAGGTAATGACTCGTATTAATTTGAGAATATTTAGTATCTGTTGGTGAAAGATCCGTTGTGTCTGCCTAGAATTGCAGTCCCAGTCAGCTTTATTTGCTTACTTGTTGTCATTTTAATATTTACTGCATGTTCTACGTCTCTCCTTGACGTTTCTTCCTTGAGTATTTCTGTACATTCTCTGGAAGCATCATTGCACTACTCAAATAAGACCGTGATTTTTGAGATTATGCCTTTAGATACTATCAAAGTGGTTTTAATTTTGAATAAATCAAGATAAAAAGTGTTATTTTTCTAGAGAAGATAAGTTGGTTTCTGAGTTTATTTTCCACGATCAATAGCAGTTAGTAAAATCACGAAGCAGGGGGTGGAGCTACTTGTAGTCTGATGAGGGGCCATGGCCCCTCCAAAATTCTTAGATTTCGTTATTTTTATTTGAAATTCTCATTTAAAAAATGAGATTGTTAGTTCTATCACAATTTACTTCATTTTATAATTAATTTTGAAAATTTTATCTTCTTATATATATATATATATATATATATATATATATATATATATATATATATATATATATATATAATGCACTTTAGAGATAGTACAATTATAATATAAAAAAGTTATATTAAGAAAAAGGCATGATGGTTATACAAAACTTTTGACTATTAAATTAATTTGTAGTTCAACTCTATATTTATTATATAGAATTTATATGGAAAGATGAAAGAAACATAAAGACAGGGAAATAAGAGGAGAATAGGGAGACCAGAATATAGAGAAAATGAGAGAAACAGAAGGTCAAAGAAACTATTCACAGCATTTGACTATCATTTCAATGTGTCTAAATTCAGTCTATAGGTTCATTATCTAGAATACAACAACCTACTTTATTTATGGGCTCGTAGCAAACAACTATGAACTAATAATAGCTCACTAACGTCTTTATGTTAGTTAATATTTACACATCAATTTTATGAGGTGATCATTTGTTGATATGTATAAGTATTGTAGGGCACTTTGCAAATTTTTCCTAGTTGTGTTGATGATAGTCCAATAAAAATTACTTTTACAAATGAACAAACATGTTTGAATTTGTAAAGTTTGTGGGTAATTGGCTACATGATTATGATGTTTGATTTACTTTTTTTAATCAATATTTTACATAAAAAATTGTATATATGATCCTATGTATTGAATTATTATAAGGCTTCTAAATTTATAAAATGGTTATTGTTAACATCATTTCAACAATAAAAGATAAAAAAAGTCCTCATTCATAATATTTTATATCTTCAGCTACCCCCACTTAAGATATTTTAGCTCTGCCCGTTGTGCAGCATGATCTTTTATTCTGTTATTTACGTGTATATACATATTGAGTCTTATTGAATAAAAATATTAGCTTATGCTGTACAAAAAAAAAAAAAAAAAAAAAAAACTCCATTAGGTTGCTTCAGTGCTCTGCTGTTTTTCTCTACATAAAAAATTAATACTAACAGGAACACATGACACTGCAGTTTTTTCAAAATAAAAAATTAAATTAAATTTGAATTGTTACACAACTTTTTAGAGTATTAGCTGGGGAATGGGAGCATATTCCTCTTTCATTCTCGGCTCATGTATGTTTTTTCCTATGTCGTTGCACCGTTTTCCTTTCTAATTTTCTTTATAAAACGAATGAACATTTTCCCTTTTTTTATGCATCAGCGAATTTATGTTCATATTAGTCTCGAAGTTTTTCAAAATGCATAGCATTTGTTTATTACAATGTATTGCATTATATTAGGGTAGAATGGAAGTCAGTCATTTCGTTTGTTTGGTTTACTATTATACCCTATACTTCCTAGCATCGAGCTGAGATATAACAATATATTCTGGAAAGAAAAAAGCTTTCTTACAAAAGAAAATCAAAGAGACTGGGTGACAGGTTTGATATGCATGTGATGTAATGGTATATGTACTTTTTCAGCTTCTCTTGTTTATGCGTTGTTTTGTTTACATCCCTTACGAGCAAAATAACCCTTTCTCATCTGAATTTCTAACAATGAAGAGAATCTGGTACCTGAAATGTCAAATAGCTCTGATCAATGTGGACAGAAGAAAATAGCAAAACCTTGACTACTATTTCTAATAGGGTGGATACTGTTTTTTCTAGGATGTTGGATTTTAGTTAGGGAAATCAGATTTAACTGCTTCTAACTTTGGCATTAATTACTTTCCTCTTGCATATCAATATTTATTTTGTTGTTCTTATATGATTGATTAGTTTGGGTGGCAGAATAGTGCATAATTCATTGAATTGCAGTTTTACCATTTATGTTGAGAAAATTGTTAAACATAATTTGATAAGTGTTCCACATTGAATAAAACTTAGACAATTTTTGTGAGAATGTGCAGGATTTCTCTCTGGAAACATACAATTCCAGTTTGGTTACATTTGTTGACAATGTGGGTAAACTATAATCATGAAGAACTGCACTTATTGGCTGGGTGACTGCCGATCAGTTACTTCAATTGCATTTTTTTGAAAAAAAAATGACTCTATCCTCCAAGTCGTTGTTTGCGTTGAAATAGCATAGATAACGGGAACTCTATGCAAACTATCCCTTTTATAACAACTGAGGATAATGATTTGTGAGATTGGCTGTAATTCTTTCATCGAACTGACAGAACATGTATCTACTTTAGGATTTTTCAATCCAGAAGTTCAAAAATACCTGTGGCCTGCATTTTTTATCACGATGGATATGGGCTTACACTATTGGCAGTTTATTACATCAAATAGGGAGGTCTTCATTTCTTATTGGGGGTGTTCTTGTTTGCACTGCTGCATTGTACTGTCGAAACAAGTTCACTAAATAAATAGGTGTATCTCTGAGAGTCATTTTCACTTTGATGATCGGGAAGTGAGATTGCTTAATGGCACAACATGTATGAGAAGGAAGTAGAGTGTAAATTGTGATCTTTGATGTAACATGCTATGATATTACTGCGTTTGAGATGTTCTCAGCTAGTTTGTCATCCATTTACTGGAAAGGAGTTTTAATATTATTTTTGGTGCTATTTGATTGAATAATATAATTGAATCTTGTTTGCAGCATCACTTATTCATTTTCTTATTTTTTTTAAAAATTATCTATTTTTAATAAATTTGAAAAAATAATATTTTCCAAGTCAACAAGTAGTAGAAAAGTTGTCATCTCCTAAACTACCAATCTTCTTGAATAGCATGCAAACCATCCATTCATCTTGCTACATACATGCATGGAAATAGGTGTTACATCAGTTAGAAATGAAACAATGACTTAAGGGATAAAGAAGATAAATAAGGATTTACTGCTAATCAGCATGCATGAAGATTAGGGAATTTAAGAAGAAAGGTAAGCAAGAAAAACGTGGAGAGTGTGTTTATGAAGCTTTCACCAAATGCGGCTCTTCAATTTAGAACAAAAATTCTTGACACCAGTTAAATAAAGTTCACAATATTTTAGTCAAAAATAGTTTTAACAAAATCACCTTATATTTTAAATTATTAAATATTATTTAATATTAAGATATATTTGTATTTTTTGCTTAATTGATATATTATATCTAAATAAAACTAAAATATAATAAATTTAATTATCTTATTTAAATAAAATATTTTAAAATAAATCAATTTAATTAAAAATAATTTTAATTCAATAAAAATTATTTTCTTAAAATTGTGAAATTTTATATCCAACTAATTTATCGTACCATTCAAAATCAAACTTGGAGTGAGATTATCAAAACTTGTTATAAAACATTTTATATTTTATCTCTTACTTTGGTCTATCTGTATGAGCAAAGTATTGTAATTTTTTTTTCTATTTGCATAGATTTCTTTCAATGGTTAACTTTGTTTTTACTTTTTATTGTATTTTTAATTCTTTGAACATATATACAATAGTGGAAATGGCTTTATACTGCTTGTCAATTAAAACTACTGTATATAATAAATTGATCAACTTTTAAAATAACTATCTTTATCGATAATACACATAATACAATATAACAAACTATTACATTTATTATAAATATTCATCATATTATTTTTGGAGTCTAATAATTATACCTTGTATTTTCACACAGATTTTTTTTTAATTTTTTTTATTCTATATCTAACTAAGTTTTTACGAGCCATCCAAACAATTTGATATTAGATAACATTCAACAAAAACAAAATCCTTTCTAATGCATATATTATGATTTAAAAGTGTCCACATGTGCATTTTGTGTTCCTATATATATATATATATATATATATATATATATATAGGTAGGTACAGATGTTTGTTTAAGACACCTAAGAAATCCTAAAAGAAAGTCCAAAAACATTGAGTCTAAAGATAACTTAAAACATAGAAACAAATTATTTGCAATTAAAATAAAAAAATACAATTTATTTAATTTTCGTAATTATTCTATTATGTTCATGATTTTCACATTCTTTAAATTCATCTCTTCATGGAATATTATAAGATTCAAGATTTAAGGAGATGTGTTTTGATCTTTGACCTTGTCATAGATCCTTTGAATTGCAAATGTTTTTCTTCAAGTTCTTCTCATATATGTTTCAGAAGTTAATCCTTTATCATTCCCTCATTTTTTAAAATTATTTGTCTCCAAATTCGTATCCCTTGAAGATTCTTTATCTTTTGTAACTTTTTGAGAAAACATTCCAATATTATCTAAAATCCAATTATTAGACACATTTTCATCCTTGTCAACTATTAAAGAAGAAAAGTCACATGAGTATTTATCCTGACACAACTAACAACAAAGTATATCTATGGTCAAAAACAAGAAATCCTAACAAATTTAGATATCTAAATGTTAAAACATGAAATATCATCCCAAATATTAATACAATTACATTTGCTTAGTGTGAAAAAAATATTCTTAATATCATATTAAATTGATGACAATTTAAAAACTTATATTTATGATACTTAGATTTAAAAAATTAAATATATATGAATTCAATCGAAATTACTTTGTCATAAGAAAACTCTTAAATTAAACTTAATATATGGACTTTATTTTACTGAATATTAGTAACCCATTGATATTTCCATTAATAGTTAAATTTTATGATTTGAAATAATTAGAAAAAATTATGATTTTCTTCTAGTTAGAGATAATTTGTGGGTATCGTTATGCACCTGTTGTCCGGGTAGCAATGTTTTTAGGTTTTGTCATCTTATAATCACAATCAACCGGTTCTGTTTGGTATTAATATTCTTTTAATTCTGTCAATCTGTTAAGTTAAAAACTTTAATAATGTTTAATAATAGTTTTGAAGTTTCGTTATTTTTTATGATAGAAGTACATATTCAATTGATTATGTAAAAAAATTGTACTAATGACGTATAGCAATATATTATTGAACGTAATTTGTCAAATTATAAAGAAAGAATCTGTTAATTAAGTCATTGTAGCATCGTCTATGAACATTTTGGCTACGAGATAAAAACAAGGAATATATTAAATTAGTTGAGAAATTTAAATAATTGGTGGGAAGAAAGGGATTGACACATAACTTCGGTGGCAACGGATTCTCGTCCTGTCTTCCATACTTCTCACCTCAAAATATTACAATTCAAAGCATCACAATAATATATTAATCTCTTTCGTTTTCTGCGATTTCAGAAAATAAATATTTCATTTTCCTTTTTTGTTAAATAAAATTATAAATGTGTTTTTGGAAATTTGCAATCCATCCTTAAATTTAATTTTCTGTTTATACATTAATTGAAATGTCAAAAATCTCCCAAACTTACATTTAATTTTTCTGTTCACCTTTTTTGCCAGTGGTTTCTGAAAAATTTCTGATGGATAGAGATAAGTCTAAAAAATAAGTATGTGAAAAACAAGTGTAGAATAAAAAAATAGTAAATTTTACATCGATCTTTATTTTCTACTAGTTGGGTCTTACTTTAAAAAATAACAATTTAATCTTTTATATTTTTAAAGTGATTCAAATTGTTTCTTTATAGTCAACTTAAACTTAATCTCAAGATTCATCTTTCACCTTTTATTTTCTTTCTCTACCTCTCAAATGCTTTTTTGTCCATTCTCTACCATACTTAACTTCTTCCTCCCTCCCAAACTCAACCTCTTTTTTAACAAAAATAATAACATAAAAAAAAACTCGTTTCTTGAATTAATAAAGAAAAAAACAATCTTTTTGTTATCCTTTTAGTGTTGACAAAAATAACATCCAAAAAGGTTTATATATACAATGCAAGAGAAGTTAAGTTCAAACAACATTTCAAATAAGGTTCCCAATTCAAAACAAAGTTTTGTTTCCTATTTTTGAGAGAGAGAGAGAGAGAAGAATCGAATAAAAGGGAAATAAGAATAAGGTTGATGAAATACAGTGGAGAATGGGGAAGAAAAAGGGAAAATGAAACAGAAAAATTAATTTTGAATATTAATAGGGTTAAAATCATATTTAATTATTTTAAGAATATTAAATAAATGATTTTTTTTATAAGAAAAAAGACTAAACTGGATAAAATTTTAAAATGATGGAGATATTTATACAAAGAAAAAAATATTAAACAACTTTGTAAATTGATTTTAAAAGTTAGTTACTTAGTCAATTAAGATTAGTCACTAGTCAAACTAATCAATACCAATGGCATGGTAAAAAATATGATTATTTAAGTTATACATTTTTCTAATATTAGTAGTTAATATATATCATTTTAATTGATGCATCATTATTTTTGTTAGTAACATATTTCTTTTCCAACTTTTACTTTTATATTTTTAATAACATATTTTCTTTAAATATATTTTTTTCTTATTTGAACTAAATAACTTCGCATGAATTAATTAACATGTGATTGTGGTTATTTTAACTAATTTTTAAAATTTTGAATAATATTTTATTTAAAAATATATAAATGTCAACTTTATTTTATTAGGAAAAAAGTAACATACAAATCATACTTGACTATTTCTGATATTAATAAACTCTCGTTTATTTGAATTTTCTTATTTATTTTTTCATTAAAATTACTTATAAAAAAAACTTATTAGATGATTATTAAAAATTACATATTATTTAAAAGTGCTACTATTTGGGATATACGCGTAAATTGATGTTATCAAATTGGTATTAGATGTTAAATTAGGCTTATAAAGTTAAAGTCTAGTTTCCTATGATGAGATAGAGTTTGAACTATGGTGCTATATGCTATTAAATTCCTCTTTATTCGCAGGTTCCATATTCTTGGCATGGGAGAGAATGTTAGAAATTTTAACATTAATTAAATGAATGACCAAATTATACTATACAATTTTTTTATATCGTAGGCCTTTAAAACTAAAAATATTAATGAAAGATTCTAAAAGTGTGGTTCTTATAAGATATTGTCATTTAAACAAAACTTACAAAAATATTAAAGTCTTCAAATAGATGAAACGTAATTCCTTATCACGATAAAAACACTATTTAATTATTTCAAATTGAGTATTGTATTAATTTCCTTAATGCATCTCTATTAGAGCTAGGTACGTGAACAAGTTGGCGTGTTTAGACTTAAACTTATGAAATTTAATTTTTATAATTATTTTTATTTATTATTTTTCAAATATAATTTTTTTCTCTAAATGAATAATTATAATTCTCAATCTATTTATCTTTTATTTAATTTTCGTAAACCTGGTTTTATTTTCCTCTTTTTTTTCAATGGAAAACAGGGTTAGAATCTCTACCCATTGTACACGTTCAACTTATGTATGTACGACATGCATTGTCCCATTCTATTATTAGCATTGCCACCCACATTGACTTTTCTTGTAAACTTTTGAGAAACTAGACTTTGACACCCTTTGTAAAACAACACACCGGTTAACAACTCTCCTTATTAAACGTAAAATAATACATATTTTACATTTACGTTACAAAATTAAAATAATTTTAAAAGATAATTTTTTATACTTAAAAAAAGATAAAAAAAATATCAAATGAATATAAAGTTTTTGTTATTGTCAAAATATTATTTCTGATTTTAACAAGTAACAGAATATAGAGTCATCAAATTTTATTTGACAGCAATTTTTATCAAAAACATAAATTCAAACGCGTCTAATATAATGAATGACAATCATTTTTTGATTATTGGATTGAATTTTAATTTTGTGGGAGAAATTCTTGAATATGCTCCCATATGCCACGAGACCTCGCTTCTGTTTTTTATTTGTTTAACGAAAAGTTGCACAGAAATGGAATGGTCGAAACTTGAGTGACCAAACACGTAAGAAACAGAGGTGTTGAAAAATATGTAGTTGGCGGCTACATAACCCTAACCAGGTCTTCGTCGTATCATACCTTTTGAAAGAAAGAAAACGTCTTTGTCGTTTCACCATTGCACACTGTACCACCAACAGGCGGCACCAGTTCACGACAACAGAATCTGCATTTTCCTTGTAAACTTCAACGCGTTATTTAATGATTTCCTACTTCCAATCACCCACATGTAATATATTTATTGGTTTCTTGTAACGATTTTGTATATAATTAATCTTCGACGGGTTTCCTAAACCAGCCATAACTGTTTCTGGATTTTTCAACTTCAGTTTTTATTCAAAGCTGTTACTATTCTTGGAGAGCGTAAAAACTAAAGGAATATACTTATCATAAGTGGCCATCGTGGAACACATAGGAGAAAAAGTCACCTATCCCAAGCCATCGACTCCTGTTTTGAAAGTTCTGTTCGTGCCATAAATTGAGCAAAGGGATAGCTTTTCCTCTGCCTTTCTTCATCTCTCTCCACTTCCAGAGCTTTCTCTCTCTCTCACCTCTTTTTTATTTTCTTTCTTTAAGCTTCCATCATAGTTTAAGTCTCAAACTAGGTGAACCTTGCTATATATAAAGCACTTTCATTTGATCTTTTTGGTATTGGTCTTGTGACTCTCGAGGTATTTTAATCAGAAGATTACTTCGTTGCTGATACAGCTGTGTTCATTGTTTCATCAAGTAACGTATTTCTGATTGCTTCTTCTTTACAAGATTTTAACTTTGGTACCCGTCGTATATACCCATATACAGAGTCATCACGGAATTTGGTATTTTGTCCCCCAGAGAATGAAGGGCCAAAATAATCAATACCCCTTAAACTCTGTTTCCAAGTTTTTCAATGCTCAATTTCACTTTGTTCGGTTCCTCGCCTATATCGTTATTCTGGGCTTTGGTATAACCATTGGGGTTATCTTCAGTTTCTATCTTAGGAACTGCAACTTTAGTCTACAATTCACGCAGTTGTCACTCTCTTCCTTTCCTAGAACACAAATCCTGCCAACACCAACAGCAAAACCAGAAATATCTAATCAAACTCAAATTCAGACACAGATTCAAACTCAAACAGAAATCCTAACAGAAACTCAAACTGAAATTCAAACTGAGAGTGGTCATGCAGGATTGAAGGATTTCCTTCAGCCTCCGCAAGTTGTGCATGATATGGACGATGAGGAATTGCTTTGGAGAGCTTCAATGACAGCAAAGATCCCTGATTACCCGTTTGATCGTGTTCCTAAGGTTGCCTTCATGTTCTTGACAAGGGGTCCTCTGTTTTTGGCACCTTTGTGGGAGAAATTCTTCGAAGGGCATGAAGGGTTGTATTCAGTTTACGTGCACTCCAATCCATCCTACAATGGATCACGCCCGGAGAGTCCTGTATTTGAAGGTCGAAGAATTCCCAGCAAGGTCAGTTTTGTTTCTTATCCAGTTCCTTGTTACATTTACTATTGTTTTATTGTCAATTATGGAAATGACTATTTTTTAAAACTTAGAAAAAGTAAAACACGGTCTAAGTTGAGCGTTCTTTTGTTGTTTAGGATCACTGGAACGTAGAAATCATATTGGACATCCGATTAAAAAATAAGATGATCGTTACAAATGATCCAATACAATAATTAGCATTCAAATTGATAGTTCATGTCCCTCCCTCCATTAACTGGTTACAGCTAGCTGCTACTGGATTAGGGAAACATTTCCAAATTAGCAAACCCCAAGTGACAAAAGGACAATGATGTTTACTACCTTTTAGTGTAAATTGTACACCATGTCAATTCTTTACGAATTGATTTATTTGTCTTATCAGAAAGTACTCATCAATTGTGTGGATCCTTTGTTACAGCCTTGATGTCTTGTGTATAAAAATAAAGTAAAACGAATCTTAGTCCTCACATAATAGGGTACTACCGGTTTTAATTTTATTTCCATTTATCTAGTTCCAATACCGACAATTTGCTTCAATTTAGAAAGAAACATTGGTCAATACTGTTCATTTCATTATCTGCTATTGTCATAATGCAGGAAGTGGAATGGGGCAATGTGAACATGATTGAAGCCGAACGTCGCTTGCTGGCCAATGCACTCCTTGATATCTCAAACCAACGCTTTGTGCTGCTGTCAGAGTCGTGCATACCACTCTTCAACTTCTCAACCATCTACACTTACTTGATGAACTCTACCCAAAACTATGTCATGGCTTTTGATGATCCAAGTTCGGTTGGCCGAGGCCGGTACAGTATCCAGATGTTGCCCGATATCTCCCTCAACCAATGGAGAAAAGGGTCCCAATGGTTTGAAATGGACAGAGAGCTTGCACTAGAAGTAGTATCTGACAGAAAATATTTCCCAGTTTTTCAAGAGTACTGCAAAGGTTCATGTTACGCAGATGAACATTACTTGCCAACGTATGTGAGCATCAAATTTTGGGAGGGGAATTCAAACAGGAGTTTAACTTGGGTTGATTGGTCAAAGGGTGGTCCACACCCTGCTAAATTTCTGAGGTCGGAGATTACTGTCAAGTTCCTAGAGAGTTTAAGGAATCAGAAATGCAAGTATAACGGAGATAGCATCAATGTCTGTTTTCTGTTTGCTAGGAAATTTGGACGTAGTACTGTGTCAAAGCTCACGAAGATTGCACCCATGGTAATGCATTTCTAATACTACCATAGGTACAAAAACAGAGGTTACCTTATGACAATTCATTCATTCTTTTTATCTTGTAAGTTTGTAACTTTCCGGTATAGACTTGTTTAATCAAATACGGTGAGTTTTCCATTGGTTCCATACATCTGTTAAACTAATGATAACTGGATGTTTCAAAAACGGTAACAAAGTCGAGGAAATACAAAACCAATTAAAAGATTTTAACACACCTATATTAGACATAAAAAATAAGGTACGTGTGAAAACACAAGAAGAAAGCGAAACAAAAATAATTTGGATACCTCCATATTCCTTGACGGTCAAAAAAGACAACAAAAGACAACAAAATCAGATAAATTTCGCTAATCAAACCAGGCATGCTTTACTTTTGAAACCCTTTTCATTACAGTCTACGTCAACCATGATTGCACTGACCCAACAATTTACCCACCTGCACCAAAACATATTTTTGCCCTTCACCTCGTTTTAAAGCCCTATTATGTTAATAACTCCTACATTAATTTAACGCAGCTTCAATTAGCGGAAAACCTCGAAACCAAAATCAATCTTGGCATTTAGGAAAGTGAGTAATGGACAAGCATCAAACATATACGAGACTAAAAATAAGTAGGAAAACAAAACCCTCAATAATCTGATTTACTATACTAACACCAACCATCCACACTAGCACCTAGTCCCTTATTTCACTGACTCGTTCCACACGCATCTTCAGACATGGAGGGTGACTCGGAAACAGAGTCCGTCGAGTCATGACACGGCGACACCTCGACCCCACGCAACTCCTCAATCATCTTCACCACGTGGCTCATCCTGGGCCGTTGATCAGGTGCAGCCGCGGTACACGTCATCGCAATCTGAAGCAACCCCACCATCTCCTCCTCAATATCCTTATACCTCATCAGTTCCAAATCAAACACTTCAGCGGTCCATTCTTCCCTCACCACCGACTGGACCCACCTCGGCAGGTCCACCACCCCACCGTAAGCACTGCCTGCACTCTCCACCACAGAGGGGCACTTCCCGGTTAGAATCTCCAGCAGGAGCACACCGAAAGAGTACACGTCAGACTTCTGGGTCTGTTTTCGACCATCCGATGCTTCCGGCGCGCGATAGCCGTTGGGCCTCCCACCCAATGGGCCTGGCCCCGCGAAAACCGAGAGCCCAAAATCAGACACGTGCGCGTTGCCCTGCTTGTCGAGTAAGATGTTGGTGGATTTGATGTTACCGTGGGTGAGTCTAATGGACTTGCACGAGTTATGAATGAAAGCCACACCTCTCGCCGCTCCCGCTGCTATTTTCAGCCTCGTGGTCCAGTCCAGTGGGGTTCGTCCGGGTCCTCGGTTCCCTGTCGGAAGCACACCAATTCGACCATCAGGTTCCATTTAATTACACACTTGCCACAAGATATATAACTTTCAATTTCCTGCTGCAAAAACCTACTATGCACTTTTTGGACATTCAGCTGCCAAAAGATAAAGCTAAAGGCCAAATGTTGCAGGAAAAGAACATAAAGCACTATAGTTCTCCTATTCTTTAAGTTTTTTTACTATTGAAAAGCAGTCCAAGACAAAGGAAAATCAGTCTGCATGACAATACATTGTCCCGATTCCCAGGGGTTTATGATTGTGATTTGTACAACAACTGTTCAGTTAACAGTCCCTTTATCTACAATGGCTGGAAACAATGTATTAAAAAATTACTACAGCGTTTGAAGGAGGGAGAAGGGAGGAATCATCATAAAGAGAACCCACCCAATGCACATGGTTCATGATCAAAATTTGAAGGAGACTCGTATGTGGACCCCCCAATGAAACCAACTACATCTAACCTACATAGAAGGTAACCTACACACGCTCTGGGTATGGTCCTAGCTGCAACGAAAATTAATTTCAAAGCAGTTTACCCACTCTTGAGCTGAGGGGCAGCTAAAGAACAAAAAAAAATGTAAAATTTTGTTTTATTTCATTCATGTGGCCTGTGACATACAAACAGACAAACAGAAACAGTCATGAAGGTGCAAATGAAAAAAACGAAATGACGTAGGTAGGTTAGAGATACCGTGAAGGAGCCAGAACAAGGTGGCATTGGGCATGTAATCATAGACCAGCAACTTCTCCTCGCGCGCAAAATAGTAAGCTCTCAAACTAACGACATTTGGATGCCTTAACCTTCCCAACACCTCCATGTGTTGCTCGAATTCCCTCTTCCCTGTAATCTGCGCGTCCTTCAGTCTCTTCACCGCAACCACGTTCCCATCATCGAGCACTGCCTTATACGCGGTCCCAAATCCTCCCTTTCCAAGCATTTCCGCAGATGCTCGCAGCAAGTCCTCAAGTTCAAACCTTTTCTCACCCTCGAAGAACACCATGCGACCCCTCTCAAACCCTCCCTGAGCAGGGTACGGACTTGACGAATACACAATCTTCTCACTCTCAAAAAGCTTCGTTCCCTTCCCTTCTTTTAACTTGTAGTTTCTCCAGAAGTAACAATACAAAAGCAAAGACACTATTGCAAGAACCAAAACATCACCAACTATAATAGCTATAAGCGCCACCGGGCTTATTTTAGAAGCACCCTTCTCGTGGCTTTTACTGCTTGACATTGGGGTTGACGTTTTTGGCATTGAGCTTGGTGAAGATGATACCGTAGGTGTTGGGTTGTTATGGTTCTGTGGTAACAACGGCGAAGCAATGGCGCCTTCTGATCCGGGTTTGGTTGGGTCGGATGCGCATTTTTTAACTGGAGCACCACAGAGAAACGGGTTTTGCCCGAACGATGATTCGGGGAAACTTGATAATGCTTTGGGTATCTCGCCGGAGAGGCGGTTGCCGGAGACGTTGAATTCTTGGAGGTCGGGGAGGTTGAAGTCAGGAATGTGGCCGGAGAACTTGTTCCCGTCGAGGCGGAGAGTGAGGAGGTGGGTCAAGTGGGAGACCGTCGCCGAAATCTCGCCGGAGAAGTTGTTGTTGGACAGATCGAGTCGGTAGAGGCGAAAGAGCGACGTGACGGTCCCCGGAAACTCGCCGGAGAAGGCGTTGCGAGACAAGAAGAGGAGTTTGAGGGCGGTGAGGTTGGAGAGGTCGGGAACGGGACCGGAGAAATGGTTTCCTTTGAGACTGAGAACTCGGAGCTGAGTTAGAGAAGTCAAGGGATGAATGGAGCCTTGGAGGTCAAGGTTTTCGAGAACGAGTCGGGAGACACGGTCGCCAATGCACGACACGCCGCTCCAGGAACAGGGGCTGGTGCTGCTGGTGTTCCATGTTGTGAGCTTCTGGGAAGTGTCTGAAGCGGTTTTGAAGGCCACGAGAGCGTCGAAATCTGGGTTACTGGAACCTTGAACCGTGAGAAGAAGAAAATGAAAAACCAGAAAAGGAGCAAGGCGAGAGAATCTTGCTGCCATTGTTACTCTCACAGAGAGAGGGAGAGAGAGAGAAAGTAGCGAGAGAAGAGTGTTTGCGTTTGAGGCTGTGTAAAAAGGTTGGTGTTAAATGTGGAATTAATGTGAAAATGAAAGGGCTTAACGGTAATGGAAGGAGAGTAATAATTTGGGTGGAGTTATTGTTATGGAGAGAGGGATTAATTGAAATGAGCGTATTGTGTTAATGCAGTTCGTGGTTTTGGTGGTTTCGGAATACTGACACATCCTTCTGCCTCAAAAGACTATACTAATATGCAACTTTTTGCTGTTACGTTCAACTGAAAGACCACTCTGTCGTTACTGTCCTCAAATGTTTATGACCAATAATGGATGGTGTTATTGGTAAGTAGTGCTACTAATCTTTTGTTATTTTCTAATACGTTTGATGGAGACTTCATAATTTATTACGTTAGTTTTATATCCACTTTTCACGGTACCACATCTAAGAATAATTTGAGGTACTTTTTTTCAAAAATTTACGTATAGTTATTAATATACTGCGATTATACCATACTACTTACTAATATGCTTTGATTATAATATTTTGTTGATTTAATTTTAATAAATTAATGGAGTAGCAGAAGATAAATCTGGGATCCAATAGTAAGTTGAATTATAGTATTATGGATGATAATCGGCTTCACATTTTGGTTTTGGACTTACATAATGCACGTGTTGTCCCATTTCAATGAAGCATTAAATACTTCTCTTTCTGCAAATGTTGAGCGTTTTCTTCTTCTCCGTCCTTTCTCCATCAAAATCTTCTTCATATTTTTTTGGCTCCTACATGGGGAACTTCACTTTTTATATTGCATAGCTTTGCATCGAGAAATGAAGAGTGGAGGACCAAAAACGGAGTTCAAATGCTATATATAAATAAAGCTCAATATGACAGAGATAGATCTTGGACTCAGCTGCCAATCACTTGTTTATTTAATCTTTTGAACTAATACTCAATTATTCATTTTTTATTGCTAATTGCTAGAAGAATTGTTCAGAACTGAGGAGATTCGTGAGAAGCTACCTCTCTCTCTCTCTCTCTGTCTCTCTGTAATCCGTACTAGAACCAGTCTGACACCAGCTTACTCTATCATGCCATATTGATTAAAATACGACTCTAATGTAAAATTCACATAACCAATCCATTAAAATTGAAAAGAGTATTATTTAAATAATTCTCTCTAAATTTAAGTAACCTTTGTATGTATGTATAACTTATATTAAAATAACTTTTATATAAATAACTATTATACACAATGGAGATGTTCTCACACGTTTCGTACCATTTAATTTGTGTTTAGTATACTTGAAATAATTTGAAAAATAAGAGAAAGAGATATAAGAAATAGTTAAAATGATATCGCTTATCTGAAATGAAATAGAGCAGAAAATTTGGTGAAATTTAAGTGATTGCATATTTAATAGAAAATAAAAGAAATTTCTTTATGTATGAATATTAATTCATGGATTTTATTTTAATTTTTGTGTATAACTATGTACGTTTAAATGATTTACATAATGAATCATGTAGGAATGATGATATTTTATGTAATCTATTTAAATAAAAATCAGGGTTTTGCTATCATATAATGATTACGTTTCAGTTATTGGGAAGCACCAAACAGTTTCCAATAACAAATAATGTCAAAACTACACTGACAAAGTCATGAAAACAAAAAAAGTTCATGTTGCAATATGCATTCATATGCTTTGTAGTCTATTAGTCAATAAGAAATGGATTTTAACTGATTCAATGATGAAGAAAAGATTTATAAAATAAAATTTATCTTTATTAATATATTATAATTTTATTTTATCTTGTAAGAATTTTAAAACATTTCATTATACTAAGAATATCGTATATTTACGTCGAAACATCAAATGTAAAAATCGAAAAAGATATAATGTGATAGACTTAAATCTTGACTAAGATATACTATTGTAACTTTAATATCATACGGAAGTAATAAAAATTATAATCAATTCAATCATACACGACAAACTGTTAAAAAGAATCAATTTATTCGGTTAATTATGTTATAAGTATTCTGCTAAGAAGAATAAATGTATTCCCTTAGTTATGTTGTAAGTGCATTTTTGCTTGGTTACACATTTGGTAGGCATGGGTGCATTCTTATTTAGTTTATTCTCTTATCTTTTTTCTTTACAAAAGATCAATTCATCAGCATTATTCGTTTTCTTTATTTCTCTATCTCTTCTGACATGGTATAAAGAGCTTGATCTCTTACAATGATTTTTGCTTCTGCAACATTTCATGTTTCCCTCTCTTTTCAAAACTCTTCTAATCCATCAACTTTCATTTTCTATTCTAAGAAAATTTCTTAGTTTGATGGCAACAACTTCTTGTACCATTAAAGGTCTATAATTCTTGAATTTTCTTGATAGCACAAATGTGTCTCTAAAGTTCGTCATGGAGATGAAGCAACTACCAGTCTACGAAAAATATGATTATCTAATAGTTGTGTGGCTTATCGCTTTGATACCTTAAATGTCTTCAACCATATGCTCAGAGATTATGGGTTTCAACTCCGCATCTCTGAAATCTAGAAAAAGTTTACAATATGTTAGTTAATCTAGAACTAAAGTCAATGCAACTTGTTCCATTTTTCGTATAGAAAATACAGACTAACTTATTTGACTTCTCCAACATAATGTTTGGTCAGTGTGTTTGTTGACCGACATATGACCTACATAATTTTTTTATAAACTTTATTTTTATTTAATTAAATTAGTAAAAACAATATTTTTATAAATTCATTTTCTAAAATAAATTATATTTGTGATTTGTAATTTTTAAATACAACCTTATTAAAAATAGAAATAACTTTGAACTATACTAAAATACAAATAAGGGAGTTAAACTTTGAATGTACTAATCACAAGTGAACAAGTTATTTTAAATGGATTGAAGAAGAAACATAAATAAACAAGTTATTTCCTACATTTTAGGAATTTTGATTTACATGATTAAATCTTTAAAAAACAATTAAATTCACATGCACCAAGGATTCTTTTGACTTCTAAATTTTTGACTCGACTTTATATGGGTCAATATAAAGCAGTTTTTTTTTTATCTCAATTTTTTTCTTTAATTTCTATAATATGTGAAAGGATCAACATATTCTTATTATACTTAAATATATTATAAATTATATAATTCAAAAATATTTTGTTAATATTTCAAATTATAAATTCTATAACATAAAGTATTATAACTTAGATACGCATATATAAAATCAAAAGGCATAACGAACCATAAATAAAATTGGGGAGTGGTGACATTTATTCATCATCTATTCGTATTCAGCTAACAAACAAATTGCAATCAATATATCTTATCCAATTAAATTTAAAATTTGATTTTTATAATCTGAATCGTATTGTATATCATAAAAAAAAAAAACATATCTGTAAACAACACGTTACAGAAACTGATCAGTACTCGGTGTGATCAGAGGAACTAGGAGGAGATCTGGGAGGTGAAGAGAGATAAGGTTTTGGTGGTATTTGCAACACCTACAAGCTTCCTTCCATCATATCTACCACTCTACTCATTGCTGGCCTCTTTGATGGCTCTGTCTGAATACACCACAAGCTCACAATAATCAACTTTCGTATCATTTTTCTATCACTTTCACTTTTTATGCTTCGCAGTCTACCCTCCTCATTCAGCTCAAGACGCTTGTAAACCCACTGTGGAAAATATACTTCGCTTGAACCTTCACCTTCAACATTCTTATTCATCTTTGCCCCCACCATTTCCAAAACCACCATCCCATAGCTATATACATCAGATTTATGAGAGACTCCTCCAAAATTTCTAGAAAATACCTCAGGAGCAATATATCCTATAGTTCCCCTAGTTCCCATTAAGGACACAATACTTTCCTTTTTCTGACATATCTTAGCCAGTCCAAAGTCTGAAATCTTGGGACAGAAATCCTCATCAACCAATATATTGTGAGGTTTTATATCAAAATGCAAGATTTTAGTATTGCATCCTCTGTGTAAATACTCTAATCCTCGAGCAATGCCAATCGCAATATTGTAGATGGTTTTGCAGCTTAATCGAAGACTAAGCTTATGTGGATCCTTGTCTTCGTATAAGAACTTCTCTAGAGATCCATTAGGCATGTATTTATATATGAGAGCTCTTTTAGAACCTTCCTGACAGAATCCTAGTAAACTAACAATGTTAACGTGAGAAGTGACACTGATGCTGGCAACCTCGTTGATGAATTCCTCACCGTTACCTTTGGAGTCGCTTAAGATTTTCACTGCCACGAGGCTTCCATCGTTTAACTTGCCCTTGTAGACGCTACCGTAGCCTCCTTCACCCAATTTGTTTCTGAAGGAGTTGGTAGCCTTCTTTATCTCTGAATAACTGTATCTTTTGGCTGCAAGATGACCGTGGGTGTTCAGAAACATCTCAATGATCTGGTGGCTGGGGTTTCTCTTGTTGTAAAACCGTCTTCTAATGTACCAACCACCCAATACTATAACTCCGAGTACTCCACTCACGCATGCAACTGCACAGTTTATACATAACAATTTAGAAAAATAAAGTATACTGTTATATTTGGTTTCTTAATACTTGAATTCTGTAAATTGTGGAAACGGCAAGCAAAGATGAAATATGGAATTCTATTTCTGTATATTTTTTCAATAGTCTTATTACTTTAAACTAAATCTAATATTTTGGAGACTAAAAAAAATAGTTGTTGTAATAAAAAATGATCAAAAATACTAAATTAAAAAAACAACAATTATTTAAGTTTTTTTATATATTTTTTAGAACCTATTCCTATTTACAATAGTTTAACTATTGCTCTATGACGAAAATAAACACTGTATACAATATTATTAGTTAAGGGTCGAAGAGATTTAATACATACCTGCTATCACTATAAGACGAGTTTTTGTTGATTTCTTTCCTGAAAATTGAAAATAATAAAAATTACAAAAATATGCAAATATTTCCTAGTCAGCACAGCAAAATAATCAGATAAAACAACAAATTATTCCACGGAACAAATCGGGAATTAATTAACATTTAAATGATAAAAATAAGATTAAATATAAAAGAATTAGAAAAGGGTTACAAAAAAGTTACTTGAAGTGTGGACAAATGATATTTTAACACTATTTTTTGGAAAAAAAAAACTTATTCAAACACTACATACCAAGTCAAACGAGCTTTTGATGTAAGAAAGGATAAAATAAAAACTAGTTCAAATGACCTGATAAACACAATCTTACGTGTGGTGTGTCTAAAACAAACAAATTATATATAAATTTTGTGACATTAAAATAGTTATTTAAAGAATCATTTAATGTTTTTACATATCAAAACATTTGTGAATCTTCTTAAAATAAATCAAATCTCAAAAACATCTTATTCTAAAATACTTTAACATTATTGCATTTTTTAGTATTAAACATCATTATTATAAGTCGACGAGACTCAACACAGCGACGGTGGTAGAATAGATCTTAGGAAAATGTATTTTAACAACTTTAAAGGATTATGTTTGATAGATTTTTGTGTCATGTAACAGAGGGAACGAACCTTGGTCACAGTAAAACATTTCGGTGTTGTCAACTCGGCATTGGCCTCCATTAGCATACAGACACCTAGAACAGTTCTGAGATAATTCTATTCCAATTTCGATTTCATAAGTTACGTGCTTGAAAGGATCATTGGGATCAAGATCCACAGACAGCACCTCGGAGCTTGTAGGAAGCTGAACCATTGTACATTCTTTGAGGTGACTGTAGCTGGAAGAAGGGTCGGTGTCCACAAGAGAATATAGTGTTTCGTTTCTGCAAATTGCTGAGTTAGAAACAGAGTTGTTTGGTGGAGCACTGAGGGCGGGTCTACATCTGAGTACGTCTACGTAATGATTTAAACGAGAAGTCTTAGCCAAGGGAGAGCTAACAGTGAAAGTATAGTTGTGGTTGAAGGTTTCACAACTTCGTTGTAGCAAAAAGTCGCGGATTTCATCGTCTTTGACGGTAATCTTAAACTGCTCGAGCTTAACAATATCAAACCATTTATTGCTGTTTTTAATGGTTTTTTGGGCCCCTGGTTCGTGGTCATCACAGCCATGTATCACCAATATGCCACAGTCTCGGTGACGTGTGTCGGTGAAAGGAAAACTGATGTTACCGAGATCGCCGCAGTTAATCAAGGAAGGACAGCTACCACCCAATGCCGCTTGTACAAGCCATGCAAACAAAACGACTCCAGACACATGAAGTGCAGCCATCTTTGGTTGGTTCTTTCTGGAGAGTGCTACAGTAGTCTCTTGATTGGGATCTAACCTGAGTCTTATTATAATGGCCTCCTCAAAGAAAAGTCGTGAAGAACAGAGGAAACAGAGGTCACCACGGAAATGTTAGCAAGAAACAAGAAAAGGAAAATGACCAAATGGTGTTGTTATTTTCTACCACTCCGACTTTGACATGCAGCCGTTTCTGACTGAGTCAACGTCCAACAATATTATTATTACATTGAACCTAAGATCAAACCAGTTCAAAAGTCTATTTGTGTCGAGTCTCGGCGCAAACTCAGAATGTAATCGTAGTTACTGTATAACTTCCGGTAAATCACTGCTACAGTTACAATTATTGCTCTATTTTAGAAAGTAAGACACAAAGAAGCAGAATAGTGTGTTATAAATTTGAAATACCGTAACATTTACTTCATCTTATGTAGTATCCTAGCCTACAAGTCACAAATTACAATGTCTCACTTGATAAATGGATGGGAGAAGTGGAAGGAGAAGACAATACAGGTTTAGGTGGAATTTGCAATAACTCTACTTTGCTTTCTAGCATTTCCAACACTTTACTTATGGCAGGTCGGGCTGAAGGATGAGTTTGTATGCACCATAAGCCCACAATTGCCATCTTTCTTACCAATTTTTCATCACTTATATTTCGCATGTTTTGTAAGCCAAGTTCTTGCTTTGATTCAATACGATTGTATATCCAATCGGGAAAGTAAATTTCGCTTGAGGGGTCTAGCCCAGTTATAGTGTTCTTCTTTCCTCCAATCATTTCTAAGATCATCATTCCATAACTGTAAACATCTGATTTATGTGATACTACACCAAAATTTCTAGAAAAAACTTCTGGAGCAATATAGCCCGCTGTTCCTCTAGCACCAAATATTGACACCATACTTTCTTTTCGGGAGCAAATTTTTGCCAGACCAAAATCTGAAATCTTGGGATTGAAATTCTCATCCAACAGAATGTTATGAGGTTTGATGTCAAAGTGTAAAATTCTAGTATTGCAGCCTTTGTGCAAGTATTCTAGTCCTCTAGCAACACCAATTGCAATATGATACAACATTTGATAGTCCAATTGATGATGTGTGATAAGAGCATTTTCTTGACAGATAAGTTTTTCAAGTGATCCATTGCACATAAACTCATAAATCAAAGCTCGTTTAAAACCATCGCAACAGAACCCCAAAAGCGTAACAATGTTAATATGAGAAGTTCTGCTAATACTGGCAACTTCATTGATGAATTCTTCTCCGTCATCTTTTAATTCGTTTAGGATCTTCACAGCAACGTAACGTCCATCCTGTAATTTTCCCTTGTATACACTACCGAATCCTCCTTGGCCTAGTTTGTTTCTGAAACAGTTGGTCACTTTCTTTATCTCAGAATAACCATACCTCTTAGTCTGAAGGGCTCCATGTTTTTTCAGAAAGACCTCTATCCGTTGATTGGTTGGATTTTGCTTCTTCCTTCTTGTATAGTAGATCTTGACCATCGCTATCAGTAAAATAACTGTAACAGCTGGAGAGGTTTTTCGTATCAGAAAGATTGTTTAAAAAGAATTAGAAAGAAATCCTATACAGAGAAACAGGATGACTTCGGTTATATTTAAGACTGAAGAATTTAAAGTAAGCCATGACTAATTAATGATTTCAATGCAAGCCAATCCATCTAAGATACAAAAGAAGCCTAAACTCAGTAGATTGGCAGCTAATTTTGATATTATGGCTGCTTCAAAGATCAGTTTGGTAATGGTGTTCAGCTTTTAGTAATCAAGAAGAATGAAGAGCTAGAATAATGCTAAAGTTTTCTAATGCCTGACTACTGCTGCTGAGTTGAAGACTTTGGACATTGGAGTGCAGGGCTTAGGCCAATCACGGTCGTAAGCAAGTCGGGGAAATCTGGATAAGGATAGAGATTGAATTTTTTGTTCCAGGATGCATAAAAGAGATAGATAAAAGACCAAGTTAAAAGGAAACGAAAAACTCGTTGGATTATACACTTTGATAAGGAAGCAATGTGAACAGAAAAATAATCCAATTCCTACTTTTTTTGTAATAATAATATTAAATATAATACTATAAACGATCCTTAATTATGACACTAACTGGTTAAACTTTAAGATATGACTTGTACCATTGTTAACTATTTAGCATTTTATGCGAAGACAGAAGAGAATAGTCTACCATTACAACAAACTAACACATATATTAAGAAGCCCCAAATTACTTTTCTAAAGTTATAAAGAGTGAGCACATTTATTTAATAAGTGGTGTGTTAGTAAACGAAAACACTAAACTATGTTACCAAAAGTAAATTATTTTAATTAATAAATAAATAATAACAAAAAAACCATGATGAAAGAAATTTCTCAAATTCTAATTTAGACCAATTAAAAGGAAAATTAATCTATATGCATTACCTGATGCGAGTCCCAGTACCATTTTCGTAACCCAGCTTCTGCTCCCTGCAGATGTAGAATATGGTTAACAGCTATTTTGGTTAGAATTCTTTGAAACAAAATCAATGGTTAAAATTAGCCTTCGAAAAAGAACACGAATACAGAGCAACTGTATATGTTCTAATTTTATTTAGTTTAGCATATCATCTACCTTTTGCTAATTCAAGGTATCTGCTAATTTTATATTTCAGATATATGTAGGTGGTAAAAATGTAAAGTATTTCTAAATACCTGTGGCGCAATAGAATTTTCCTTCAGTGTCAAGTAAACATCGTCCTTTTCCATCACCAAGACACCTTTCACATTCATTCGATAACTGAACTTCAATAACACTAGTACTAATTACAAATAGAAAGGGGTCGTCTGTAGAACTTCCGTCTACAGAAAGCTGAACGGTTGAGCATGGTGCTAAAGAGCTGGGCCACTGGAAACCCGGAGGAGTTAGTGTATTTGGAGGGCCATAGAAGATTTCATACTCAGAACAGTTTGAATATTTATAAAAATCCTTGGAAAGGGAAGGTTTCAGGGACTGATTGCATCTGAAGATGGTGATACCGTTTTTGTTGAGGAAAGAAGCTAAAGGAGAGGTGTGAGGAAGAGTAACATTATTGCTGAATGCTTTGCAACTTCTGTTTTCCAAATAACGTTGTTGTTCGTCATCTGAGATAAATATGGTACTAGGTTCTACCTTTAAAACAGAGTACGAGGATGATGTGGAGGTGCCTAGTTTGATAGTTTTGCGAGAGGAAGGAGGAAGTCGTTGACAGCCATGTATAGCCAACAAGCCGCAGTGTTGTTGCTCGGTGGTTGTGAAAGGAAACCGAATGCGCCCAAGAAATCCACAGTCCGAATATGGTGGACACCTTCCATTCTGAGCTGAAACATTCAGCAGAAGCTGTGACAAAAATATTATTAACGACTTCAAAACAAGAAGCCAGACCATTATTTCAATTTGCAAAATAGATATGGTAGAATTTGTTAAAAACATTAAACGCATTCAATGCATCAAACATGAGAAAATGCCTTTTTCTAAGTGGAGGTGGTGGTGACGATATTCCAGGAGTTTATAATTAAGAACACAATGCCCTAGTTGTTTTTTTTAAGAGGTATATTATATGTTAACATACATTTTTTATAATATAACATATACATTATTATTTTTTATTAAATTTAGAGCATGTCATGTCAAAATAAATAAATAAATAATAAATCAATAAAAAACAACATGCCACGAGTTATCATTATTTTTTAAGTAACGCAGTTGACTTGGAAAATAACGGCAGAAAATAGTCTTGTATAAATTGTGATTTAATTTCTTATAAATATTATTTTATGTTTTATTAAGTAATAAAAACAAGAAAAATGGGTGAAGCAATAGTGATAGGGGCTGTGGTGAAGTAAGTCATCCCTCACAGAATTCCACGCAATCAATCCAACAAAGCTCTTGGACCAATTTAGGATAGATTTATTAAATAGAGTATTATTCGATAGGCTGCTTTTTTATATCAACAAAATTCAAACTTTAGGTAATTGGTATGTGTATGATTTTCTAGGATGCTTACTAACCCCATCTTCCTATGTGACATTTTATTAGAAATCTATTTGTGCCTTTTATAAGACATGTTTTTAAATTGTTTCTTATATCAATTTTGTTGATTAAATATATATTTTAACAACTTTATATTTTTGTAATTAATAATTATCAAATATCATGGATGTTTAATATAATAAACTAATTCTTTCCTATTAAAATGGAAAACTATAAAAGTTACACTTTTCGTTCATATTAATAAACATTAAAGATCAATAAAATAAATCAGTTCAATCTCTCTAAGATTATATTCACAAAATCGAAACTTTAATATTGACACAATGAATCTCACATGCAATTACGTTGAATAAAACACCAGTATCTAAATAAGTATAAACTAAAAATTAGGATAATTGAATGTGATACCACTTCGTCACATTTTTCTCCTATAGTTTGTTTATATAAGTTCACATAAAGTATAGTTTTATTTTTATTTATTTATAGTTTATAATATTTGACCTAAAAATCATGCAGCATGTATTATGTTTCTATTAAGGTCATATGAATTATCACCTTCAGATCATTTTTGACATCATATACATTATTACATGATAATAATAAAAATTCAAAAACTTTAGAGAAAAAAGTAATATATTTTTTTGAAACACCAAATTAAATAAAATCATATTTATGGATATTCAGACAAATTTCATACCCTAATGCATATTTCCACTTTTAATGTATCCTTTTCTCATAATATTAGTATCTTAGCGCGTCTTTTATTATTTTAGGGTTTTTATTATTTTTTAGTTAAGGATAATATGAATATGGGATGGGAGAAAAAATTATGGAGTAAGAAGAAATGACCTTCTTTCGATTATACTTCTTAGTCTAATGATCAATGTTTAAACCAATAAGTTAAATTGAAAAAATTTCATAACATAAAGATAAAATTTAAAAAATAGTGAAAAGTGTTTTATATAATTTAAGTTATTGATTTGTTAATAATTATTAAAAAAAAAAGTAATAATGTATAAAAAGCAAATTATGAAGAACCTTATTCTCTGTTTTTTATCCATGTTTTTATTATCATAATGATTTTAATAATTATTTGTATGATCAAAAATAAAATTTAAAGTTGTACAAATAAAAAGTTGAAATTTGACTAAAAATATTTTTTGATACATGGTTTATTTTTATACTTTTAAATTTATATTTATTTTGGTAAAAAATAAAAAATGCATATTTTGGAAAAAAAAATGTTTGAATTCTAACCTTAAAAAAAATAGTGCTATTTATGTAAATATTTAACACAATATATAACTAAAAAATTCTACTACAAATATGTTATTTTGGCCAAAATTTCTCTAAATTTTAGAATAAAATATATAAACCCAAAAGGATACTCGAAAATAAAAGAAGTTTATAACAACTTAGAAAAGAACAACATTGAATATTTTAGAAAAGAAAATTATCTTTCTTGACTAATACCGATTTGCAGGTTTGATATTTTGCTGAGGAAGCTTTTGTTAATGGCTGCCGTGTCGCTTAAATGTAGAAGTAGAACTGATTGCTACAAAACGCGTTGAATAGATATTTAGACAAAGTGACAAGAAATTTAAAGCTGTTGAATAGAAGATGGGCAATAGATGAAAGCGAATTGAAAATGAGATACAGCCTTTTAAACGCCTATCTTTGTAGCCATGATCATCAGCATGAAGTGAAATCGGGTGCGAAAATGTTTTGAAATTGTGTTAAAGTTTAAATTAATTTCAGTGGTGTCAAATTATTTTTAAAAAATATTATTACGACGAAAACAAAAAATAAATAAAAATCACAAAGTATATTGAATTCTGGACGTGCAATTTAGTTTCAATTTTAAGTGGTTTGAGGAACTTATGACGTGCAATCTATATCCCTAATTCTCTACTTTGGGTTTATAATTTATTTTTTAAATTGAGAATTATTTTATTTTACTTAATTGTATTAGGATTTGTTATATTATATGACAGATTTGTTTTATATGACGTATTTACTTATTTCTAATTGTTATAAAATCTTTCAATATTTATACGAAATAAACAATTCTATTTATTGGTTAATATTTGTATTATAATTTTTATTAAAATAAATCTTATTCTTAATATATAAGATTTTCACAAATTATAACATATTTTTCTAGGTTTGATGGAGGACTTATCAAAATTCTACCTATTATCACACTATTCAAGTCTTCTAGTGACAAGACTTATGTTTTTAAGTGATGAGTGATAAAACTTAAATATTTAAAAGATAAGATTTATTTTAAGTTGAAATTCTACCTATTATTGTACACGTGACATGTAAGAATATATATATATAATATTAACGTTTCGAAAATCATTTAATTGAATAGTTTTTAAAAACTAGAATACTTAATGTTACCAAATAACAAAAATTATTTAATTGATAAAGTCACTTTATGTCTTTTAATAGAAAGACTAAAAAGTAAAAATTTTGAAAAAAATAAATAGACGAAATTTTGTAGTAAATACTGAAGTTTTTCTTTTCAAAAAATAACTATAATATTATATATAATCTCATAATAGATGGAAAATAGTTTTAAGATGGAGGGTAAAAGCTAAACAATTCAATTACACAGTTGGTTTATTTAAGAATATTTAAAATGAGTTGATCCAATCTATTTATTTATTATGTTACAATCTAGACTCGTTAATGGTTGACTATTTATTAATTTATTGTTGTTCAAAAAAGTTTATGTAGATTATTTGAGTTGTATTTATTTTACTTCACATTAAAAAAAAAAAAGTTATTAACCCGACCTCACTTGAAATCATGGTGATATGAGTTAACTCATAAATTTGAATATACTTTTACACTTCTAATATATTTTTATCTAAAAGTGTTTATCCTTGTAAAATAAAATTGTGTGGAAGAAGGAAACAATGTTGCTTTGGAAAAACATAAAAATGAAGTGTACAAAACTGCCAAAATTACTATAATAAGCAAAATTACTACACAAAAAGTACTCGTCAATTTAAGAAGAAAAACTAAATAAAAATATTTATACCTGGATTTTGTACAAAAACAAAAACAAAACAGCCTACAAACTATCAATTTTGGTAAGAAAACTATAAAAATTATTATATTAAGTCAAACACACAACACACACGTACTCATAAATTTATTAGTGAAACTAAAAGCAACTTATAACAGGAATTAGTGTAATGTAATGTAATATATGTTACATATTAAAATTCTCACAAATTATAATGTCTCACCTGACAAGTTGACTGGAGAAGTTGAAGGATCTGATAAAAATGGTTTGGGTGGAATTTCCAATAACTCAACTTTGCTTTCTAACATTTCCACCACTTTGCTTATGGTTGGTCGAGTTGCAGGATGAGTTTGTATGCACCACAAGCCCACTATTGTCATCTTTCTCACCATTTCATCCTCACTTTCATTTCTCACATTTTCTAAACCAAGCTCTGAATTTGATTCAAGACGACTATAAATCCAATGAGGAAAATATATTTCACTCGGCCGGTCTACTTTTGTCTTAATATTCTTTCTTCTTCCAACCATTTCTAAGATCATCATTCCATAACTATAAACATCTGACTTGTGTGACACAACACCAAAGTTTCTGGAAAAAACCTCAGGAGCAATATATCCTGCAGTTCCTCTGGCATCAAATATGGATACCATACTTTCTTTTCTAGGACATACTTTTGAAAGTCCAAAATCTGAAATTTTTGGACAGAAATCCTCGTCCAGTAATATGTTGTGAGGTTTTATGTCAAAATGTAAAATTCTAGTGTTGCAGCCTCTGTATAAGTACTCTAATCCACGAGCAATGCCAATTGCAATATCATTCAATATTTTCCAATCCAGTTGGTGAACATTCTTTGATGCATTTTTGTCTTCATAGATGAACTTGTCAAGAGATCCATTAGGCATAAACTCGTATATTAGAGCCCGGTGAGTATTGTCAAAACAAAATCCTAAAAGTCTAATGATATTAACATGTGAAGTCCTACTAATACTCACAACTTCATTGATGAATTCTTCTCCATTGCCTTTAGATACAGTTAAAATTTTCACTGCAACATCACTTCCATCGTGTAATTTCCCTTTGTACACGCTACCAAATCCCCCTTGTCCTAATTTGTTTCTGAAAGAGTTGGTCATTTTCTTAACCTCTAAATAACTGAACCTGGCTGTGGTAAGGGGTCCTTGTTCCTTCAAAATGTCCTCAATAACGCGATGAGTCGGATTTTCCTTCCAAAGCAAAGGATAGAAGATCTTTGTCCTGAAGCAGCAAACCAAGACCATCAGCACTACGAGTACAGCAGCCGCCATGGTCGAAGCTGGAAAATTTATTTAATATAAAAGGAAAATATTTAGTGTATATAAGAAAGTTATGTCTTGTGTGTATGAATAAAAGACACCAAAAATGTTTGCAGGGTATCCTTTATGTTGATCAGCTTCACTAGATTTTGCCTTTTCGCAATAAAACCAATGTGACATGCAAATCTGCCTAGTATTTAGACTCGAACAGAACCTGAATGGTGCCCTTTGTATGATTATAAAAAAAAATATTTTCAGAATAATTAATTCTGGATCCTGATCGATCGTATAATAAGATGATAAAACTGAATTGGGTGCGTTTAAAGTGCTCTACCTGTTGCCACCTTCCACATCTTCTTTCTGGTTTCCTCTGCATGAGGAAAAGAAGAAAAAATTATCAAAACGAATAATTTTATATAAACCCTTTAGTTCATGTCAAACATTTTGGTAACACAATCTCTCCTAGTTATTTTTTTTTTTATTATTTAAAATTGCAGAAGAATCGTACCGTAACTGTTGGCACAAGAAAATTGCTCTCTGCTGTCAAGTTGACACTGCCCTCCTTTGCGATAGTAGCAATCTGAACATTGATCTGTTAATGTTAACATAACAGTGACATCGCCAGTTAGGAAAGTAAATGGGTCATTGGCGTCAGGCACGTCTTTAATTGGAAGCAGAATCTTTTTACACGCTGTCAAAGAACTCCGAGACACATCCTCGTCTGTCATGATGTGGTTGTGGTAGATATCATAGCCAGGGCAACCATTATACTTGCTGACATTTATAGTTGTGACATGGAGGGTCTTGTTGCACAAGAACAGACTTGTGCTGTATGACAATCTAAAAGTAGCAAAGCGAGATTTAAGAGGAAGAGTATAATTGTTTGTGAAAGCTTCACAACTTCGGTTCTGCAGAAGGTCATAAAAATGTTCGTCTCTAAATTGAAAAGTTGTGAGACGGGTAGTAGGGCTACTAAGAAGCTGATGTATGTTTACAACCTGAACCCAACCTCCATTTGCTTGTACTTGGATAAATTTGGGCTTATGTGGATTATCATCACTACAATTTCGTATGGACAAGAAGCCACAGTGGTGGCGTCCAGTTATAGTAAAAGGGAAAGTGAGATTGCCAAGATATCCACAAGGAAAGGAAGGTGGACACCTTCCATGGTCCCCGGCCGCCAAGAGAAGTGGCATAAACTTAAGAAACAAAAGCAGTAATAGGAATCCATGAACCGGACTCATGCTTCTTCAATCGCACACTACCTTGGTGAATGAGCTAAAAGTGTTATAATTGAAGAAGAGTTGAGTGTCTTCAACTGTTTTAAGCATTCTTGGTGTTGGTTGGCGTGACCTATGAGTTGCATAATGCGTCAGTTGACTTGGAGAATGACCTTGGAAGACAAGTCTGAGAAATAAGTATGCAAAAATTATCACAGTAGGGTAGCCATAGTGGTACAGGCAATCGAAACGAGTGGTGGATGTCTCACGGCGATTACAATTAAGAAGAAATTATAATATATAAGTGAAAAACTTTATTATACAAATCATTTATGTGGGATTGAGTTCACTTATAAAATTATAGCCAGGTTAAAACTTATTTTAGAGGTATTTGAGTTAAATTTAAAAGAACCACACAGCATCGGGATATCTACCAAAGTTCATGTCAAAGTTAGTTTGATGAGATGAGCTATTAAATATATATTGAACTTGGCACGAAAGAGTTATGGAAAACAAAAGAAAATGATGAGGAGACCAAATGTTACGGGCTTGATGCTAAGAGTGTAAGAGGTGTAGATAATAATATTGATTTTAGTTAGTTGGCATAGGATAAGAATAAAAATATAGAGATTACAAACAGCAAATAAATAAATTTATATATATATATATATATATATATATATATATATATATAGGTTTTTATCAAAATCTTTTCTTAATTAATTAATTAATTAAAATTAAAGAAAAGAAGAAAATTAAAAATTAAACATTTATTTTCACACATTTATCTTTTGAAATAAATTTTTTTAATATTATTATTATCTTGTAATTTTATTATTTTATATATTTTACCTATTTATATTATTATTTATTATTTAAAATGATTTATTAGTTTTATTATTATTATTATTTAAAATATATTCATTATTAATAATATTATTATTATATTATAATTATTTAAATAAGTTAAGGTTAAACTTATAAAAGTATAAACTTTCTTTGCATAGGTAATGTTGGAGAATCTATAAAAACACAATTTAAATTAATTTTCTTAAAGGTGAATGATCTGTCTTTAGGAATTTATGAAGTGCAAATCTCTCGACGTAATAAAAACTTATCAAAATATTCAAAGATAATACCAAAACTCTTTTAAATAATTAATATAAACCCAGGATAAAAAAGAGAGAGTAGAGAATCAAACACAGTATTGAAGTGATCCCTCCTCGTTTCTCTACATAGGTAGTGAGTGGAAGTGATCCTTCCCTCGTTTCTATCTTTTTTTCCTTTTCAATCCTATAGTCAACCGGATTTAAATAAAAACAAACACACAACATTGATATGTTTAAAAGAATTTATAAGCTAATTACTAACTTATAAATTTATTTGACTCAAAATCATTTGTATTACTTTTTTTATATTCCTGCTCCTCATACTTGAATCATCTTTGATTATCCTGAATTCTTTTTACCTATTATTATTTAATCAATTTAATAAAAAATTATTTATTACACTAATTTTAGTATTGGTTAGTTTACTTTTTTATTTTTTTAATATAGTTCAAAATAAATAACATTATAAATTGAATGAAATAACTTATTTCAGTATATAATTATATAATGATATGTAAGAATTACTTTGTTTAAATAAAGATGAATTTGTTCAAATAAAATAAAAAGAAGTATGTACGACATAAAAGACAAATAAAAGTATATAATAAGAATTTAATTATTTTAAAGAAATTTAAAATAATAATTACATAATATATTTTTATCTAGACAAACAAATTTCTTTTGTATAGTAAAACTTAAGTAATCATATATTTCTATATCTTTTAATATTTATCAACTATAGTTTATGAATAATTTATTAAATATTTTTAAAACAATAAACTTATCATTTCGGAATTTATAAGTTACAAATTCATCAACTAGTAAATAACTAATAAGTGACTAATTGCCAAAGTATACATTATCTACAATGTATTTGCTAATGACTATATACTGACTGCCAACTTAATTAACTAATTTATAATATAGTTTGGGCAACAAAATATTGTTTGATAAGATACTTAAAATAGCCAATTTTAGGAGAGGGTTTCGTCAAATATATCTCTAATATATACGTTTACATTTAAAGCATTAATAGATATTAGAAATAAATAATTAATGAGAAAAATTGAATTAAAGTGTTTAATTTATCATATGTCCAAATTTTCTTATATAAAGGATATTGATATTCAGAAACCAACATCATACATCTTTATTTAATATTAAAAAGGAAAAAATGAATGTATCACATAGTCATAAACCATGGTTATATCTAGGCTTGTCAAACTCGCCTGATTCATCCCACATGGAGGGTTAGAGAATATATTTGAAATATAACTTTTATTATTTTAAAATGCATAATTAAAAATATAAATTAATTTATATTTTATATTTTGAATTATACAATTTTAAATACATTTTTTATTTTACATTAAAAAATGTATAATTCAAAATATAAATTTTTATATTTTGAACTGTACATTTCATAATACAAATATTTATGAAATTAAAGTTTGAAATTAAGGAGGTGCACAAAGAAAGTAAGCTCGTGCGTGAAATGGATTTGTATATGATAACAAGAAAGTTATTATAAAATCGATTCGGGTGTGCTTATAGAAATTACCAGTTTTCCACCGCACAATACAGAAGAAAAAAAAAAGAAGCAAACAATGTTAACGCATACGCAGCCCGTTGCATGTTTTTTACTTGTGATTCAAAAAAGGGTGCATAAATTCTAGTTTAGTGAGAATTTGCTGTACGTTCGTTGATGAGACAATATTACATGAATGAAGCAGAACAGATGAACTGGAGGCATCCCAAATTCCCTACTTTTTTGTGAATGAAGTTTCTAAACAACAGGATTCTCTATTGACGCAGTATAAGTGTTCTTGATCTTAGACAGATTGAAGTTACGCTGTCTTGTCATGCATGAACCCTTCTAAAATGTGTATTTGATTCAGAAGTTGACTTGGAGAAAAATGAGGTAGATGACAAACATGTTTTCGGTTATGGGATCATCTTTATTACTCCAACAATGAAGAATGTGACCCACAACGTTTTCCGTTCAATTTGTTGAAGCAACGTGCTTCATTTCTAATCTCTGAAGCAAATATACAACAATGGTGCGCTTTCGTAACTTCTTTTCAGAAAACTCTCATCACGTACTTCTTTTTTTCCTTCCATAGACCTCTTTTCTGGTGAGTACCAAAGCATCCGCCATGTGCAATAACTTCTTAACAAAAACGATTAAACTTTTATTCAGGTTTATTCTCTTCCGCTGTCACTTTTTAACATTTTTATCTTCGACCATTTTTTGGTAGTTTTTTAATTCTTTTCTGACTTGGTTTTCAAAAAGTATACCTAAACCAGTACCGAAATAATGCTACCGAAACATAGTGGGCCAAAAAGATACTGTGCTCATTGGTCCACAAGCATTTTGAATGAACTAATTCTAGCCTGGAAATGGTTTTTCTGGATACATTATGACTTTGTTATTTGTCTTCGACCATGGAAGCTGTTCGTACGAACTTTAAATTGAAGTGATCGTGTGTTTTGTGCCAGATGCTGTAAAAAAGTATTATTTCCGCCACTAAATAAAAAATTGCTGACGTGAATTTGGATGGATTAATTTTTGAAAGCGTTTCAATCCCCAAGGGTTGGAAAGGTGATGGAAATTTGTACAAAGCACGCAATGCTTTCATAGAAGACGAAGATGACAACCACTTTTGTGGGTACATTAACTACTATACAAAAGAATTTACCAGGCACCGATTTTAACCTTCCAAATCTAACGATGAATCAGAGGTGAAGAATCTTCAGCCGCCCAAAAACCCTTCCAGGCACTCTCCCAGCCATGGTTTACTACTAAAATGCAATACCCATTTTAGATGAATTTGCGGATATTACATATAATACATCTGTCGCTACTTCAAGTGAGATTCAATCAATTAATTTGCTATAAAAATCGTTAATACAAAAAATGTGAAAGGTAGCATAAAGAATTCTAGAATAAGACCCCAATTTTGAGCCTATGAGACCTTAACTCCACTTGGACGTTTTCCTTCCATGGCATCCTTCTTATCACGGCAATCAGAACAAAGAAAGGGACCTTGCCAGGGTTTGGAGCTGGTGGAGAAAATTGAACCGGCGTGGACAGAAATGCCCTCACTTGGAGCAAGATCAACTTGACAAACAGCACAAACAAAAATACCAGATGTTGATTGCCCCGTGTTTAAGTTGTCATCATTTCCTAATCTGCAAGCAGGGCATACTAACTTATTTCAAAGTATTTCAAAGAATAAGATAGAATTTGTGATTCAGCATTTCTAATAACTCAATAAGCAAATCAGAAAAATACTTCCACCAAGAACAAACTCATAGCTAAAGAACACATTGAAATTGGGTCACGTAGATCCCAAGTGGATATCGTACCAATTAAGAGAGAACTATAATGTACACATTTAGCGGCACATCGTAAACTGATTAAACTATATAATGTACTGTAAAACTGAAAATAAAGATAAAATTTTAGTTCGTTTGATCGGGAAGGGTGCTGATATAAATATTTATGAGGGAAATACTGTTTCTAATAGTAACACACCGTGTCAAAAACAGAATTTGAATATGACAGATATAAATATTTATGAAGAAAATACTGCTTTAAATAGTAACATACAGTGTGTCAACAGAATTTGAACACCTTCCCATCATAAGTTCTTATCTTCAAAATCATGTCCAACTAACTGTAACCCTATATCAAAACCTACTCGAATTGAAACAGAGTCTATAGCCATGGGTGATATTCATAAATGGCAATGCATGACATTAAAGATCCTTAATGTTTGCGCTTTTTGATGGGAAGCAAACTCAATGCGCGCAGAGACAAGTCCATTAATGTTAGATGAAGAAAAATCCAAGTTGATCTGAACAAGATCAATTAAATAAACAAATGGCTGTCAGAAAAATCCTTAATGCCTTAGCACGTATCTCACAAACTGTCCCAGCATATCACTTACCAGTCAGTAATACTCCCCTACTTTTAATGACATAATAAATATGGAAAACAAAAAAGCAAGTAACCTTCATGAAATTTTCTCATTTTCGTCAATTGAATAATTTTTCCTACGAAAGAGAACGATGGATTACCTTTCAGCAAGCATTGCCGATCCTTCTTCAAACAGTTCCTCCACTATATTTATAGCTGAAAGCTTTTTTGATAGCTTACTTGCAGAGTCACGGGATCTCTTCCTGAAGGAAAGAAGATCTCTCAGCTTGTTCCGCTTTTGGGGGGGAGGTGTTGGTGGCAATTCATTATCAGGTGGGATTATGTCAACTACTATGCAAGTTGTATCATCCTTTAATCCTCTCGTTCGTAGTGCTTCCTGAATAACAGTTGAAATGTATATATAAGTGAGAAGAAATGCCAACTCTGTAACACTATGCTAATGTCAATCACAAGCCAGAAGACATGCTGATTTGGTTAAACTACGGATAGCAGTAGTGCATATTACCTTGACAACCTGCATAGCTGCAAGTTCCGCAGGCAAACCTCGACAAGATTTTGCAGCCATTTCTGAGGATAGAGCATCCCATATGCCATCAGAGGCGATTATAAGCCTCCCACCAGCCTTTGATAGCTATAATCCATCACAAAGAGTAAGCTTTTATCCTGAACAAAGACCTCACTGGCTGCATAGGCATTGTAATATCTGACATAAAGAAAATGAAATTATCTAGAAACAAATCATACCTTCACTTGTTTGACATATGGTATGGGAACAATGAACTCTCCAACATCCATGTCTCCAATTGACCTAGAAAGGCATAGACCCCCTGGCCAGCATCGAAGAGGACCAATCTGTAATGGTTCAGAACTATACTTCAAAACAAGGATAAGCAAAATTCAAAACTCCCTAAATTAGATGCTGAAAAAGGGGCATGGGACATATGGAGGATTTCTCCTTTCTTCCATTTAGGATGAAAAAATAAATATAACAACAACTAAATATGCTCACCTCTGCACCACCAACTATGCTAAGTCTCCCAACTTCACCTCCACTAGCAGTTACACGTTCCCTCCTGTGCATACAGAGTAACTTGTAACAAAAAGCATTAAAAAAATAATAAACCAAACTAATTAGGCCTTAAGGGATAAGAACATACTCTTCAATATTCTCTTCAAGTCTGTGATCAACAGTTAAGGAGGAAATAGCACCACCCTGGGCATCTAGTACACAACGGGAATCTCCAACAGATGCAACAGTAACAGTCCACCTATCCACTATTACAAACGTGGCTGTGGTTCCAGAAGTTTCTCCTAGACAAAACCAAATGAGGGCTCAGATAATCAGTAAAAAGGAGAACTACATTCCCGATTCCCTTGTTCCATATTTCAACACTCCCAATATGAATGAATAACTATACTACCACCAAAAGTGCAAGAATAAAAGCTAAAGTCCACACCTCGGCTCTGAAACTCCTTGTCGGTCTTAACGAAACCCGCAACCAATGCCCTTGGTAAAGCATGCAACCACTCATCTCGCCCAAGTCCACGAGGAAGAGCACTCAACACGTGATTTAACAAATTCTCCCTAGTAAAAATAGCAGCAGCATTTCCATTATGCCCATCAAAGATCTGTGAACCAGAAGAAATGAGTGACCATCTCATAGGATGATGTGCTTCCGTCCAAAAGGACACTCATTTTAGTCCGAAAGGACTGTTGCCACAGCCCAAGACTAAAAAGTAAAGCTAAAATTCAATTAGAACAAGCAGAGCAAAATGTAATCAGAAGCAGAAAAGTTGAAAAATACCGCAAATACAGAAAAGGATGATGAAGGGTTCCCGGGCACTCGCTGACAATCTGTCTTGATAAGAAAGTAATCCTCCCCTTTCTTGGACTGAGCTGCATGTCCAAACCTCACAGTAGGCTTCTCCATCTTCTCACTCTTCATCTCCCTCTTGAGCAATGCGGCAAGAGGCACAAGATCATGATGACGCCGCCTCCCTTCACCAGAGGCCATATCTTGCCCCACCAAAGAACCTTCGGCTTCCCCTTTTTCTCTCGACCAATTACTCGAAATCAAAAGGCCCTCACTCTCGCAAGCATATTAGACCTCCAAGCATAAAACACCCCCCCTACGAGTAAACACTTCTTGGCAATATAAACTTTATCCCAGCCTGATCTACATTCATCACAAAGATCAACAATTACCTACTCATCCCCAAAAACAACCAAATAAAGCATGTAAATCCAAAGTGCAAAAGCAACTTTTCACGATGCATCATGCAAGTATGACCCAGTTTTGACATCTACCAAGGTTTTAAAGTACGATTACGGGAAATTGCAGACAAAAGCAACCACAGTAGCAATCACAATCGCAGGAAACCGCAACCACAATTGTTGTGGCGGACTCCAAAAAGTCTCGACCTGCAGTTGAAATCGCAGGCTGTTTATTAAATCTTGACCTGTACTGAGCTTTATGAACCACGAGCTTGAATTACTTTTTTTTTCAAAAAAATAAAACAGGGAAAACTTGTTGCTGGGTTCGAAGTACCCAAAACATAGAACAATTTCCAACCTTAAAAAATAGACGACAAAGTAGCTGAATTACCAGGGTGAATGTCTGGATGTCCACCACGCGCAAAACCAGATCAGATAAGACTGCTACACCAAGCAAACTAGAAGAGAAGAAAGAAATATTTCAATACGTATACGAAACGCGTATTGGTGACTAGGTATGAACTGTTAAACCCAATAATGCAAACCCATATATGATCTTCCATTAAACAAATAGAAGCACCCAATTCTTAGAGAGAGAGAGAGAGAGAGAGAGAGAGAGAGAGAGAGAGAGAGTTATTCACTCTAAAGAAATAAGAAACAAAAAAAAGCATAAAAAACCTTGCGACCAACCCAAACTAAGTCAGCTCGGAGAACAATTTTCCACCACCAAGAAATGAAACAAAGATTTCAACTTTTATACGTAGATTCCACCCCAGAACCAAAAAGAATAACAATAAAGCAGATGCTGCTGGCGTGGTTGCACGGGATCAAGCTATTTTTCATGGAAAGAAGAAAGTGGCTTTACTGACTTATAAAGCCTTGCTTGCAAACACCCACATTCTGTTTCATAAATGTCGGTATCTATAAACTTTCTTTCTCTCTTTCCTTCCCTCAGAGGGAAAAAAATGTACACACAAAAAAAAATTAACCCCTTTTTTTCTTTCTACTTTCGAAGAAAAAACGAGTAAAATACGGTGAGGAAGTAGTGACAACTGGAAAAACATGTTGTAGCAGGCAAGTGTGAAATTGAGATGGACATACAACCTAAGCAGGAGACCAATTTCCGTCACAAACGAAGGGAAAGAGTGAATGAGTCTGATTATCTATCTCGTTGGATTATGACAAGAACAACTAGAAGATAAGGGAAATTAAATTAAGAAAAGAAACAAAGAAGCAGCCTTGGTGAAAGTATACAGATAAAAAAAAAAAAAAAAAACTGGAGAGAAGATGGTGGGGACCACCCAAAATTGTTTGCATAAAAAAAAAAAAAAAAACTGGTTGGGAGGTGAAATAAATAAAGAAATGTGAGTATGGGAATTGGTGAATGGAAAGGGACACGTGTTGTAAGGGTTTGCATTTGTTTCTGGGATGGCAATGATGTCGACAACGATGCCTTGTTGTTTGTTTGGTTGAGAGAGAAAGTGCGCTGCAGCTTTGCATTGCTTTGCCTTGCACACACCTCACACTGGACCACATTTTCTCTTCTTTCTCATCTCTACCCTCTTCTTCACTCAATTCAATACTCCTTTTTTTTAATTTAATTAATAGATGCCCAGTTAAAATTAGGCTTAATAATCAATTTATTTTTGAGGAATTTTAATTTAGTCTCTAGTTTTAAAAATGTTTGAAATGAGTTTTTATTTTCAAAATTTTAAGTCAAATTAGTTTCTTTTGTTAAACAGAATCAAATGGTCTTAAAGGTTTAATGATTTAGCATAAGAGATATTATTTTATAGATATATCTATAAAGTTGTTTGTTTCTTTTTAATGGAATGAACTAATTTGACTTACAATTTTAAAAGTAAATCACTTTTAAAACGATAGAACAAAATTGACTATTAAACTTTAAAATTATTATAAATAACTTTTTATCTGACTTTTAGTTAACTATATAGATTGTTCCTTTATATTGAGACTACTATATAATGTATTACAGACGATTTTATTAAATAAAATTATTATAATAATAAATAGGAAATTAATTTTCAAAATATGTAATATATACAAATATTTATTACTCGAACATGCTGGATCCAAGTACATCCACATGCTCGTAATTATTATTTTATATCTATTATCAAGATACTTTTTAAGTTTTTAAACTATTTTAATTAAATATTTATATGTAATTTTCTAACTAGAGTTGGTAATTTAATATATAATATGTTTAATTTTAATAAATTAATCAAGCGATTAAGGCAATGCATGTTATATTTAAATTAAGGGGTGAGAAATAGTGATTTTAGGTGTTGCATCTAGAAAGCACGGTTGGATTTTAAAGTTGCACTGAGATATGTATTTTTCAGATTAAAAAAATGGGACATGAACTTAATAAGTGAGAGGGTGTTGATGGTATTTTGCAAAGTTCTCTTTTCTTTGCCTTCTCAAATATAGAAATATATCTCCATAATACAAACATGTTTTTAATACTAATATTTTTTCAGATGACTTTATCTATTTAATATATAGTATTACTTGTCTTTTAAATATATAGATATTAATATTGATAATTGTTCAAGTTTATCTCATGGTATTAATATGTTTTAATTTTTTTAATTTTTTGTATGATTATAGTTCTGATTTGATTAAATAAATGTTGAAGTATTTATCTATAAACACAAATAATAATAATAACAAGGAAAAAGGAAAAATATTAGGGCTCTTGCAAAAGATTATCATCTCTCTTCGCTTAAACATTAAATATAATAAATTTTAGTGAGCTCATGTTTTTCTCAAATGAAGACTAATAGTGCTTTGTCAATTTATAGAGAAGATATAAATACGATACATTAATTTAATATATATGAATATACTTAACGAAAATTAGGTATAAGTATTTTTTTTCAAATACAATTATATATAAGAACATGTATCTATATCTAAATTCTACACATTGTTATAAACCAAATTTCTAGTTTTCAATTAACAAATTATCACAACATTTTGGATTATTTGTTTTAAAATATTCATACGTACCAAATGTGTAATCTTACGTTCTTAAAAATTACTATTTATCAAGACATCAATAATAAAGATTGTTTCATTGGTTCATCCGCAAAGAAACTTTATACTTATTAATATTCAAGAAATTAAATTCAGTATACTTTGAATGGGTTGAATATATACTTAATATAGTCCAGTCCGATCCCTACTTTGGAAATGTTTATGTATTATTTTAGGCCTTTATTACAAATTTCCAAAGTTAATTTGTAATTATATTCTTATTCTCGATTTAGCAGCACATGATTCTTATATGAACTTTTAATAAATAAAAAACTATATCCCTGCTGGAAGCACATTCTTGTTAAGTCTACTTGTACATGCAAATCCTTTTTATCAACTTGTTTTTCTTCCATCATAATAAACTTCTAGTGTATATTACACTTCTTCAATAATCTTTTATCACTGAATTTAATATTATTTTTAACATTACATGCTTTTTGGAGCTGATAAAAAAAAATCAGATATTACTTTGGAGAAAATGTTAGGGGTTCAAAATATTTTAAATAAGACAACAACCAGGTTATATGAAATACTAGATAGGTTAACAACTAATATTCATTAACATTAAATAATTCAATATATATAAAAATTGAATATAATACTGTAGTAAATACTTCCCGAAGTAAGTAATAATCTACAAATTATAAAAAAAATTCAACAACATAAAATTAATATTTTATTATAAAATGTTAATACTCATATAGAATGAGCAATAAGTTGAGCTTATTGATAAGTCTCTCATTTAGTATTTAATACTAAATTCTTAATTACTTTTCTATTTTAAAAAGAGTATTTTAATTAAGATTTGTTATGATTAAGTTTATTGAGTATAGATAAAAAAACATTATTAAAAATAAATTTAGTTGTATAAATGTTTTTTTAATATTTTGAGATGTGTTAATGTAATTGTAATTAAGTTGAGTTTATGATAATGTTGAAATAAATTGATTCAAATTTCATTACGCTTTAAAGATAAATCTAAAAATAACAAATAATCAAAACCACAAGTAATGAAGTCAAGTTTTACACCAAGAAAACAAGAAAGATATGAAAAAACATAAAATTTTAGCTAAGTTAATAAGAAAAAACGTGACAACAAATATTGGACATTACGATTTTTTTTTTACATTTTCTACAAAAAGAATTTTTTTTAATTGATAAATATTTATGATAAAAAATAATTGAAAAAAATATATCTTTAAATATTTTATGTGACATTTTTAAACAATTAACTTATTTAACCATATCAATAAATATTAAATTATAATATTTGTCAAATTTATTTGAATATAGTAAAAAACTTCTCAAATATTTTTATATCTTTTTAACAATCAAATATATCTTTAAAGATATTAGATTATTTACAAGATAATTGAAAGGTATTACATTATAAGAAAAAAAGATAATAACAAAAAAAGTGAAACCCAACTTAATCCAATTTTTATATAAAGATGTGTTCATTTTGGGGGAATGCATGGTTGATAAAGAAGGAAACGGAAGAAAAAAGATGGATTCATTTTGTTCACTTTGTTTAATTTTCATGAATTTGTTGGTAAAGATTTGAGGTATAAAGATTAAAAGCAATCATTGCTAAGATAAGAGGATTTGAGGGATGGAAAAGAAAATTACATAATAGTCATTGTTATTAATGATTAATAAAATAATAATAATAAATAATAATAATAATAATAATAATAATAATAATAATCCTAAAAAATATATTATTTTAATTATTTTATTTAAAAAAAATAATTTTGATTTTTTTCCTCTTTAGAATATTTTTTGTCAATAAATATATTATTAAAAAATATCATTTATATTAATTTTATCTTATTTTGGTAATTTTATTTTCTATCAATTTAAACATTATTTTATTTGTCATATTCATCAAATTCCATCCTAATTTTCACAAATTTTATTTCTAAATTCACTCTTACTCACTTTCAAATTTCTTAAAGAAAATAATACTCAATTTAATCTGAAATTCATTTACTCTTTCTCTCTCAAATTCATCTCTATAAATGAACACATTTTAAGGAAATACGTTAAAGGAACTTAATAACTCTTTGAAAAGACTTCATTGGTCAACTATAAATTTTCTATTTTAGTAGTTACTATTTTAGTAATATTAATATTGTTACAGTTTAATAATATTAATTGATCAGATCCACAACGTTATCATTTATTAAAGACGTTATGATTTATTAAAGAAAAATGATTTGGTTGTAGAGTTAACAAGCAACATTTGAGAAAATGGGATTTAGCGAGAATGGAGTATCCGAAGCATAGTTGAATTGTATAGCAGCTTTCCAAACTGATTGACCTGCATTAAGAAGACAAACATCACCTGAAACTTGTAAAAGTGAAGGCTCAATTGCTTCAACAGTTTGAAACCCTTTGCAATCTAATTGCACATTTGTTTGAGGACATGCACACCAATTTATGATAGACACAATCCATTGTGGTTTTCCATTCACTGTTCGTCCTGTTCCAAATTGGTTTACATGGATATCACTCAAAGAGCACTGGCTATAACCTAAAATCATCATACATAACACAACTTATCAACATTTATCTATAAAATAAACTTATATCTCTTTCATTAACATTAAAAAAAAAAAATCTCACCTTGACAAACAAGACCAAACAAAAGAGCCACCATAAAAATCTTCATAGTTTCTAATAATACAAATGCAAGATCACTTCTTCAAATTATAAATCAAATTCCTCCTCATTAACTAATTTTGTGTCCTTATATACTACTAATTCTAAATTAAAAATAGTAATTAATTTAGTTATTATTTTTAAATTTGTTAACAATTATATTATTTTTCTAAAATAATCTTTAAAATCATCACTAATCATAAAATATAAATTAACATGAATTATTACTATTTATAGCATAAGAACAATATATTTGTTATATAAATATAGAATGATTGTATATATATTGGTATGAGTATCGTCAGTATTGATTCAAATAACTGAATTAAATTTTTCATTTTTGATTTAATTGTTACACTAATTCCTCGTATGTATCATAAATATATCCTAATATTATACACATAAATATTTTAAAGTAGTGGTATATATTCCAGCAATAATGTGTGTGACATAATCACACACCACTATATAACTAACATGTGGATTACATAATCCGATAAATGAAAGATGTATTTTAAGAATTAGTTCTTCAATCTCTACAAAATCAATTTTGCATCTTTTAATCAATTTTGTATCTCATATGTAAAAAATTAATATATATTTTACTAATAACAATACAAAATATCTTTGAAATCATTAAGAAATAATGTTCTTTTCGTTTCAAAATAATAATTTTTTAAATAACTTATATTTATTAAAAAATGTAATTATTTTATAGAATTAAAATGACGTTTGTAATGTGTTTCTCGTCATAAGCTTATTAATATATATTAAAACGTTAAATTTTATAAAACTGTTATATTATATAAAGGCATTTCAATTTATAAATATAATAGTTAATTTTTTTTATAAATATGTATTTAGATAAAAACAACTGCAATTTTGAAATTGGTGAAATGATAATATAACAAAAACAAAAATAATACTGCATGGCCTATTTGAACAACAAACAAGTGACTAAAATCTAAGCCAACTGTGAAAACATAAAATACATGTTCAGTGATAAGTGTTAACGTGTATAAAAAGATTAGAACTTAATTAATTTGATAATAATTCGAGAGGGTAAAAATACATCTAAGGTTGGATAAATGCCTTTCAAAGATGAGATTGGCTGAAGAAGCAAAAAAAGGTTGTTTGGTAATAAAATATTGAGAAGATTAAAAGTCGACTGGCCTACTGAAATAACAAATATTTATTATTTAGAGGCCAAATTGTCTTGTTAAAATAAATGGAGCTTTGTTGAATGAAACTATCCATGCATGAAGCCTAAAACCTAACTGTATTAAGAGATTACTACCTATATATAACATACTAATTTACAATTTGAGAAAATGTCATGTACTTCAGGCCAATAATAAAGATGAGGCAGCACGTGATTGCATGAGTAATCATTGTTCCATCCCCCAATTATATTACTAATATGCAGCTAAAACCTATTCATCTAACGTCTAAATAGGAATCCAATGCTCAATAAGTCAGATTAACTTTAATCAAATTTCACAACTACCAATACCCTTAATTAGTATCTCTATCAACACCCCTATAGCTATTAGATCTGAAATAGGAAGAACCAAATTACAATGTTGTTGGCAAAAATAAACCAACTCTACCTTGTCTTTTTCTCATTAGTTTTTATCGTATCAAAAATATTCCCCACTTCAATAGTAATTAAACTAGTGGAGACATAATAATATTAGTTCCAATTACTGATATTGCTTTACTTGTTTATTTTCTGTGTGAAGCTTTCAAATTAATATGATTTTTCCTTTCATATTCATCCAAGTTCTGTCGTGCATAATGTGTAAACAGAAGTATATTGTTACAAGGGTGACACATTAACCCAAGTAGTAGGCCATCAGTACTTATCACAGGCAGAACTGCCAAACCTTTAAAAGAAATTAATATGATTATACCTGTCATTGCACTCAAGACAACCATCCACTTGCATAAACACTTCAAAAGGAATTATCACTTGAATATCTTAAATTGTTTATTAAACCATATTTATACAATATTTAATGCATCTCAACTTCCTTTTTTTACAGCAATACATTTTCACTTGGTGTTAAACTGTTAAGGTTGTCAGATTTATACTATAAAAACAAGTGTTGGAGAATTAAGAATGTGGGCAAAAGAAGTGAATCCACTCCTACATGTAGCTGCATATGGTCGTCTTTCAGAGCGTTTAAGGATACGGTTGAGTTGAGTCTTTGGTATGAGCATTAGAGTGATGCAAGCAGTTGGGGATGACAATGAAAGATGCATTTAAGATGCGTTTCTTGGCCCATGGATAATATATATAAGAATTTGGATTAAAAGTAGTAGTTGGGGAGAAAAGCTGTATCATTCAGTATAGTTCTGTGCAACTTTCTGAAAGTGACTTTCAGATTGTATGGTTATCATAAAACAACAAATTGCCAACTTGGAAAACTCATCGCTTTGTGTTGTAGCATCATGCAACAGTGTGAAATATTTATTAAGCACATCAATTCAACCCTATAATTTCTTTATTATCCTAAACATCGCTGTCCATTATGTTTCCATGGAAAACTTGTACTAATATATATATACTCACCACATGCAGACTGCTTTCCAGGATAACTTTTATTTCTGTTCGCATTCATATTATTAGTCATTTCAAATTATGTATTTTGACAATTCCATTCACAATATTATATATCAGACATTGAATCTAAATTCCTTATTTCAGTGAACACTAGATTTTAAATTATGTTTTCTCAATATTAGTGAAAATAAAAGCTGCTGGATAAAGTTAAAAGCGAGACAAGAGCGTGTTGGAATAATTGTGAAGAAACAAAGTGTTGTAGAATTCGAAGAACACGTTGTCCAAGTTGAATATACTATTGATCCTTGGCAACGTTAAACACAACACCCTGAGATCTTAGTCTGGATTCCTAGACCAAGAAGTCTTGGATCACTGCTCATGCTTTTGTTTTGTTTTTTTCTTTTCTTCTTCGTCTTCTTTTTTTTTTTTTTTTTATCAAAGTTGGTACTTTTTTGTCCTGTCCATATTTCAATGTTTGTGCTTTAACAAAGAAAACTGTAATGGATAAGCCTTTAGAAAGATGGGCCTTTCATGGGCCCATAGTTAGAGTCCAGTTTGGTAAATGTACAGGGAACACAACCACTGCTTGGCACTCCTTGGTCCTACCCTTTTAAATAGCATATATCCATTGAACAGTACAGATCAGAAAACCGATCCCACCTTTGTTTGGCAGTGAGAGAGAAAAATATAGGCAGAAGCAAAATTCATAGGTGAAAAAAATTAAGTAAAAAAAAGGATGTTTGGTTGAAGAAAATTAAAATGAAACTAAAGTGATAAGGTTTGAGTTGAAAGAAAATATATATACAATTTTTATTTAGAAAAGCTACTTTACCCTTTTCATTTGTTTATTAATTTGTGTTACAGCTAAATAAGTAATGGCGATGTTGTTCCAGTTCCATCTGGCAACCTGTGTGCAAGCACGCAGATTAAGAAAAAAAAATGCTGTAAAGAGTGAAGAAGAAAACAATGTTTTTTTAAAGTATTAAAAGTTTAACTTATTTTGAGAAATGTTTTGGGAGTGTTCAAATTTTGACATTCTAAAAAATATACTTTTTGAATGTGTTGAAATTTTAACGCATCTTGGAAAGTTATTTATAGAAATCAAATTTAAAAGAAAATAAATGACAGATTGTGATTAACATGGAATAATAAAAATGCCTTTATTGTCTCGTCTCTTTTCCAAAAACTGCATTCCTAAAAGTCCAATCTTGAATGCCAAAATCTTAACATTTTCAAAGAAGTAATTTTAAAATGGGTTAAAATTCTAATATTTAAAAAAAAAATCCAGTAAATCTGTTAAATTATAAATTTTGGAAAAATGATTTTCTGAGAGTGTTAAAATTTTAGCCTTCTACTTTGAAATATGCTGTGTGCATGTTTGCTGGTTTCGCTGTGCTGCTTTTCTGTGTGCAGGAAGACGCAACAGCATCTAATACCATAACCTCCTGTTACAGCAAGAGTATTATATATGAAAGCACTAAAAAAAATCGTAATTGGTAATTTCCCCATGAATGAACACCAATTATTTTGAAAACTTACACAATTGGGATAAGCTGAATAACGCCATAGAATGATTCAACAACCCCAGCTGATCCTCCACGAACTTTCGACATGGCATCAAAAGATGTTTCAAAATCAAAGCTACCCAATGAGAATCGCCCTTTGGCTTAAAACAAAGGAGTGATTTTTAGCATAAAGTTGAAATATTTTCGCCATTTTCTGAACGATAAAAGAAGATTGGTAAATTGAAGACTGAGTTTTAAAAACGATTTTGCCTTCCAGAGCTTCCCTGCAAAATCAAATCATGAACAATGTTTAGAGAGAGAAAAGAGAGAGAGAGAGAAAGGTTTTACCGAAGGGCGATAGATACGATTAGAACGAGAGAGCTTGAGTTCGACGGACATGGCTGCCAACTCCCCTTCTCAGACACTAGATTTAACAGTTCTGTTTTTGTATTTTAAGTATTCCAAAATTTACTTTAGTGAAATAGATTCCTGAATCTTTTGAAAATATTTTACAATTTTTGAAAATTAAAAAAATGTTATTTTATTAGATTCTTGATTTTGTAAATCTTCTATAAGAGTTATAGCTGATTTTTTTTGTTTGTATAGTTAAAAAATATTTTAATTTTTTTTACTGAAAAATAAATTAGGAATAGAAAGATAGAATGAGGGGTAAAAAAAGAAGGGGGAGGTGGAGGAAGAGAATGGGGAGGTGGAGGGAGCAACACCCCATTTTACTGAACTACTTTTAAGCTAATTTAGAAAACGGGCCTTGCAGGTTTAAGCTTAAAAGTAGTTCACACAATGGTAAATCAAAGATTTAAACTAAACGCTAATAACCAACACCTGGTAGACGAACAAGACGAGATCTGCACCACGCACCGTACCAGCCAAACACCACCACCGAACCACCACGAACAGCAACCACAGCCACAACACCGTACCACTCCACTGCACCGCACCAGGACTGAGAGCAAAGGTAGATTCTGAAGGACAAGTCTCACAGATATAATGAAGTGTGACGGAGGTGAAGAAGAAAAGGGACGAATGTTAAATTTGGGGGTGGAATTGTGAGGAGAGAGTAAAAGTAGGATTTGGTGAATAAGTAAAAATATAAAAAAGTATAAAGGTTAAAAAAGTAAAAGAAAAGGTTATATTTGTAATTAAAATAAAAATGAAAAAAAATTGGGGAAGTGGAGGGAATAAATCCAGAGGTGGAGGGAGCAATCCCCAGTAAAATGGGGTCAAGAAATGGACAGCCCAGATCTTATCACCGTTTCTTTTTGCACTTCCATAATTTCAACATGTACTTCTATAAAATTTTGTATTCGATATTTAATAAAATAAAATATATTTTTTTATATTTCAAATAGGAAGAAACTGTCCAAATTCAGCTCAATCCAAATTTAATTATTGAATTTTACACACACATATATAGAAGTGGTGATAATTAGACTTAATTAGAATAATTTTTTTTATTAAAAATTGATTTTTACTTAGTACTTAAAATATTTTTTTTATATAGATACTGCATTTAATTTTTGTATTCACTTCTTCCTTTCTTTCGATCTCTTCCAATTGACTTGTTCTAATATGTGATTAAATTATAACTATTTTTTTCTAAATAATAATAATATAGAGAATAGACATATTAATGAAGAAAAAAATAAAGGATATTATTTGATGAAATAATATAAAATTTATATTATTTTATTTATTTAAATTATGTTACAGCAACCATAAAACAACAACAAATAAATATAAATGTATACTTCAAAATTATGTAAAAAAATTATTAAAATGTTTTTTGCAAGAAAAAGAAGGCATTGTTTTTGGATGTCTTGAAAGCATGGCTGTCCATCTTTTGTCTTATATGGACATTGATTAATGGTGCTTTAAGAAAGCAACATTCTTCTCATAACGTGTCTCACGCTTCTCTTTACCCAATTCTAACCTACTTTGCCTTATTGGTTTCTTCTGTGCTAAAAAGAACACTAAGCTAGTAAAGCCCCCAAAAAAATACAACAGCTTCTCTTCTCACAACACAAGAATACTTCAGTAAGTTAAATTGAGACCAAAAATTTAAATTTATTAACATCCATTTCAATCCAAGAGACCGATACACGTCAAATCACAATGTAAATGATTTCAATATCACAGAATAGTGAATATTATAACCAAGATAAAATGCAATTATATTTAAGGAGACTTAAATAGAGAAGCAAAACTTTGATGTGGAACAGCTCATTCGGGAATAGTGAGGAGGAGAGGGCGCCAGTATTTCCTTTTCAACAACGACCTGCAACGGAAACCGGTCCAAGGCGAGTTCGTTGAACCGGGTTCGTTACTCCAAGAATGCGGAACCGCAACGGAAACCAACATTGGAGTAGTTTCGTGATCGTGCACCTGCTCCTCTCGTGGTGGCGAGGACACAAAGAGGTCCTTCAGGGAGTGTCTCCGCATGGGATCCTTCTCCACGGCTCGCCGAGGTGACCGGTTCAGGCTAAGAAGAGTGCGCAGGGATGTTTTGGGCCGCCGGAACTGAACCAACGGGCTCGTCCTCGGGCTTTGGGTTGGGTTTTGCCCCACTCCACAGGGCGTTGTGAAGAGTTTGAACTTGTGCAATGCAGCCATGTATTGAGTTATTTCTCCACGCTTCCTCACTCTGTTCTCTGCTGTATTAAAAGAGGGTTAAAGTGAGTTTGAATTTGAATATTGATAATTGTGAGGGGACAAAGGTGATTGATTGCTCCTAACAAGCATGGGATCTATTTTGGGAACGGTTGCATCTTTTCTTCCACACACATTCATTACTTCTCTTTAATTCTTCCTTTGATACTTTGGACTAAAAAGCACTATGACTCATGCCAAGACCATGGAAATGGAATCGCAAGTAGGCCCTACCATTTTCCCAATCTGCCTTTTTTTCTTTTCAATAAAATAAAACGAAATCGTTGCACCAACTGGATCTTGCGATTTTTAAGAACAACAAAAACAAACAACAAATGTACTACAGTACAACGTCACGCGCAGTACTAACAAATACTTACATTGATTTGACTGATAAATAACGAATTATGTGACGTAGATTACAGAATTTTTCTTTACTTTTTTTTTTCCACAGTCCTTGTCTCTTTGAAATTCGTAATCAATCATTAGTGTAATGGAACTAGGAGCATCGATAGTACAAAAAAGGCTCGGTAATATATTCTTAATTTTTACCAAAACGTGAAAAACTATTGTTACTATTAGAAGAAAAGTGGTTAACCACTGACATTGGGCGTGGTAGATTCACTTTCCCATTTACCGGTGAAGGACCTTGGCGAAGAAAGCTTATTATTCATTAAAATTTCAATTTGACCCGAATTCCGTGAAACTGACGGTGGTGGTTGCATTTCTTCCGTTGAGGTAGACGAGATAACATTACCACCATGATCTCCTTTCTCTGGATTCTCAGACTCATAATTCCCACTTTGGATTTTCTTGAGGAATTCCAGAACTTGGTCCATAGAAGGTCTCAATTCGTTGTCTCCCTGCACACACCGAAATGCCAATTCTGCCACTGCAGTCACCATCCTTTTAACGACTTGGTCTGACTCAAATCCAAAGGATGGGTCTACAAGCTCACGAAGCTTTCCTTTTTGAATCCTTTTCGTGAAAAAATTTGCTAAGTTAACTTCATCCCTTTCCCTGGCTGCATCAACTGCTGGCATGGATGATATTAGCTCCATTAGCACAACCCCAAAGCTATACACATCACTCTTATCGGTGAGCCTGTAACATTGAAAATATTCAGGATCAAGATACCCCGGAGATCCCTGCGGAGCTGTGGACACGTGACTTACATCATTGGGGAACAATCTTGAAAGCCCAAAATCTGCCACCTTAACGGAAAAATTAATGTCAAGCAGAACGTTATTGGTTTTCACATCACGGTGAACGATGTTAGAAGAATGGAGATAGGAGAGTGCAGTAGCAGTGTCTATGGCAATTTGCATTCGAATAGGCCATGTCAGCAAACCAACTCTAGCTAATTCACCGTGGAGATGGCTAGCAACTGTGCCATTTGGAATGTACTCATACACAAGCAACAGCTCTTGGGCGTGACGTGAAGTGCAGCCATAAAGGGACACGAGATTTCTGTGGCGCAAGCGAGAAAGGATCTCGATTTCATTCATAAACTGTTCCACTCTCTTGTAATTGTGCTCAAACAGATGTTTGATTGCAACTTCCCTTCCATCTCTCAGTGTCCCTGGTTTTTTATAGATAAATGCTTAAGCGAATTAATAAGATGAAAAGTGATTGTATCTCTGCAGTGGAAATGAGGTATGTAGTGTATTGTATGCTGACCGTGGTAAACAATGCCAAAGCCTCCATCTCCGAGCTTTCTAGTGAAGTCAAAATTGTTGGTTGCTTCTTGAAGCTCCTTATACGAGAAGATGGGTACCCCAAAGAAGATCATGTCAATCTCTGTGTCTGGATTTTGGAAGGAATCACCATAAGTGTTTCTCGATTGAGCATACTTCTGTTTGCAGTAGCGTAACGTGAAGAACAACCCAAATATGACCCATGGTCCAAGACCGATACCTTCAAAGATTGCGACTTTAATTAATTTCACAACTAACAGAGACTCGAATTAAAGTAATCTTTTTAATGTCAACCAAAGAGGAGAAAAATAACTTCTACGACAAATTTTGTATTTAAGTTTTTTAATTAAAATTGTACAAAAAAAATGTTTCACGTGTCCTAATAATATATTTTAAAAAGAATACTTTTGATTTTTTAAGTTAAGGTATTAATTAAAATTTTCCCAAATAATTCAAAGAAACTCAGTGATGATGAAATCAATATGGCTTTCTAAAATTTTGTAAGGGGACGGGAATTCCCTATTAGATCTTAAGTTAAATTTGATTCACTTCGTTTCTATCCATAATCTTCAGAAGTTCTCTTTTAAAAACGTGTTTTTTCGCTGTTGAGAATTTGATTCTTCCTAAGTTTTCATTTTATGAATGAAAAAACGTGTTCTGTTGTAAATTTCGGAGTGAAAACTTAGATTTGGAAGGAGAATGCCAGGATGTGTAAGTTACCTAGCATCAATGCAAGCTTCCGAGTCGAAACTCTACTTTTCCTGCATAATTTAAAGCAGAGCAGTTGTTCCGATCAGATGACAAAAGAAGTGAAGTGAACCTAGTTATATGTCGATCACTAGATGATAAAGCAAAATTTTCTATAATATTACAGTCAAGCAGAGTAAACAGGGAAGTGATGAAGTAGAAATTAATTACATAATTTTAACTCGTGTTGATGAGAAAAAAAGAGAGTTAACTAGCTTTTTAGCGGAAATAAAAAAGCGTGAAAATTGTAGAAATCTGGTTATGTATGTAAATATTAATGAAGAAATTTTGGTGAGACATGAGTATTACCTCATGGCGCAATATAACTTTGCGTGGCTGTCTAGTCGGCAAATGCCCCCTCTTCCCTGACACTGCGAACAGTCATTTGAAAACTGGAATTGAAAGGTAATTTGAGGAGTTAAAAATCCAAATGGGTCTTTGAAGAACTGGAAATCTTGTCTGACGGGAAGTTGAACCATTGAACATGAGGAGGTTAAAGAGCGTAGATAGTCCTGATCAGAAGATGAAGGGGCAAAGTAAAAATCAAAGGAAGGACATCGAGTATAGTTGATGAAATCTTTTGAAATGTTGCGGTTTTTCTGGTGGCTGCAATTGAAGGCGGTTATATTGTTTTTCAGGTAAAAAGAACCGAAAGGGGAGGATGGAGGGACGGTGATATTATAGCTCAAGGCATTACAATTAGAACTTTCAAGAAGATTGCGGAAATCGTTATCTTTAATGGTAACTTCACTCTTCCATCTCCAACGAACAATGTTAGTAACTTGTAAAAGTTTTCCTCCATTGGTCAACCGGACTTGCTTCAGTGCTGTCTTGTTAGGATTATTACAGCCTTTGATTGCCAAAGCACCACAGTTGGGGTATTCAAAGGTGGTGAAGGGAAAGGAAAACGTTCCCAAACTTCCACAATCAAATGAGTCCGGACAGTGTCCATTTGCATTTCCGGCTGCGAGAAGCAACAATGTCAGATGACAAAACAAAAGTATTACATAAAGATCATACATTTTGGTATGATAGAATAGAACACCACAACCATGGAATGCCTCTATATATATTTTGTTTCTCGCTTATAAACCAACTCATACGCCAGTTGACTGTGAATATCAATGTACATTGGGAGCAAGAATTGAGGTGATTTGTGATTTGGTAATGGCTATTTAATCTCCGTGTTACCATGTTGGTATGTTGATTTAATATTAAATGCTTAAAGTCCTAAAGATCATAAAAACATGATAAATTCTTATAATACTCACGTCCACGCTGACGAACTCGGTTCCTCAGACTCTTGACCTGGTAGAAGTGTTTAACACTTTGTTTCTTGGAATTTGACTTTCCAAAGATCGCTTTCTGACAATAAATACACGTCGCGGTGTGAAACTCGAATCAAACTCTTTGGTACAGATGCACTCAACCAATTAATTAGTCGTACGTAGATCTGTCACCACATACGAAAAACACACACACTAAATTTGTTTCAAATTCTTACAAAATAATAAAAAGAAGGCGATAGGTTCACAACCCTCTGCATTTTTTCTAATCAAATTTATTAAGAAGTTAAAGCGTGTGCAATATGTGTTATTTAAATGATTTTAGTAATAGATATATTTGAATATAGAAGGTTTAATTAAGTTTTAAGTTTCTCTTTAATTTATTTATATTGATTTTTTAATTTATTACATACTTATATAGTTTTTTAATTTTTGTTGTTGTGATTGTTATCTTATTCTACTATTTTTGTGAGTGATTTTTAATATTTTTATTAAAAAACATGTAAAATATCTAGGATGATTCTATTAACAATGATGATAAAAACAATTCCTTAGTCGTTATAAATAATTATAAAAAATATTATTAAATTTAAGTAGTGAATAAAAAACAATTAATAGTCTAACTGTTTTTCTTTTATTTTTATTTTATTTTCTTGACCTGATCTTTAACACTTTAAACTTTATTGTCGGTTTCGCAAAGAATAAAACCATTGGCTAATATAGTCAGCATTTTCGTCTCCGCTCAAAAATTGAGTTTGAAAAGCACACCTCAAAAAATCAACCACCCAAGAACCAAACGAAAAAGTTATTCGTGCGTGTAACTAAGTTGTCCCAGACTAAAATGGGAGTGGTCGGTTGACCATTAAACGTGATTTAGATGATAATTTCAATAATCATCAAGAAAAAATTGTTCAAAAATTAGAAAGTTTGTAATTTAAAATTAAAATGAAATAAAGTAGCTGCAATATTTTATCTTTATTCAGAATTCAACCTTACCATATAATTATAGTTAAATACATTGTAATAAAATACTGTTACTACAGTCGGCCAATCAGATATAAGACTTGGTAGCCGAACACGTCAATAGTTAAACAGATTTAAGACGTAATTAATATGGTAATTGTTATTGATGAGTGGATAATGTTGATATAATTATCATTAAAAGATAAATTAATATATTTGATTATTTTGAATCCTATGAATAGAGGTGTAATTTTGAAGTAATAGACATTTTTTCCATAATTAAATTATTTTAGATCTTCAGAAAAAAATTATAACTTGAACATTATAGTATCTTTGGCAGATCACTTCTCTCAAATCGATAGTCACTACAAAAAAGGAGCAAGCATTTATCCAGACAGAAAAGTAAAGTTAAACATAAATTTTCATCGTCCCAATCGAACATAAACAACCAAATTTTTTTTTTCTTAAGATTATTTCTTATTGAATTTTGATTTGATTCTCGATAAAGAAGAACTTGAAATATTTATTACATCAAAATCTGAAACCACTCTGAATTAAAATTACGCTTTTAATTTATAAACTTTGTGTAAATTTATTTTAGACCCTATTTACAATGTTATCCCATCTTAACGTCGATCTTTTATGATACATGAATACTTTCATTTTTTTACTTTACATCTACATTTGTATTTTTTATTTTAAAATATAAATTAATTTAAGAATATTAAATAAGAAAATAAAAGTATTATTTTACAATTTTCCTTTAAAATTCTGGCAATATTGAAACCTAGTGGACAAAATGCTTGTGCGGGAGATATTCAAAGAGAAGGTTCATTTGTTTGAGAAGTGGGGCTGGGATTTCCAAGAGTTCAAAAGTTGGGGTTCTCTAATTTTGTTGATTCAAGTTTTGAATACAATCAGTGCTTTGTAATTTTTGTTTATTATGCTTTATATAAATCATTATGGATGGTTGATTTTTTTTTTAATGGTGTCTAAGTCAATTCTTGATTTTTTTTTATCACAATACTACATCACCTTTTCAGTTTTTTCTACAAATTTTCTGTTTTTTTTTTTTTCATGAAGACTTTATTGTCAAAAGATTATCTACTCAAACTAATAATGGAAAAAATAATCAAAGGACTAAATAAATAAGAAATCATTAGGAACTACAATTAGTTTCATAAAAAGATAATAAAATGGGTCAAGAAACAGTAAAAAAATTATAAACAATTTCGCAAATAAATCAGACCGAATGATAGTTACATTATCACTTAACAACGTATTAACATAACATTTTGTAATAATCACAGATAGAAACGGCTGGCCGGAATACTTATATCCCAATCTTTATTTGTTCTTTCAACACTTTAAATATTAATTAAATATTTTTTTTATAAAAATTAACAAGTATACAAAAACATATACTAAAAAAATACTCAAAGTAGGAAGGATTTTTTTTTTTGAGAAATGGAATTTTAACATTTTTTTTTTTGCATTCATTATACTATTTTGTTACTTTTTTCTATGATTATTTCATTCATAAATAAGTGTCAAATAATTTCATACAATTTTTTTAAAGTCTTAAAAAATAATAATTTAAAATAATAGAAATAATATTTTCACACATATATATTTTTATATTATTTAATATTTTTTAACATTTTATTTTTTCTTTTCTTAAAAACATAAAAATTTATTTTTTATGATTATAGGAAATCATGTTACCGATAGAACTTCAGCTTTAATTCCAATACCGGGTCCTCTATAAAGGGAAAAAAAGTAAACAAAATTAATTTCATATTAGATTAAAGAAAGTCAAATACAAGATTTTGAATGCCACACAAAAGTCATTTTGATTCAACAATTTCACTTAAGGTTCAATTATCAAAGAGAAGTCTCTGTAGAACGAAATTATGGTTAATTTAAAAAAAAAAAAAAAAAGTGTCCAGTGTCCAGTAAAATTGGATAAAATATGCACTATACCAAAGATTAACTTTTCCCATGAAGATAGTTCACTAACTGGGCTGACCAAAATGTTATTCGATTCCAGAATTATCTTTATTTATTTTTTACATTTCATATCATTCATTACTTAAAAAAAATAGAAAAGTAACTTTTACGAAGTCAATTTTTTTTAATATTATACTTTGAGTCCAAGCAATACCATTCTTTTTTTTTTTTTTTAAATAATGATATTATCACAAACTTTTATATTTATTTAATAAAAAAAAATGTAAATTTTTATATTTAAAAAAAATAAAAAAAAAATATTATCAAATTAATGTAAAAAATTTAAACGGACCAAAAAATCATTTTTCCCTCCCTGTTTTTCCTACATGTCGCACTCACCAATCCCAGCTTGAATTTTCTGCAGTGCTTCCACAACTTCATCCATGGAAGGTCTTAATTGTCTGTCTCCTTGCACACACAGGAAGGCCAATTCCGCCACTGAACTCACCATCCTTCTCACCTCTTCGTTTGACTCAAAGCCAAGCGATTTGCACACCAACTCATCGAGTTTCCCATTTTGAATCTTCTTTATGGCAAGACTCACCAAGTTTATCTCATCACTTTCCCTGCCGGCATCGACCGCAGGCAACGAGGATATCAGCTCAGCAACCACAACCCCAAAGCTAAATACATCACTCTTGTCCGTCAGCTGGTAGTGCTGGAAATACTCAGGGTCAAGGTACCCCGGAGTCCCCTGCGGACCGGTTGACACGTGGCTTGCATCGGTCGGAATCAATCTCGAAAGTCCAAAATCTGCCACCTTAACCAAAAAATTCGTGTCAAGTAGAATGTTGCTGCTTTTCACGTCACGGTGAATGATGTCGGAAGCGTGAAGATAAGCCAAGGCAGTGGCGGTCTCCACCGCAATTTGCATCCGAATTGGCCACGTCAGCAACTTGGCCCTTCTGTTGAGGTGGTAAGCAAGAGTGCCGTTTGGGACGTATTCGTACACAAGCAGTAACTCCCGGCTGTGACGTGAAGTGCAACCGTAGAGGGAGACGAGGTTCCTGTGTCGCAAGTGAGTGAGAATCTCAATTTCATTCATAAATTGTTGCACTCTCCTGTAGTTGTGCTCGAACAACAATTTCACTGCAACTTCCCGTCCATCTTCGAGCTTACCTGCATTTTTTTTTTTTTTGGTTTTAATTTAACAAGTGAATCAAATTTCATATATTAAATATTTTATATGATACCCACCATAGTAAACGCTTCCAAATCCTCCCTCCCCTAGCTTTCTGTTGCAGTCAAAATTGTTCGTTGCTTCTTGAAGCTCCTTATAAGAGAAGACGGGTACTCCAAAGAAGATCCTATCTGTCATTATGTCGGGATTGTCGTGAGGATCGGCTCCATTTCTTGATCGGAACAGAGCCAGTGCACCACCATATTTACAGCGCCGTAATGTGAGGATCAACACCAATGTTATTACATTGCACAATCCAGCACCTATACCTGCCATTGTTGCTTACATTTCCAATTATTAAGCTTATACATGCATAAGAGTATCATGGAAGGATATGTCATCTCAATGAAAAAAATTGTTCAGCAAATTATTTTGGAAGCCAATTCCTTTAAATACAGTAAATCTTTTTTTAGCAACGAAATTGGAGAACAAAGAGGGTTAAATATTATAAAAAGAAAAACAATGACACTTTATGCAATGCAAGAGACACTCTGGAGTATTAGATCATGTTTATTACCTATTATCAATCCTAGCTTCCAAGCTGGACTTTTATCCTTCCTGCATAATAGGAGAGATCGATCACATGCTTAAAGATATATGAATTTGCTAAATATTAGAAATACCTTGGGACGCAATGAGGTTTTCGTTGGTTGTCGAGGTGACAAAGGCTTCCGGCACCCAAACACTGGAAGCACTCATCTGGCGGATGGAACTGCAAGGGAATGTCAGCAGTTAAGAATGCAAAGGGATTTGCAGAGACTGCATAGCCATTGACGGGAAGCTGAACCATTGAACAGGAGGAAGCTAGAGAGTTGTGAGACACATCATCAGAGTGTGGAGGCCCCATGAAGATGTCATAGTCACAGCTAGTATTTTTGAGGAATGTTCTTGGGGTCTTAACTTGGCGAGTGCGGTTACACTTGAAAATGGTTATGTTGTTGTTGATAGTGAAGTAACCTAAGGGAGAGCTAGGAGGGAGTGAAATATTGTGGTTGAATGTCTCACAACTATCGGATTGCAGGAGATGATTGAGATGATCATCAATGAAGTAGACAGTAGTAATAATCGATTGCATCTCAAACTTTCTAACCTTAATCCACCATGATCCGATCTTTAACGTTACCCCTTGCCCTGAGTTTGGGTTGTGATCATCACAACCATGGATTGGCCATATGCCACAATCTTGGCGTTGTAGCGTGGTGAAAGGGTAACCGAATTTCCCATGGTTTCCACAATCAAACCAGAATGGACAATCATCCTTGTGCCCATTTGCATTCCCAACCCACACAAGGAAAACCATAATGAACGTGTAAACAGGAAACATCCTCAGATGATACTAAAGAAAAGGTTGTGATTGAACCCAGAAAAGATAAACTCAATAATTTATAACCCATTCCTCGCCGCAAGTGTGTCACACGATTGAGAAGTTGTTTCATATCTGCTGTTGACTCGAAAAACGAGTAAAGAAGCAGGGCCCGGTCCCCAACTTCCAAAGCAGAAACACAAAACACATGTCTCTTGGAATCTTTGAGTAAACAGATTGTTTGGCGGTCTCCTTAAAACTAAGTTCATTTAACACTCTCTTTTAATAATACAATAATATATATTATAAATTTAAATTTAATTTAATTAAAATATTATTATTGTTTAATTAATGTCGGATAAATATAGTTTTATCTTAAATAAATTTTTAGTTGTCTTTTCTTGTGTTAAAAAGATCGTTACTTTTCTATTGATCCTGATATTTCACACTGGATTTTTATTATACTCTCAATTAATATTATTATTTTATTTTAAATTTTTAATTTATTTATTTATTATAATATATTATAATAAAAGAAAGAGTCAAAGAGAAAAGTATCCGAACACCATATTTCTTTTTTAGTTTACACGTACCTAACACTAACAAAAGAACATCTTTATTTTAAAAATAAAATAAGTCAGAACAAATTAATTAGAAGAATAAGAATATTAGTTTTTTTTTTAATTTTAGAAAAGTATAAAAAGTTTTAAAAAAAAAATTATTATTTTCCTTTTATTTTTTCAGCAACATGTTTCTAAACTGGTCTACTTGCATATACTCCATAACCAGTTCAGCCTGCATATTGGGACTAGATTTACAATTGTGACCAATTTGAAACCGTTAACCACAAACATACTTCCCATAACTCTATAGTATAAGATGTTGAGAGTTGGTATTAGTAGTCCCTTCTGTTTATTTAATTTTGTTGATTCAGATATATAATATACCTAATTTTAGAAAATAATCAGTCTCTATGGCCACTTCATTTCGGGTAGATATGGGAAACAGCTCTATTTCAAATGATTCAGACAGTAATAGTTCACGGAGAAGCTATTAAATTACAAACAAGTTTTGTATTATTAACTAAGTTAATTAAAAAATTTAACTGATGATATATAGTTAGCTATAAAAGTTCTATATTTAGTGAGAAAGGAAGAAAGTTACAAAGTGCAAGATTTATTGACCACTAACATTAGGACTGGTAGAGCGACAGTTCCATTTATCTGTCACGGCCCTTGGCGAAGGTGGCAACTTCGTATTCATCAACAATTTCACTTCATCGTGATCTACTGAAGATGGTGATGATGGCTCTTCATCCTGAGCACGCCCTGCTTCATCCTTCCCACTTTCTATTCTTTTCAGCACCTCCAACACTTCATCCATGGAGGGTCTCAAGTCCTTGTCCTGTTGCAAGCATTGAAAAGCCAATTCTGCTACTGCAATGATTTGTCTTTTAACATCATCATTTGACTCAAAACCAAGGGAAGGATCTACCAGCTCGGCAATTGCATTTTTATGAATATTCCTTACTGCTAGATCTGCCAAGTTTATTTCATCCTTATGTCGGTTCAGATCAATTGCTGGCATAGATGATATTAGCTCAATAAGAACAACCCCAAAACTATACACATCACTCTTGTTGGTAAGTTGGTAGCAGCGGTGATATTCAGGATCAACATAGCCAGGGGTGCCTTGTGGAGCAGTGGAAACATGGGTGACATCAACCGGGAACAGTCTCGACAATCCAAAATCTGCAACTTTAACACAGAAAGTGTTGTCAAGCAGAATGTTGCTGGTTTTGACATCGCGGTGAATGATGTCAGAGGCATGGAGATAGGCCAATGCAGTAGCAGTCTCAATGGCCACTTTCATTCGGATAAGCCACGGCAAAGAGGCATGATTCGTTGATTCACGACGATGGAGGTGATTGGCCACAGTTCCATTTGAAATGTATTCATAAACAAGCAGTAGTTCACGGCTGTCATATGAAGTGCAGCCATAGAGAGACACTAAGTTTTTGTTGCGCAAGCGTGTGAGGATCTTGATTTCATTCATGAACTGTTCTACTCTTCTATAGTTGTGCTCATATAGCCGCTTCACAGCAACTTCACGTCCATCATGGAGTTTTCCTAGTTGTTGAAATAGAGATGAAAGAAAGAGTTATTTGAGAACAGAGAAAGTGAAAGAAAACACATTGAATTATTTTGTACACAGAAAGGTGTAGTTGTTTGGTACACATACCATAGTAAACAATCCCAAAGCCTCCTTCTCCTAGTTCTCTTGAACGATCAAAACTTTTTGTTGCTATTACAAGATCCTTATAAGTGAAGACAGGGACCCCAAAGTAGATACTCGCACTTACTGGGTTTCGATTTGAAAAGAAACCAAACAAACATCTGGGTTTGCGGTTCCATAGTATTAGTAGTCCAATGATAACAGTAGCCGACATTCCAATACCTAGAACCCATCAAAAAGGAGAACTCCTATCAGTTTAAGATTATCTTGTAGAACGTGTAAATGTGAAATTTGAAACTGTTTGACTAATTTCTAGTCTATGACTCTGTCCTCGAGCATTGACATGGAAAGTTAAAATGAGAAACGAAGAACAAAAAAACCATTCAGACATTGAAAACATGGGGCTCGGATTGGCGTATAAGAAACGAAGAAATGTTACCTAGTACTAACTTCCATGCCAAATTCCGCCGCTCTGCAATAGAAACCAAAGGGCCAATTAATTAAGAGCAAACGATCAAGTTAAATTAAATTTGATCACCCATACCATTTCTTACTAAATGATACTTCTCAAATTCTTTTAAGATGCACATTATATTCTTATTTTTTTTTTAATGGTTCCGAGGCAAATACTTGTTGTAATATTTAACAACAATTAAATAGAATTAGTATAATATATAAAGGGTGTCAATGTAAATATAACATGTTAGAACAGTCAGGAGACTTTTTATAGGTCTTTAGAAAAATGTATTGGACATAATCCAAAAAGAAGAGACAAATGTAATTTATTCATCTTTTGGTCAAGGGTTGACTTAAAATATGATTAGTTTCATTGTATAAGTGAATAAAAATAAATGAATATTATCGTATATGAATTTTAAATACATCATTACTAATTTTACCTGATTATTTATAGATAGGGATAATAATGCGAATCAGGATGTTGTTTATAAGTCTCTTCCGCATATGATTTGTAAAAACAGATCAGCCGATTGCAGTAAGAAATACAAGTTAATTTCTTCCATTCTCATAATATTTGATTTATGAGTTTGTGGGTTAATTTAATCTACAAATCAATAAAAAATAATTTATTTTAATATTTTCTTTATTTATTAAAAGATTTAAAATACTAGGGTTACATGGTTTTTATATTAAAACATTGAAAATATTATAATTTAAAAGTTTAAATCAACGCGGATTATACAATGAATCAATTGTTCTGGATACATTACAAGTAATACGAGAGGCTAACAAACTAAAGTACTTAACTCATTTCATATGACATATCCTTCTATATGTCTTTCAGTTGTTAGCTAAATAAATAAATAAAAATAATTATAATTTTTTTATAAATAAATAATTATATTACGATGTTTTTGAATTTTTTAAATTATAAATAAATATTTATAAATAGAAAAAGTGTATTGAAATGTGTTATTAATCTTTACAAAGAGGATGATTATATTTTAACAGTACTTTTTTAAAACTTTTTTACAACGGACACGTATTATCAATTTATTGGTTTATTTGAATTTATGTTTAAAAAAATATTTAAAACAGATAAATCACCGACCATTAGGTATGTTGTAAAAAAAATTATTAAAAATGTGTTGTTATAAAGATAAGTTTGTATATAAAGCAGAAAACTTTGAATGGGCTAGTTGGGTATACCTATTATGTGTGTACTAAATAAAAACAATTATTGAAGTTGATGTTTTCTGATACTCCTTTATTGAAAATTCATTTCTTGAAACCTTTAGTTGAGGAGGGTTATTGCAATCCCTCAACTTGAGGCATCCCCTCCTCCTCTCCTGCATTCTTTAACAAAAAATAAAATTTGCATACCTGTGCTGCAATTGAATTTTCCTTTAATGTCAAGTGAACATCGTCCTTTTCCATCACCAAGACACCTTTCACATTCCTTCGATAACTGAACTTCAATAACACTAGAACTAATTACAAATAGAAAGGGGTCGTCGGTAGAACTTCCGTCTACAGAAAGCTGAACGGTTGAGCATGGTGCTAAAGAGCTGGGCCACTGGAAACCCGGAGGAGTTAGTGTATTTGGAGGGCCATAGAAGATTTCGTACTCAGAACAGTTTGAATATTTATAAAAATCCTTGGAAAGGGAGGGTTTCAGGGACTGATTGCATCTGAAGATGGTGATACCGTTTTTGTTGAGGAAAGAAGCTAAAGGAGAGGTGTCAGGAAGAGTAACATTCTTGCTGAATGCTTTGCAACTTCTGTTTCTCAAATAACGTTGTTGTTCGTCATCTGAGATAAATATGGTACGAGGTTCTACCTTTAAAACAGAGTACGAGGATGATGTGGAGGTGCCTAGTTTGATAGTTTTGCGAGAGGAAGGAGGAAGTCGTTGACAGCCATGTATAGCCAACAAGCCGCAGTGTTGTTGCTCGGTGGTTGTGAAAGGAAACTGAATGCGCCCAAGAAATCCGCAGTCCGAATATGGTGGACACCTTCCATTCTGAGCTGAAACAATCAGCAAAAGCTGTGACAAAAATACTATTAGCGATTTGAAAAAAAGAAGCCAGACCATTAGGAATGTCGAATTGTCAATCAAATATGAAATCAAGGAAATCAAAGAGAGGAGACAGACACTTGAGAATTTAGAATAACCAACGAACGACAGTAATATAAACCCACAGTCAAAAAGTGCTGCACCTTGTTTTTCAAACAGTCCACAAAAAAACATTTTTTCGTTTTTAAGTATTTTATACGCTACTTGATTTCGAAAATGACGTTTTAATTAATTTTCATTTGGAGAGATCTGAATATTTATAAATGCAGGTTTATTTAATGATAATCACTTCGTATCAGTCAATAACTAAGACAACTAAAACATTTGGTGTATAACTTTTCTTTTTTACTTAAAGACAGAACGAGTGGCTTAACAATAATATTGGTGTTTGGATCAATAAACTCATATACTAAGACATATTTTCACCTAAATATTAATACTGCACTAGCTTTAAATATATTGAATTCAATTTTAAATATAATTAATATTCATGTATCCTTTTTCTATTCTCTTTTATTCTAAATTTTTGTTTTATTTAAAAGAATTTCTCATATATTTAAAGTATTTTTTATTTTATTATATCCTTAATTATACAAATTTTTTTATGAAATTTCAATATATTAAATAGTTTTTAAATCACATTTCATAATTGTTATTCGTTTTTAATATTTTTATTTATTATTTATTTTTATCATGCAGATTTTTTTTTTAATGATTGTTGATATTTTCTAACATAGTTTTTATAAGTATAATTTTATTACTGTACTTTTATAAATATATTTCATTTACTGTAATATAATAAGTTAATGTCCATTTTTTTATTACCTTGTAACATATACTATAGCTCAAAAGATAAAATATCTATGAATTATTATTAGTTTAATATATTTTTTGCAAATGTTTTTTAATTAACGCTTGCAAGATTGAGTTGTTTTAATTGTGATGAAATTGTAATGTCTTACATAATTATTTCATTTTTATTCAATTGTTATTTGATAATTTAATTTAAAATTTGTATAATTAAAATTTCTTTCTAAATATTTGATATTTGAAGAAAAAAAAAATGTATCGTTTTCATATTAAATATTTAAGAATATGATTAAGTATATTTTTTAGTTGATAAACTTTGACGCAAAAATATAATTTGTTTCTATCTCAAATTTTGATATAGTTTGATTTTTAAACTTAAATAATGAATAAATATAATTCTATTAATACAACTGGGTTAACATGTTAAACTACGTTTTAAGTTGACATTTCAGTTGTTTACACTATTTGATAAGTTCTAGTTCAAATGTAAATATGTAACTTAGTTTAATGTGTAAAATGTAATTGAGTTAAGATGACTATATTCATTTATTTCTAAAGTTTGAAAATAAAAATATATCAAAATTTAATAAATGAATAAATTTCAATTTTGCATTCAAGTTTTAGAACTACAAATATATTTGTATTGATAATATGATGTTTCATTGTTACATTTTTTATATTTTTATTAAAATTATTTAATTAATACTAAAATAATAATAAACACGTATAAACACAAGGAGGGTATATTCCAATAGAGATGGGGTGTGACAAATTTTAAGATGAGAGAATTAAAATAGGAAAGTTGCCACACATAACCTATATTGAATGGATGACGATTACTTCGTTAAATTCATAAAATATATCCTTAATAATTTCAATTTAATCGCTTCTTACCCTCTGAAATATTTCAGAAAATTTATTAATATCTTGCTTAATTAGTTGTTCAAATTTTAAAGTAATGATTAATCTCTTTTCTTCAATCTAGATTTAAAATTCTTAAGTCGTAATTCATAAATATATAATTATTCAGCTATTCCAAATTCATGATGTATTTTGGTTGGTTTTAAAAGTTAAGATAAAATGAATTTTGAATATGTGAATATTCCTTTTAATAAGATATGATTTTTTTTCTTTATATAAGAAATATTTCAAGTGAAAAAATGATTCATTTAAATGTTCTATAGACGTATATATATTCGATATACATTCACGAAAATAATTTACATTTATTTTATCTTTTGGTTTAATTTTTGAGCTAAATTATTTATTTCGAATTAAGTATGCATTTTAAATTGTTTTATTTTTTTTTAAAGTTATGGTATTGAATTAATTAATTATACCCTATTTTAAATATTTTCCTCTTTTAGTGTATTTATATCTTGATACGTTATATTTACGAGTTATTTTTTGCATTATACCAATTATTAACTATGGGTTTATTAGGAGTAAACTTTGGTTGATAAAAGGATATTGACAAAGTAAATGACATATAATTTTTTTTTTTTGCAATTATAATTAAAGACTACGGTGATTATGAAATGCAAAGTAAACTGTGTTTAAAAACTGTACCAGGGAAGGAAAAAATATTTAAAAAACTACAAGGCTCTTATTTATATTAGTTACACTATTTGAAAACTTCGTAATGATTTTAAAAAATAATTATAATCAGTACAAAATTAATTATGTTAAAGCTAAATATTAATGAAAGTGCAAATGATTTTACGAGATGTTGATGGAGGAAAACAAAAGACACAGACAGAAGACTCTGTGATTGACGTTTTCAAAGTCACCCTTTGGGGGTCACAAGACAAAATGGAACTACTAAGAAAAGTAATGAATGTGCAGAGAAATTAAGTGAATGCTGATTTTGATGTTAATTTCTTAGCTAAAAAAGTCCACATTCCATGATGCACACGACGCGGGGAAGTTAATTATGGGTTTCATCTTTAAAAATGATACACAAGAAAATTAATGAAAGGATTACTCCCTAATTATTCTAATTTAAATTTGTTATACTGAATCATTACTAAACAAGAACAGAAAACATATAACGTTTTTCTAACAAATTAAACTAAATTAAAATTTTGATCATATATTGATATACAAAATCAACAAAATGTCATTTCATCGTTTAAATTTAAAAGATTATTATAATAAAATAACTAAAATTCAAAATAAAGATTTTAGCAATAAAAGTTCTTAAAAATTTACTTAATTAAATTTCAAATTCTTAATAAATTTAGATATTTTCAATAAAGTTTTACTAATTTTTTTTATTTATCTCAACATTTTTAAATATGAGTGACGTTATTATCTTGTAATATTATTTAATATCATGTTAAAAAATCTACTTTAAACTTAATTTAATTTTACAAAACTAATTTTTAAAATAAGATTTACATTCATTAGTATATCATTATGAAATTATTTTATTTCTAAATGATACAATATTTTTAACAAATAGAGTGTCTCTAAAGATCATGAATATTCCTGTGATGCAAAATGGATATTTATCTTTTAAGATATAATGTGTATGACAGCTGACAACAAGATTTTAACTTCTCTATCTATACCTTCTCATATTTGTGGATGGCCATTTGTAGCACAAATTGTTTAATCTTGCAAATTAATAATCTTTCAGAAAGTATGAATTTTTTTTCCATCTTGTGAATCCAGGTGACCATTAAAGCATTATGTATGACAGAATCTTGTTTTCACTACTTCCATAGATGTTTCTGCTATACTCTTCGATATAGACTTTGGTTCTTTTCCTTGAATTGTGTTGATTATGAGATCTGTATCTTGATTGCTGTCTTTCTATAATTTTTCTCATTGTAATTTTTCTTCATAGATCTTTGTCAAAATTATATCTATTCTGATTTAGCGTATTATCTTTTGTTTCCTTTCCTTGATCAAAAGAGCAATGTTGTATATACATATTATCGTTCTATAATTTTTCTGCATAAGGTAACTTTTTATAATACAAGATATAATCAAATAATTCATCATGAATAATATTATATCAAAACATATATAACTTGTTCATATCAAGAACAGTCACGCTTTCTTCCAAGAATTATAATTATCTCCACAGCACTAACATATATTACTGTTTCTTAAAAAAGAAACCAAATTTTCCTTTACCGATACAACCAGAGACTGTAATTGTAACTAAAAAAGAACACGACAAGAAACTCATTTATAATAATGACTAACTAGTGAATCAAAATTAAGCACTGGCATTGGAGGCAGTGGATTCACTGTGCCATCTATCAGTGACGGCTTTAGGTGAAAGTTGTACCGTCATGTTTTTCAATAATCCATTTTCATCCCAATCTGGTGAAGGTAGAGAGGGTGGACGTAAATGTTCTTCATCCAGATGCTCAGGCGTGTCATTTTCAATTCTCATAAGCACCTTCAAAACCTCGTCCATTGAAGGTCTCAAATCTTTGTCTCGTTGCAAACACTGAAAGGCCAATTCTGCCACTGAAATCATCATCCTCTTTACCTCACTGTCCCAATCAAAACCAAGAGAAGGATCAACCAGCTCACTAAATGCACTTTTCTGAATCTTCTTTATTGCCAAGTTAGCCAAGTTTATCTCATCCCTATGCCTGCTCATATCAACGGCTGGCTTAGAAGATATCAGTTCAATAAGCACAACGCCAAAACTATACACATCACTCTTGCTTGTAAGCTGGTAGCATTCGTGATATTCCGGATCAAGGTAACCTGGGGTCCCTAGCGGAGCAGTGGAGACATGTGTGACATCATTCGGGAACAGCCTTGAAAGACCAAAGTCAGCAACCTTAACACTGAAACTTTGAGTAAGGAGAATGTTTTTGGTTTTGACATCACGGTGGATGATGTCAGAAGCATGGAGATAACACAATGCACTTGCGGTCTCTATCGCAATTTTCATTCTTATGTGCCATGGAAGAGTGTGTGGCCTTGCAAAATCACCGTGGAGATGGCAAGCAACAGTACCATTTCGAACGTGTTCATACACGAGCAGTAGCTCACGACTGCGATGTGAAGTGCAGCCATAGAGGGACACCAGATTTGTGTGGCGCAAGCGAGTGAGGATGTGAACTTCGTTCATGAACTGTTCAACTCGCCTATAGTTATGCTCATAGAGACGCTTGATAGCAACTTCTCGTCCATCTAGCAGTTTTCCTGATTGTTAAACACCATATCAATCACTAGTTACAACTCATTCACACAAAATCTGTACAAGTATATAACATGAAAGTGAGAGAACGGTTAATTACCATAGTAAACGGTTCCAAAGCCTCCACTTCCAAGTTGCCTGGTGTTGTGGAAATTGTATGTAGCTTCTTTAAGCTCCTTGTAAGAGAAGAGAGGGACTCTGTAGTAGAACCTGCAATTTTCGGGGTCTGGATTTGAGCTGGGACCAATTGAATCAGTGTCTGGGTTTCTCGATTGGTGTTGAGGATCTGAAGGAGTGCATTTTCGTCTAAATATAAGGCATCCAGTTAGCACTATAGCTAATAATATCACGCATAAACCTGCAATAAGGGGATACCAAATATTGATCGGGAAAAACTTTGAAGATATAATACTTCAACAAATACGAACTCTCACTCCCAGGACATGGATTAAATAAAAAATATATATTACTAACTTACCTGTTACAAGTCCAAGTACCAGCCTCAAAGTTTTACTGCTATGCTTTGGCTCTGCAGATGAAGCAATATTGAAGAAAGTTTTTAGTAAACAATGAAGTAATGAAGTTTTAGACTAACATTAGAATATGAAATTACGATAGTCTGATCTAATTGCCAATTTGCCTTGGTGCCAGTACAGTAAAGCACGGTACATGGAAATTTTTCTGAAAAGATTATTATTTTAAATGGATTTACGTCGGGAATTAGCTCTTGATTTCTGGTAAACAAAAAAAATTAACATTCAGTAATCAACTTGACTCTTGCCAAGTTGCCACTGAAGTGCTAAAAAGGAAATCATTAAATGGTCAATCGAGAACAAGAATTTAAAGAATAATAAAAAGAGGCGCAGCCACGTCTAAAACTATACTTCATTGGTGACAGTCTCAGTGGTCTAATTCAGAAAACTCATTGTAGCGAAAAGAAACATTCAATTCAATGGATAAAGGAACATAAAAGAAATCTATGCGAAGCTGACCTTTGTGACAGTAGAACTGACGATCGCCGTCAAGATGACATTGACCTCGTCTGAGATTATAGCACTCATCACAATCCTTAGATAATACTACTTGAACAACCATCTGAGCAGATAAAAACGATAGAATGTCTGTGGTATCGGCCTTGTCCTTTTTTGCTAAGTGAAGAACTGAGCAGGATGAGAAAATTCCACGAGCCTCATCATTCTTAGGTAAGGAAAGGCTGTCATAATAGATATCATAACCATACTCAGTGCAGGAGTGAGTAAAATAATGTGGTGGGGGTTTCATATTGAGGTCATGTTTGCATCGGAACAGTGTCACATTATATTTTATATAATAAGAGTATAAAGGAGAATGAGATTGAAGACTGTAGTTATTATTCGAAGTATCACAGATGTTGTTTTGTAAACGCTGGTGCAAATCTTCATCCGAAATTGAAATCCCATCCTGCTGAATGTTGCCTGTAAGCACAAAGTGTTTTCCATTTTTCTCCAGCTGAATCAGTTTTTGGATAGATAGAGGATTATCACAACCATGTATAGGTATCAAGCCACAGTCTGGTTGTTCTGCCTTGGTAAAAGGGTAATGAAAAGACCCAAGATTGCCACAAATAAAGGAGTGTGGACAACCTTGGTGCCCATATCCATAACCAGCACAGAGGAAGAGTACAAGGTGATAAAACAAGAGGAAGTTGAACAAATCTACGATAGCCATATCAAATTCCCAAACAATATTTTAAGGAACAAGTGATGAAATCTCTTAACAGGGAGCTCGGATTCTCTATGAATGATGTTATGCTTAGTGTTCTTAATTTGCATAGTCACACCCCATTTACAATATATACATGTCATGAATCAACTAATCTAAAAGAACGTCTTTGATTGGGAAGTTGACTTGGAAGATGAGCATGGAAGACTTGGAAAAAAAAGTTAAGTGTAGATACAAACATGTCATTGTCTTCATAATTACAACAATGAAACCTGGCTCAGCTTTCCAGTCAATTTCTTCCATTGATTTTATACAGTATATTCGCACAAACACAGGACTGGAATTGACCCTTCCGAGAAAAATCCACATAGATGAACTTTGAACGTCAGTATTTGGTAATAGAAGAGTTCGATATTTTCTACATATGCATTATACTATTCATTTTGAGAATAGGTTTTGTGGATAGTGACAGAGCAATGTGTCTAAGTGACGGGCACAAATGTTATAGTAAACGCGTCTTGAGAAAGTCTCCAGTAGATTTCAACATTTCAGGATATCTCAGAAAGGAAAGAAATAGAGAATTTCAGACCATAGCTACAAAGATCTTTCTGTATGCTCATCTGAATTTAACTGGGTTTACAATATATCAATTGACAAATAAAAGTGCATAAAATATTAAACCGAAATATATAAGCTTTATGAAAGCTAGTTTATTTATTTATTTCTTGTTTTATATAATATTTTGTAATAAACTTGTACAATATGTATTAATTTCTTTTATTCATGAAAATACCATTAATGGAGAAGTGGATGTTAACAAAAAAAATTACACAGAGATACCCTTGTTGGACAATCACTTTTAGAAAAACAAAAAATAAAAATAATCAAATTCTTTCACAAGTTAAACCTAATTTTTTATCAACTTAAAAATCAAAATTTAAAGAAATTTTACAAATTATATTTTAACTTTTAAAAACTTTTTGTTTAGAATGTGGATGAATAAATTTACCCATACATCTCCTAGATTTTAAGTAATAATATATTATTTTATATATATTGGTGCATTAAAAAATAATATATCGTCGAAGCTTTTTTTTTTTTTTCATTTTTTATGAAAACTTACATGTCTAAGAGAGTATGAAATAAAATTTAGTCTTCTCAACTACATTACCAAAATCTTAATTTTAACAACAATTAGTCTTTTTTATGAAAATTATGTTCAACCAAAATTTAAAAACATTTTTCCTTTTTAAATAAAATAAATAAATGTCTAAGTAAATTACTATTATATTATTTGTTTGCATTGAAAATATTTTTAATGCAATAATATTCATTTTAATTATTATATTATTCATTTTACATAGTTTTTAAAATAATGTTTCTTTATTTCTATTGTTTATAACTTACTATAAAAAAGTAAATTTTAATTTATATTTTTCATATTCTCTATAGATCCAACTACAAAATGTTAAAAATTTTACATTAATTAAAAATAAGAAGAGATTATAATATATAAATTGGTGTAAATATTATTTTTATTTTATAAAATTGAATTAAATTTAATATCAAAATTTTTTCTTGGTTAAGTTTACCATGTTATCTACTATTAAGTCGTTATTTACAATCTATTAATGTGTAGGGTCTATTAAAAACACTATGGCTCTAATTAGTCAAGAAAAATAATTTGTGAAAAATAAAAACTTAGACTATAAAAGCTCGGCTTAAAATAAGAAAAAAATAAGTTTGGGTTTTTACCAAAAAAGAAAACTCTTGTATGTGTTTCTTTTTGAAATGATAAATTGGACTCTAATCTTGAAATAAAAACAATTTGTTTAACTTTATATTTGTTTTAATATATCATTTGTTCTAATAAGAGTATAATTTGTGATAAAAAACAATTTGTTTAATTTTATATTTGTTCTAATAAATTATTGAGTTTATGGATTTTTTTATATGATATTTTAGTTTTTCATTTTAATCCAATGTGATAGACTTAAAAACACAATTCCAAACAATTTCTCTATTCTCTCATAATTTTTTTTCAAAAAATTACATTGCTAAATTTTCCATAAACAATGCCTGTTTCTAAAATCCAGTGAACATTGTAAACAGTCCAAACTTGGTGCCACTAACTTATTTTTTTGTGGTATCTTTGTACAGAATTTTCTAATATTTATATGTACTGATGCATCCTCATCTTAACTCTCTTGCCGGACAACAATGTGCTCTATAAGTAATCATTCTCTCTCTTCACAATTAAACAAGTGTGACTGAACTAATAATGAGTATGGTAAAATGAGATTATCAAGAAACAATGACAGAGCAAGTGATTAACCACTTATATTAGGTGTAGTACATTTACTTTCCCATTTATCAGTGACAGTGTCAGGGGAAGTAGGATTCCTGTTCTTCAACAGTACAGCTTCATCCCACTCCGGTGAAGCCGGTGGTGGTGAATGTACACGACTTTCTGCAACTCCTCCGTTATCAACATCTATCTCATCCTTCCCACTCTCAATTCTCTGCAGTTCATGCAACACCTCATCCATCGAAGGCCTCAACTCCTTTTCCCTCTGCAAACACTGTAAAGCCAACCCTGCCATTGAAACTATCATCCCCTTAACCCTACTGTCCGAATCAAAACCAAGGCAAGGATCTACAAGCTCACTAATTGCACTTTCTTGAATCTTCCTAACTGCTAGATTTGACAAGTTAACCTCATCCCTACTCCTGTTCATATCAACAGCAGGCTTGGATGAGATCAGCTCAATAAGCACAACCCCAAAACTATACACATCACTCTTAATAGTCAGCTGGTAGCAGCTATAATATTCAGGGTCAAGGTAACCCGGGGACCCTTGCGGAGCTGTGGAGACATGCGTTACATCGTTTGGGAAGTCTCTTGAAAGACCAAAATCTGCTACCTTAACACAGAAGTTGTTGTCCAGGAGAATGTTGTTTGTTTTCACGTCGCGGTGGATGATGTCTGAGGCGTGTAGATAAGCCAATGCAGTGGCAGTTTCTATGGCAATTTTCATACGTGTAGGCCATGGTAGCAAGCCAGGCTTGGATAATCCACCGTGGAGATGACATGCTACGGTGCCGTTTGAAATGTATTCGTACACAAGTAGGAGTTCACGGCTGTGCCGTGAAGTGCACCCGTAGAGTGACACTAGATTTTTGTGACGCAACCTTGTGAGGATTTTAACTTCGTTCATGAACTGTTCTACTCGCCTCCAATTGTGCTCGTATAACCGCTTCACCGCAACTTCCCTTCCATCCGGGAGTTTCCCTGCATTTTCATTTCAGGGTCTAAGTGTTGCAATATGAATTACATGAGAAATATTGATTAGTTCTACTAATTTTAGCTTAAGAAAAAGCTAGCTTTATTTTTTTCTTTTTAATTTTTCTCTTACAGATGTTTATGAATAAGTCTGTCCAAGCACACACTGTTATGTATTAACTGTTTAATTCTTCTTCACACTTTCAAAGTCCTATCCTATCCAATTTTCACTTTACATGTAATGTGATCAATTTTTCAGAGATCAAAGTTCTGGACCATGGACATGTTGAAATTGACCAAGACCAATGAACGCGTAGTACAAGTTCTCAACTATACAATAGCATGCTGTGTGCCAAACTATCAATGAATTGTGTGGTGTTCGATAAAGTAGCTTACCATAGTAGACAGTACCGAAGCCTCCATCTCCAAGTTCCTGAGCATGGTCGAAATTGTTTGTCACTTCTTTAAGCTGCGCGTAAGAGAAGAGTGGAACTCCAAAGTATTCGGCACTATTTGCTCGAAAAGAAATCGAGGAGGAATCAGAATAAGAATCTCTTGACTTCAGTTGTCCGCCTGAGGTAGCATGTTTTCGTTTGCGGAGTAGAAGGAAAAACAACAACCCAATTAACATCATGCATGGGACTCCAATGCCTAAACCTGTGAAAAGAGCCCAAGGGAAAATATCAATTGAAGATACTGGGAGACGCAACAAAGTGCATGACTGCTGCTACTTTCCTGAGACATTGAAATTAGCACTCATAGAGCTATACAAAATTTTAAAGAAGTTTTCATCATTCTGGGTAGAAAAAAGAAATCTGTAGATCCTCTTTATTCACACACTGATGAACTTTGACACTCAGGACCAACGATTTTGAAATCACATTTTGAAAAGGAATATCAAGTTATGTAAACAGTTCTTTACCTAAAGCCAGTTTGACCTTCCAACGCGACCTTTTTTCCGAAGCTGCAGCTATTCCAACAAACATTTTAGCAAACAACACAGATTTGAAGTGCGGAGATACATTTATGCAGAGATAAATATAGCACGTTAATTGTGGGTGTTGCACCAAAAACATTAGACATTAGACAAGCAATAAAAGCAACTAAGCTCTTTCAATCTAAGTGTACTAAATTCTAGATTTGAAATTTTAAAACGAGAGAACATGGATTAGGAACATCATCAAGGTCACTTCTCTTGAGCTGTTTGATTCTGTTTATGATATAGGAGAAGGAAGTGGGCCAGGGGAAATTTACAGAAAAGTAAACTGTGAAAGAACATCTAAGAACCTACAATGCGGAAAGCGGATAAAAGCAACAAGTATTAGTGCATTGCATTCGGGGATGCTTGTGTTTCCAGGGTTTTTGTTGTAGTATACCATTGGCACAACAAAATTGCTCTCTGCTGTCTAGTTGACACTGCCCTCCTTTGCGATAGTGGCAATCTGAACATTGATCTGTTAATGTTACTGTAACAGTGACATCGCCAGTTAAGAAAGTAAATGGGTCATTGGCGTCAGGCACGTCTTTAATTGGAAGCAGGACCCTTTTACACGCTTTCAAAGAACTCTGAGACGCATCCTCGTCTGTATTGAAGTGGTTGTAGTAGATACCGTAGCCAAGGCACCCATTATACTTGCTCATATTTATATTTGTGACATTGAGGGTGTTGTTGCACAAGAACAGACTTGCGCTGTATGCCAATCTAAAAGCAGCAAAGCGAGATTTAAGAGGAAGAGTATAACTGTTTGTGAAAGCTTCACAACTTCGGTTCTGCAGAAGGTCATAAAAATGTTCGTCTCTAAATTGAAAAGTTGTGAGACGGGTAGTAGGGCTACTAAGAAGCTCATGTATGTTTACAACCTGAACCCAACTTCCATTTGCTTGTACTTGGACAGATTTGGGCTCATGCGGATTATAATCATCACAATTTCGTATGGACAAGAAGCCACAGTCGCGGCGTCCAGTTATAGTAAAAGGGAAAGTGAGATTGCCAAGATATCCACAAGGAAAGGAAGGTGGACACCTTCCATGGTCCCCGGCCGCCAAGAGAAGTGGCATAAACTTAGAAAACAAAAGCAGTAATAGGAATCCATGAACCGGACTCATGCTTCTTCAATCGCACACTACGTCTGTGAGAAAAATAGTACAGAATTCATATCCGATTTGATTATCCAAACTGAGCAGAAGTTTGTCTCACTTGCTTTTATACTCTTTCCAATATAACACCAGTGGAAGCGCCTGATACGTCAGTTGAATTAGAAAATGACTAGGAATTCGGGGAATACTCCTCGAAAAAGTTTCCAGGGAAGAGGGAGTGTGAAACCAAGACAATTACACATACATACATATCTGGAGAGGGAGACCAATTCTTGCGACTTTGGACACAAGCACAAAGACTTGACTTGTCTGCTTATTCCTTATAATCTCTTAACGTACTCTGCTTCAAAAGCGAAACTTGTCTTTGGTCCTGGAGGCTCTAAACCGTGTATGAGACGCAAAGCATAATGAAAAACACTTGTGTGCATCATAATGAAGATTAAAAAAATATCACAAGTAGTCCAGAGGAGTTGGGAAATGCAGTGGGACCAACGAGGTTGAAACACTTAAAAGAGGTAGGAAAAAAGAGTACTAAATGACGTTGAAAGAGTGTAAGAAATAATAAGAGAAGGTTAAGGAAATGTTAAGTCCTTTTAAGCGGTTAGGTTCACACTTTACTTCAACGTGACCAGTCAACGAGGCCAGAGAGAAAACGCGTTCGCTGTCATAATCACTCAATTCAAATTTCTTGCCACCTACCCTCCTTCTTTCTGCTGTTTCCAGTTTCAAACACTCTCTGTGTGAACTAATGAAAGTTTTTGGCTTGCAAACTACCGTTTACGATAATGTAATACTCACTACTAAAAATCAAAATCAGATTTTCATTACATGAATCAACCGAGTTGTTATCACATGAGTCTGATTAATTTTGGTTCTCTGGCCACTTTATAATAATGAGATAACTACAGATCTAATTAAGCCTTGTATCAGTTATCATGTTACTTTCTCTGGTAATCTGCTTTTTGTGTCCACAGACATAAATGGAAAGAAAAGTCTCTTTATTTATCCTTTTCAAGTGACTTGGCATCTTTTACCATAGTGTGAGACAAACATTTTCCACTTATCATGTATTATTTATTTGCTTCCCAATTTCATGTTTATTTTACAAGGTCACATCTTATCTAACCGAAAAAAATTTATACCTTACAATACCAATTTCAATTTAAAACGTCAATTCCCTTAGGGTGACTTTATTCCCTTAGGGTGACTTTTTTTCCATTTTTCAAATATTTGTTGCCATCTTTCTTTTGTCACAAAACTTCTCTATTCTTCCTTTGGATCTCTCTTCATTTCACACACCACAGGGATGTGAAACAAATTGTTTTAGTTTTTCCAAGACTTGAAATTATTTATTTGCTTATAATGTAAACTCCATTTTTTTAATGTTCAAATTTGTATGCTATGTCCTCATACTCCACAGTTTTGACATGTCTCTCCCGAAAGGAGAGGCAAAAGACTTTGACATGGGACTCGCAATAAAATTGGATTAGCAACCTTTGAGTAGGGATCAGCCATTCTTATTGGTAGTAGCAGTAGCAGGATACTATATAAACTACCCTAAGAAACACGTTGCTTTGAAGATTTTATACCCAACCTCCAAACACATTAAATGCATAAACTTTAGACCTAATATATCTAACTTATAAGCAGGGTTCCTTTCTAAAAATTAAAGTGAAATTATCACCTACTTGTTGTGAACTGTGACTACGATATCTCATAGTCATCACAGAATAATTACGTGAACAAAGTAGTCTTCACAAAAAGGTGTTAGATAAGTTCAGCCACTATCCCATTAAGATGGAGTAATATGGGTTGGTGTATTTTAATAATAAAAAAAACAAAATTACTTCCCTTAAAGACTGTACAATCATCTATATATATCCTAATTTTGGTTTTTCTCCAAAATTTATATATTTTTAATTCTTTAATTTGTATCTATGAATATTTTGAAATTTTATCAGTTTTGTTAATTAATATGTTATCACTCAAATTTGATAAGTGTTTTTGGTTGCTATTCAATCCCCTAAGTATTGGTGTATTTCAATTCCTTATTGCAATAGCTTGCAAACAAACAAATTGTGAGGTAAGAGAAAATTTCTTTGAATTTAAAATGAAGTTGATGATGATGGGCATAGAAAGCTACTGACTGTTATAGGTATTGAAATTATTAAGTTTATGTCGTACGATGTGTGGTTTAAATTGAATGATATTGTGTTTTTCATTAGTTTTGAATATGATATTTGGTTAAAATAGTTAATTTTAGTTGTATTGATGTAGTAAAAAATCGTGTATATAAAAGCAATTGAAAAATGTATTACAAACTATGTAGATTATGCAGAATTGAATCTTTAAAATACAATTGAATTTTAGCAATTTGTTATTATTTGTTTACTTGGTTTTTTAGTATAAATTGAAAAACAATCTTATTTTAATCTTTTAAATTTTTAATATTTAAAATAAGTCTAACTCAATCTCTCAACTTAATAACTTTAAATTAAACTGATTTCTTCTTCGTTTTTGTTTTTCTTACTTTTTTCTACTGTTTACTCATATTTAGTGTTTGAAATATTATCGATCAAGTACTAGCAAATGGGTCAAGATGGCCGAGTTGGTCTAAGGCGCCAGTTTCAGGTACTGGTCCGAAAGGGCATGGGTTCGAATCCCATTCTTGACAATGAATTTTGTATTTGAATTTTTATAAAATTAATAGTTCGAATCCCTGCTTAATAGTGGCCCATTGTAGTAACTTCAGCCCATTATTGCGAAAATGACAGTTCAACATTCGATAAAGTTTAAAAACATCCAGCCCAATCCAAACCCTTAATTCTTTAACATACTATACTTCTCTGAGAAATGAAACACGAATTACAATACAAATATAAAGTCCAATGCACAACCAAAAATTTTTATGACCTCTAAAAATAATATGTAGAAAATAAATATTTTTAATTATATTTTTGACATTAAGTCAAATTTTCGGCATCTTGTTAGGTTTTAAAAGCTTATTGTCAAAAATAATGAATAGAAATAACAAATTGGTACAATTAATGAAATTTAAAGCTTATTGGCTTATTCGAACAAATAAATAATATATTGTATATATAAAAAGTCATATGATCCATCAAATTGGTTTTTTCGCAGCAAAAAAATAGTTTTTATTTGAATTTATATAAAAAAAAAATAGTTTAAAAGTTGTAATTTTATTTGTACGGTTATTCTTTTTCGTTAGTACAAAATCTAACTTTTTCAAAATACAAAGTAAGATTTTAATAGCCGTAATTGTGTTTTAGTAAGTTTCTAAAATAAAAATAAATAAATAAAATGTTTGATGAAGTATATAACCTTGAAATATTCTATTAATATCATCATATTTCGCAATAATATAACCCAGAGCTAATATATGCAATGAAAAATAGCCAATAGCAGCCCCATCCTAAATAATTGACAATGCATCAATGAAAGAAATTTAAAGCCCAAGCATTGGAATATTCAAATTATTTTATAAGTCAACTATTTTATAGATACAGAAGTAACATTTTTTTATTTCAAAACTGTACCGACATTATTAATTATTGCTTTTGGTACATGTGCTGACAGATTAATTTAAGTTATAACAAAGACAAATAGTGTTTTTCATTAACAATATTATTATACTAATTAACACGTCATTATGGCTTGACTAAGTACTTTGTGTATTTATTTTCACTTAGTTTTTTTAGAGACGTAGCCATCATTTTGAAGATTGATTAGGTCCTTTCCTTTTACCAACCAAACTGAAGTAGTATTTTAAACCTTCAATACAGAAGAAAGAAAATTGATTTTTTTGACATTAGGTAAGCCATTTGACAGTCTATTTTAGAAGGAAAACAGTTATGTAAAATGTAAAGTACTGCATTTGTAAAAGAAAATAAAAAATAATGTCAAATTTGTGTAAGTTTTTTGGACGTCAAAATAAGAAAAAATGAAAGAGGGGAGCTCTCCATACTCCCAATTCTGCATTTTTGTATGACACAGACAACACACTGCAAACATACATCACTTTTCTATTCTTTTGGAGTGTTCCACTGTCGTTTTAGAGAGGAAATTCACTTTTGGAACATGCTTAATTATCCTTAAAAGCATGTTTGTGTATTGAATCTTAGTTTAAAAACTAGGTTTTGTAAATGTAAACTATTTGCAACTTTGTTAAATCTTTAAATTTAATTCCAAAATTATATATTCTAGTAGTCTGTATAGATAATTTCCTATTAACACTCCTGTTCATCCAGCCATTGCAATTATGCAGTTTCAATACAGCTAACATGTAGTCCCTATTTAGTTGGGATCTCTTTCGATCAAATAATGCAATCCATTTTCTATTTTCATGATAAAAATAAATTGGAAAAGTGCAAAAGGTTAAGCAGAAGAAGAGTGACTGACCTGGATCATCCGCTCCACATTTGGCAGAATGAACTCTGTCAGTGCAATAACACNTGAAANCGTACATATCTGAATCNAAACCGCACCTCCCTCCGGTGCTGTTGCAGACGCTGCAGTTACTCGCAGTCCACGACAGCAAAAATCCTTTGCTCAACGCTTCAGCAACGCCTCCTATTCCATCTTCCACAACCGTATCCACCACCTCACCCTTGCAATTCTCTCCCACAACGCTTATATTTTCATCTCTTTTATCCAATGCCAAAACGGAACTCGTCTCGTTTTCTGCAGAACAGCCAACTCTGTGTTCGTGAAGCGAAGGTGCGTCACAGCCGTAGAACAACACCATGTCTGTTTGATTCGGAGCAACACGGAACACGTTAGTAGGAGGAAGAGTGAGATTCTGAGTTGGAAGAAGACAACCTGTGGTGGTGTTTGATTGGAAAGTTGAGAACGCGGCATTGGAGAGTCGCAGGGACTGGTTTTGGTAGAAGATTTGATGAATGAGGTATTGGGTTTGAGAGAGATTGAGGATAGGGAAGCCATGTAGAGAACAAGAGATTTCAAAACCAGGGCTCCCACAGTAAGGTTCTTGCGTTCCTTTGATGTAAAAAGGAAAGCTTATCGATTGGTTGCTGTTGGGGCAGGTTTTGGGTGCACATGCAAGGAATTTAGGGTCGACTTGAGAAGAAGTGATTTGGGCGAGGAGGTAGAAGATTATGATGTAGGAATTGGTGATAAAAAATTGGGCGTTTTGGTTTATCATCTTTGAAGGTTTTGTTTGTTGCTGTGGATGAAGATGATTGAAGAGAATTGGTTATACGAAAAATTATGAACAGTTGGATTACGGCCGCCTAAGGCGAAGGGATTTGACTTTGAAAGTTGGAATTGGGAGTGGATGGTTCTGACAAATCTTTGAGTGAAAAAGAATTGTCCAGTTGTCTCTGCCTCTTATCTCTGAATTCATCATCTCCACATACAATACAATGACCAATTTTAAAAAAGAAGGGAACAAGTTGAAAATGTTGACCCCATTCCCCTCTCTCTCACCATTTTAATTCATTTCCACTTGCATTTCGCTACATGGCTCCATTGCAAACGTTAGAGACAGCGAGAGAGAAAGATAAATGACATTTAATTGTTCTGCTAATCTTGAAAACAAAAATCCTTGGTCAAGTAAGTTTATGTATAATAAATCATATAAAATAGAGATAAACATGGATGGTTTATGGTTTGACACTAATGTTTTATATTCAAATTTTGTGTTTTGGTTTTAATAATTGACTTCCAGTTTGTAGATAATTTTTACTTGATGTGAAATTTTCATTTTGATTAAATAATCATTTATCCAATAAAATATTGTATTTGTATACATATAAGTTTTATAAAAAAAAAAACACGTGAGAAATAGAAATGGTGGTTGAGATGGTAAAGGAAAACGGTGTTACAAAAAGTATTATAAAATAATGTTACGTTAAAGATTTTTTTTATGAATTATCTCCTTTTGATCTAATTTCTTAAATTAATTAAAACGGTGATAATTAATTTGACCTGATTTGTTAATTTGTGGGTAATATATGATCAGTATCGCATTAACTCGAGTAGAAATTGCAATGCAGAAAGGAAAAAGTTTATTTAACAACTTTTTTTTGACAACACATGTGTGAGAGTTTATGATTGGTTCGTTTTAAATATTTTCTCAAAATAAATTCAAACATACACCAATGAAATAATGACACATATTTTGTTGTCAAAAAATAGTTATTAAAATATCATTGTCCATACAGAAAAGACAGAAAACTACTATATTATCGAAAAACCCAAAAGATCTTTGTGCAGATCATCTCTTCCTTTATAGAATTAATTGGTTCATCCTTTACCACAATAATTAAACTCCTTTATAAGAAATCATATTGGGTTCAGCAATTTTAGTTGATGGTGAGATTAAGGATATTTTTATTGGATTTGTGGGCCAAATCTGAAGTGGTGTGGCACTTTAAATATGCCTTAGCCTCTCGGCCTGAGAAAGTAACTAACAATTGAACCGGGCCTCTGACTAGTGTATAAATTGAGGACAATCAATGACACACATTTGACCCAAAACAATGGAAAATCAAATGATACAGATGCGTAAGAAGACAAAACTCCTCCTCCAATATTTGATCCCATCAAAGGGGTCCTTTGATACCATAATATTCCTCGTCTTCGAAATCTTATATCCTAAACTAATATAAAAAACCAAAATGATAATTATAAAAAACAATAAATTTAGTATGTTATGATCTTTTATTTATTTTTATGATATTCCGTAACTCTCAATTAAAAAGAAAAAAAAAAAGTTGTCTTTCCATCTCCTTTTCTTGAAATCATTCATTTTCAAACACGTCTTAGTGTTTTCGGCTAATCACGAAATTGGACGTTACAATTGCTTGGACCATAAATTAAAGAAAAAGGTTATTGAGTCTCCACATTCAAAGCAATCTCTGATTTCACAGTGATTATGGGTTGGGCTTTGTACACTATTTTGTGTGTTGAAGTTGTTAATTTTCTAAGTATGAATTTTCGTTATTTGACTTCACACTATATATGCTGTTTTTCTGTTGACAAATGAGGTAAAAATAACAGTTTAATTTAGATTATTAGGAAATTACATATGATTTAAAAATGAGTCAAAAGGAGGCGAAGTCCGAGAGGGTATATTTGCTGAAAATTAGATGGTTGAAAACTGATGAATATGACTGATGCGAAGAATAAAAGTGGCATGGTCATGGTGGATCTTGTGGGTCTTCCCACTAGCATTTCATTTCCATTTTCCACCACAATTTCTCCCAACACGACCACACTCACAAACATCTATCAAAAACATCTATCAAACTCTCCTTTTCTGCTTGCAAAATTACTGTCCTAGCAATTCAATTTGAAGCTACAACAATTCTTAAGTCATGTTGTCGGTGACCGATAAACGGAATATTTATTTCACACAGAAAATATATCTTACATTGTAATTTTTCACCGCAACGAAATCAAAGTCATTAAAAATGTGTGACAGTTAGAATTCAATTGGTTTGCGCTAAAGGCTCAATCATTAATGACCCAATAGTTTGGTTAGCTATGACCTAATCAAATTTTGTGGAACAAATTTACCTTTCCAACGTGACTACTGTTCAAAACAAATGATACAAAAAAAATGTTTAATATGTAAAATAAAAGTAAAAAACTATAATGTATTTATATATCTATAGTATTATGTAAACAGATTCACTTTTTTTTCTGTTCATATTTAATTTTAAATTTTATTATATTAAAAAAGTATAGATTTTTTTTTTTAAGTTTTATCTTAAAAAAAATATAAATTTAAAATATAATTTGATTTGCTAATAATTTTCTTTGAATAATTTGTTTATAAATAAACCTAAATAATTTATATTCGTATTACTAATTTTTAACTTTACATTAAGTTTCTTATTACATATTTCCACCTACAACCATATTATTGTTTAATTTTATTTTTCTAACTTATTACACACACAAAAATTATTATATAATTTTTTTAACCAGTTAAATATATATTTTCAAAATTAATTTTACAATAAATAACCGTAATTACAGATACTTTTTTCTATTATCATAATTACAATTATATTAAATTCTTATTTATTATAATCACTCTTAAAATTTGTGTTCTCGATTAATTTATAAATATTAAATTAAATATATTTTTTAAATTTATACTTACATCGGTTGATAAAAATTTTAAAATTTTAATAAAGGAATTTATTATAAATAAATAAGTAAATAAAAAAATATAGTTATAAAGCCACACAAAAATGTTGCTAAGAAATTGTTACTAAAAAATATAATTGCAAAAACAGATCACTTGCAAACTTAGAAAAAAACGGGATGAGAATTCAGTTTATAGAAAACGAAATTGTACTTGAACAAAAAATGGAGAAAAAATAATTATCTAGTCACATTAATAAAGTTCAAAAGTGATTTATAACAAGAAAAAAATATCCTGATAAATATTAAAAAATATATTATGTATAATTTTCATTCTTATATATATATATATATATATATATATATATATATATATATATATGTTTGCTAATTTAGGTAAAGAGTTTTTTTAGTAGATACATTTTAGAAAAGTGTACCAAATTTTAGGTTACAAAAAAGTTTCAATTAAAAAAAAAACAACTTTAAATCTAAGAGTATTTTAATAATTTTAAAATTTAATTTAAAATAAAAATTGGTTATTTCTCATTCTGATTGGTCCACGTGAAAAGTTATTACGTTTTATTACATATTTTTTAAAAGGAAATTATTTTTTAAAATAAAAATAAAATAAAAGGTATTTATTTTTTAAAATAAAAGGTATTTATTTTTTAAAATAAAAAATAAAATAAAAGATAATAACTACTCATTCAGAATGAGAAATAACTATTATTTATTATTTATTTTAAATTAAATTTTAAAATTATTAAAATATCCTTAAATTTAAAGTTGGTTCTTTTTTTTTAACAGAGACTTTTTTGTAACCTAAAATTTGATTCACTCTGCTAAAATGTATCCACTAAAAAAACTAAATTAACAAACTCCATATATATATATATATATATATATATATATATAATAGAAAATATAGGTAATTGTTATTTGTTTAATCTATATATAAACTCATCAACCATTTTTTTTCTTTTATTATTGCTATTATTATTAAGAAATTAATTTTAAATTTAACTCAATCTTACAAAATTAATTTATAAAATGATGTTTGATTCATTTATATATAACAAATTTGTTTTTATTTGTACTCAACGTGATATTTCTGACATACTTCTCTTGTTAAGTTATATACATCTTGTAATGAGTTTTTTAATATAGTAAAAATTATATATAGAATTAATCTTCCTTAAATATACAAATAGAGTATTCTATTTATAATATAAGAAATATACCTTAAGCCCAAAATACAAATACGGAATAATAAGAAACAGACCAAAGATAAAAATAATATATCTAACGTTCATTCTTAAGTTGGTTCATACATTTTAGACGGGTTTATTCATATACTAATTAGATAAAGTATAGCGAAAAACATTATACGAATTATTCTATACATTGATTATATGAGTTTAAGAATATACATTATACGATTTCATATATTGATTGTACGAGTCTTGTAACACACACTAAACGAGTTTGTCAATGCATTAATTACACTTAGAAGAGTATGTTGATATGCATATTAGATGAATCTATTAATACATATTAAACGACTTTATCTATTATATTATTAAGCAAGTCTTGCAATATGTATTACATAATGTTGAAAGTCTTATATCGACTAGAAATAAGATCAATTTATAATATACAAGTGGGTGTAAATATCACGTTACAAGCCGGTTCTGTGAAGTTAAATTAAACTCAAAGTCTAATTTTTTTAACACATAAGTTTGTCATATGTACTAATTTATATTTATATTTATATTCAACTCTATATATTTATACTGATTCTTCGTAATTTTAGACAATCTACTTTATTCTTTTACGTATTTTATTTTTTATATTTATAAAAAGTCTATAATTATTTTTATAAATATATTAGTTTCATAAGATAGATTTGTTCAAAACTTAATTATAAATTTAAAAATATTTATTATTTCTTTTATGTCTAATATTTTTAAACAAACATTAATTACCTACGAACTTAAAACTAAGTGTGGTCTAAAACTATATACAAAGTGAGCCACTAAAAAAACACTTGATAATATTTACAATTTTATTTAGTATATGCATAAATATTAAAATAAAAAAAACAACTATTTCATATCAATACTGAATAATATAGTCAGTTCATTTAACTTTAAATTTCGTAGATAATATATATAGAGAGAGAGACACGCACACTAGTATTTTGATATGCGTAACGCACAAGATTAGTTTTAAGATTATTGAATTTTGTTTTTATTAAAATTAAAAGTAAATCAAGAATTTAAATAGTGATGAAACATATGATTTAAGGAAGAGACCGTAACTGAACAATATTTTATATTCGATAAAAAAATATTAATTTTGACGTACAATAATTTTGAATTTTGCATGAAATATTATTTGTGATATTCTATTATTTACTTTATTTTGAGTTTAGTAATGATGTCCATATTTAATTTGTTTTTGTTTGTTATTTTATATAATATTTTAAAATTTATCATCATAATGTGAAAGGTGTTCAGGCACATTAAAAAAGTTCACAAAAAAGGTTTCATTTCACAATTTATCTATTTTGAATTTCAAATAAAAATTTATTACTACAATTTTACAATGATTTTTAATTTCAATTTTAAATTTAAATTTGGTTACCACATATTTAAAATTTCAAAAATCTGAATTTTAAAAAAGAATTGAGATTGAAATGGTCAGTTATTTTTTTATCTTCTAAAGTGTTAAAAAAATTATAATTTTCAATATTCCATGTTATTGAAATTATGTATATTATGATTCGACTATAATAAATATATTGAAAATATCTGTTGCTTATAAATATAAAAATATTTTATCACAATTAAATTGAAATAAATAGTTTTGGAACAAAAATTTATTGAATAATATTAATGATAATATGAGATAAACAAGCTAAATATACAAAGCTTAATTTTAATATAAAAATTAAAAGTTCAAAAAATTAGTTGATCATAAATAAAATTAGTAAACAAAATGCAGCAACGAGTATTCTAATAAAAAAGATCTCCACTGACTAAATAAGACACTAACATGATTAAAAGACATATAAGAAATAAATATATTTGTTCTAACAAATTAAAAGTAAAAAATAATTGTTTCTGACAAAGCTATAGTGTGTCCTGTGACAAATGAAGCGGAGATGGTGAAGGAGAAGACAAAAACGGTTTAGGCGGAAGTTCCAATAATTCAACTTTTTTCTCTAACATTTCTACCACGCTACTTATTGTTGGTCGACTTGAAGGGTGGGTTTGTATGCACCACAAACCTACCACTGCCATTTTCCTCATCATTTTGTCATCACCTTCATTCCTTACAATTTGTAGATCAAGCTCTTGATTTGATTCAAGACGATCGTAAATCCAATGAGGAAAATACAATTCACTTGAACGATCGACTTCAACCTTTATATTCTTTCTTCCTCCAACCATTTCCAAGATCATCATTCCATAACTGTAAACATCCGATTTATGTGACACGGCGCCAAAGTTTCTGCAGAAAACTTCTGGAGCAATATAACCTGCAGTTCCCCTTGCACCAGTAATTGATACCGCACTTTCTCTTGTTGGACATATTTTTGCAAGTCCAAAATCTGAGATTTTGGGGCTAAAATTCTCATCCAGTAATATGTTGTGAGGTTTTATGTCAAAATGCAAGATTCTAGTGTTGCAACCTCTGTGTAAATACTCCAATCCACGAGCAATGCCAATTGCAATGTTATACATTATCTGGCAATCCAATTGATGAGTAACCTGTAATGGATTTTTGTCTTGATATATGAACTTGTCAAGAGATCCATTAGTCATAAACTCATATATCAGAGCACGTTTAGAACCATCAAAACAAAATCCTAGGAGTCTGACAACGTTAACATGTGAAGTTGTACTAATACTTGCGACTTCATTGATAAAATCTTCTCCGTTGCCTTTCGATTCAGCTAAAATCTTTACTGCAACAACACGTCCATCATGTAACTTCCCTTTATATACGGTACCGAAGCCTCCTTGCCCCAACTTGTTTTTAAAAGAGTTGGTCATTTTCTTAATCTCTGAATAATTGTGCCTAGTTATAGGAAGAGGTCCGTGTTCCTTCAAAATCTTCTGAATAACATGATGGGTTGGGTTATCCCTCCGAAACAAAAGAGACGAGGGAAAGATCTTTGTCCTAAACCAACAAGCCAAGACCACCACCACTACAACTCCAACAACCCCCACTGCCAAAGCTGGACAATTTATATAATATCAAAGGAAAATGTATAGCGTAAGTAAAATGTTAAAGACTATTCTCTTTAATACTTGAAAGTTATATCTTGTACCATGAGAAAAAAGAATTTATAAAATAATTAATTTTCAGAATGTAGTAATAAAATAACGAAATTGAATTGAATTTGTCTGTAGTGTTCTACCTATTTTCACCATTGTAGCGCTGTTCTTATTGGTTATCCCTGCAGAAGACAAACAAAGATATCTGACCGAACGAGATTGAAGGAAGAAAACGAACATCAATATACTCATAACTTAGTCAAAAAGGAACCTCGGCCAAATAATCGAGGCCCAATAGCTTAGTCAAATAGGTGAATTTTACCCTGGAGCTTTAACTCCGAAACACAAAACAGGATATGGAGAAGGATTCGCCCAAACATATTTAATTCGCTTATGCAACGGTCATTTTGTGGGAGGTATGTTCATCAAAAGAGAGAAAAGTGACTGACCTGGATCATCCGCTCCACATTTGGCAGAATGAACTCTGTCAGTGCAATAACACCTGAAAGCGTACATATCTGAATCGAAACCGCACCTCCCTCCGGTGCTGTTGCAGACGCTGCAGTTACTTGCAGTCCACGACAGCAAAAACCCTTTGCTCAACGCTTCAGCAACCCCTCCTATTCCATCTTCCACAACCGTATCCACCACCTCACCCTTACAGTTCTCTCCCACAACGCTTATATTTTCATCTCTTTTATCCAATGCCAAAACATAACTCGTCTCGTTTTCTGCAGAACACCCAACTCTGTGTTCGTGAAGCGAAGGTGCGTCACAGCCGTAGAACAACACCATGTCCCTTTGATTCGGACCAACACGGAACACGTTAGTAGGAGGAAGAGTGAGATTCTGAGTTGGAACAAGACAACCTCTGGTGGTGTTGGATTGCAAAGTTGAGAACGCGGCGTTGGACACACGAAGGGACTGACTTTGGTAGAAGATATGATGAACTAGGTATTGAGTGTGAGAGAGATTGAGGATAGGGAAGCCATCTGGAGAACAGGAGATTTCAAAACCAGGGCTCCCACAGTAAGGTTCTTGCGTTCCTCGAATGTAAAAAGGAAAGCTTATAGATTGGTTGTTGTTGGGGCAGGTTTTGGGTGCACATGCAACGAATTTAGGGTCGACTTGAGAAGAAGTGATTTGGGCAAGGAGGAAGAAGATGATGATGGGAAAACAGAAGGGTTTGAGGATAAAAAACTGGGTGTTTGGGTTTATCATCTTTGAAGGTTTTCTCTGTAGCTGTGGATGGAGATGATTGAAGACTGAAAACATAACTATGAACAGAGAGAAAAAGGAGTTGTATGTTCTCTCCCTCTTGACTTTCAATTGAATTAATTATCTCCACAGGCAGAGGATAGGATAAATAATTATGAACAGAGAGAAACTTAAAGCTTATTGGCTTCTTTGAACAAATGAATAATATATTGTATAAATAAAAAGTTATATGATCGATCAAATTGGTTTTTTCGCAGCAAAAAAAAAAAACAAATTTTATTCGAATCTATGTAAAAAAAAATTGGTTTAAAAGTTGTGTTTGTACAAGCATTTTTATTTGTACGGTTATTTTCTTCGTTAGTACAAAATTTAACTTTTTTAAACTACAAAATAAGAGTTTAATAGTCTTAATTCTGTTTTAGTGAGTTTCTAAAATATAAAAAAAATAAAATAAAAATTGATGAAGTATATAATCTTGAAATATTCTATTAATATCTTCATATTTCTCAATAATATAACCCAGAGCTAAAATATGCAATGAAAAATAGCCAATAGCAGACCCATCCTAAATAATTGATGATGCATCAATGGTGGAATTGAAAAGAAATATAAAACCCAAAGAGCTGTTTGGAATATTCAAATTATTTTATAACTCAACTATTTTATAGATACATACAGAAGTAACTTTTTTATTTAAAAACAAAGGATATTTCTTTATTAGAAATGGTACCCTCCAATAGGCAACTTCAACAAGTTGACCACCTTCAAGTAAACATACTATTAATAATCACAAACTTGCATAACCAATTGAGCTATAAACATAAACATCTTTTCGGAACTCCTGGTGTTAAATACAACAGGTTAGTTGTCTGATCGGTAAGGAAAAAAAAAGTGTTGATGAGTAAATGAACCTAATAAGTATTTTTTATTTTATTTTATTTTATTTTTCACTTACTTTTATATCAGTTTATAAATTTTATTTTCCTTTTCTCCAAACATATTTAAGTTTCTACTTAGTTTTTATTTATTTATTTATTTTTCTCCTCGTTTCCAAACATGTCATTACAAACATTTATATATTCCTTCAACAAAATGGTGCTCTCATGACCATGATAATTGTCATAAATACTTAATTCTTAAAGACGTAACTTAGTTATTTATTTAGAGTAAGCCAATCTAACTGTAAGATTCCAAGTAATTGGTTTTTCGCTTTTTGAGAGGTTACATCAAGGTTTTCTTTTTTTTTCGTTGTTAGACTTGTTAAGAAGAAAAACTTTGAAACAGAACTATTAGACAGTCAAATACAAATTAGGAAAACTTATAGTTGTTATGTGAAGGATTCGCCCAAACATATTTAATTCGCTTTATGCAATGGCCAATCTTTGGGAGGCACGTTCATCAAAAGAGAGAAGAGTGACTAACCCGGATCATCAATTATGAAGTTGTTTTCATCCAGCCATTGCAATTATGAAGTTTCGGTAAAGCTAACATGTAGTCCCTATTTAGTTGGATCTCTTTCGATCAAATAAATGCAATCCATTTTCTATTTTCACGATAAAAATAAATTGGAAAAGTGCAAAAGGTTAAGCAGAAGAAGAGTGACTGACCTGGATCATCCGCTCCACATTTGGCAGAATGAACTCTGTCAGTGCAATAACACTTGAAAACGTACATATCTGAATCAAAACCGCACCTCACTCGGTGCTGTTGCATGGGGTGCAATTACTCGCAGTCCATGACAGCAAAAACCCTTTTCTCAACGCTTCATCAACCCCTCCCGTTCCATCTTCCACCACCGTATTCACCACATCACCCTTGCAACTCTTCGCCATAAAGCTTATATTTTTATCCCTTTTATCCAATGCCAAAACGGAACTTGTCTCGTTTTCTACAGAACACCCAACTCTCTGATCGTGAAGGGTAGATGCGTCACAGCCGTAGAACAACACCATGTCCGTTTGATTCGGAGCAACACCGAATACTTTAGTAGGAGGAAGAGTGAGATTCTGAGTTGGCACAAGACAACCCCTGGTGGTGTTTGATTGCAAAGCTGAGAACGCGGCATTGGACAGTCGCAGGGACTGATTTTGGTAGAAGATTTGATGAATGAGGTATTGGGTGTGAGAGAGATTGAGGATAGGGAAGCCATCTAGAGAACAGGAGATTTCAAAACCAGGACTCCCACAATAAGGTTCTTGCGTTCCTTGGATGTAAAAAGGAAAGCTAATAGATTGGTTGTTGTTGGGGCAGGTTTTGGGTGCACATGCAACGAATTTAGGGTCGACTTATTGGGAGTTTATGTTTTCATGGGATTACTGTCTAAATACAGTGATCCTGGCTTTTTTAGTTAGAACAGTTTAGATACGTTTTCTGTTAGGATATTTCTTTACCAAAACTCTATATATAGAGCTTTACTCTTTCATTTTGTAACAACACAGAACATTTTCATAGTAATGAAACGATATTCATTCTCTAAAGATAAGTTTTAAGCTTTCGACTCTTACCTCAGATCTTCTCTTTCTTTCTTCTTCTCTTCGGTCTTCTTCGACGCTTTTCATCCAGCGTCCACCTCCTCTTGCTCCGATCCAGTTTCTCCATGGAAGCACCGAGAGCTTTCTCTGCTTTCTCTCACGACAGGATGTCAAGTCGTCCAGCAAATATCTGACACTATGAAGCTTCTAGCGAAAGCTTAAGTTTCGCGTATTGGTTTTGGTCTGAAGATCGTTTTGGGCCGCACCACTTGGACAGGCCCAATCTTTGAGAAGAAGTGATTTGGGCAAGGAGGCAAAAGATGATGATGTAGGAATTGGTAATGGAAAAAAGGAGGGGTTTGAGGATAAAAAATTGGGTGTTTTGGTTTATCATCTTTGAAGGTTTTCTCTCTAGTTGTTGATGGGGGAGATGATTGAAGACGGAAAACATAATTATGAACACGGAGAAAAAGGAGTTGTATATTCTCTCCCTCTTCACTTTCAATTGAATTAATTATCTCCACAGACAAAGGATACGATAAATAATTATGAACAGAGAGAAATTTAAAGCTTATTGGCTTATTTGAACAAATAAATAATATCTTGTATAAATAAAAAAGTTATATGATCGATCAAATTAGTTTTTTCGCAGCAAAAAGTTCTTATTTGAATTTTATATAAAAATAATAATTTAAAAGTTGTGTTTGTACAACTATTTTTATTCGTACGGTTATTCTTTTTCGTCAGTACAAAATTTAACTTTTTAAAAATACAAAATAAGAATTTAATAGACTTCATTGTGTCTTGGTAAGTTTCTAAAAAAAATGTTTGATAAAGTATACAACCCTGAAATATTGTATCAATATCTTCATATTTCTCAATAATATAACCCAGAGCTAAATATATGCAATGAAAAATAACCCAGAGCTAAATAGGCAAATTATTCAACAAGTTGACCAACTTCAAGTAAAAAAAAAAATGTTTTGCCAGCCCGTTACTTTCTAAGTCTCCTTTAATTGTACATTATGAAATACGAATATTAATGGGTTTTAAATTAAGTTATCTGTGATCCTACTACTTCTTCACTGATCTTGACTACAAAATTCTACACCTGATTTTATTTTTAAAAGGTACTTTAAAGAATTAAAAGAAAAAAGTTATATTTAAATTAATCTGAATCTCGATTTTTAGGTGATATGAAATTATTTGATATACAAAAATAAAATCAGAAACTATAAATTATATTTGCATGTAACATTATCTTAAATTTATTCATAATAGGTTCCTTATATAATTTTTATAATTTAACTTGTGCTTAAATTAACTTTAACTTAAAAAAAAACTTCACTTTTATTTCCTATAAATATAAATAAATTTGTTCAGACATAAAAACAGTAAAAAAATTGTGTCGAAGACACTGTAATAGAAAACTATTTATGTTAATTCACATTTTTTTTTGTCAATTACTTATCAGCTCCTGCGTCTAAATTTTTTGTACCATGTAATAAGTTAACTTAAAAAATTTGTCTGGTGCAAAGAAAATAGAGTATAGTATATTTCTTCTTGTTGTCAAATTCTGTATTTCTTTGTTAGAACACATCTAGTTTTCTCCTCTATTTTTTTATTCTGAGGAGAACTTAAATAAATAAATAAATAATAGAAAAACCCTCCCTTCCATTCCTTTGAGAAATTTCCGACTTCGAACTATCTTCATAATTTTTTAAAAGATCTATTGTAGGTTTTGTGCTATATCTTCTCCAAATTATGTCATCCACACGAACCTCAATATTATATGTCACCTCCAAATTTATGTATATCGAGGGACAATTTGAGCTGACGAATATTTATAGGATCATGAATTTTGAGTGGAGTAGGAGTATCTCACATTTCCTTCTTTTTTTTTATTTTTAAATTATGAAGACTGGTTTTTTCTTCTTTTCTAAAGGTTTATCTCACATCAGATTTTTTATTATTTATAGAAATGTGATAGTATGTTTAAAAAGTTTTCAGTTAATTTTGTTTTTAATATTCGGTACCTCTTAATTTAGAAGTGAAAATTTTCCTTACGTTATCTTTTCATTAAAGATTTATTCTGTGACAGCAGAGTGTTTTTGGGTAGTCAAAATTGGAGGTGACATATAATGTTCATATTGTAACACCCGGGAACTTACAGGGACTGTTGACTGTCCCCACACATCACCACGAGACTTTCCAGTGTGTTCCCAGAATTTCTCCAGGCTAAGCACGCTTAACCATGGAGTTCTTATGGGTTAGGCTTCCGAAAAGTAAATGCATTTTGGTGATATGGGTAGCCAAATCAATTCATTTAAGATATTCTTCAACTGTATAGTTCCATACCTATACAGTATCCAGATCCCTCTCATTCCGGTGTATGTTCGATTCGTCCATGTGCCCCTTCCACTCGAAACCTGCCAGGAACCGCTCCTTGTCTGTGCCCCCTGCATCATGCTTCTTGCACCGGCGATCACTCCCCGCCCTCGTCAGTGCCCGAGTGTCACACATATTGCGTGGACTTTGTAACTAAGATTCATACTAAATTTTAGACCTCTTTTTCATTGCTTTTGCTTTCACATATTATTATTACAAAAAATTACTTCGTGTTTGTATAATTGTAAGTTTGTTCATACCAATGAATCTGAGGGAGTTATTTTTGTTTTTATTTATCACAGGGAGGAAAGTGATGACACATAAATGTGATAAAAGAACTTGTGAAGTTGGTACATTGACAAATAAAGGAAAAGTCAACTAAACAGATATAAAAAAATGCAATTATCCTTTCTTTTATATTGCGTCCTCTTGGTGTGTAGCTATGTTTTGGATAGGAAAGTTATTAAACTTCTTTCATGTTTGGAGCACCAAATTATTCCAATATACTTAATAATTTCAAATCACTTAAAAATAATAATGAAATTCGAATCATAAAAATAAATATTAATATTTTTCACAATTTAGTTATAAATAGTTTATATTTTTTAGATGTTTTTTATTTATTTAATAGATTGTTTTTATTTATTTAATTTTAAAATAGTTAAATTTAAATACAAAAGGGGTAAATTTTAAAAATCAATTAAGTTTAAATAAAATGATAACTATATGTATAAATATAAATATATGAATTATTTTTGTGATGTGAAATATATAAAATATATTAAAATATTTTAAAATTATTTAAAATTAAATATTATTTTATATATTTAAAGAAACTGAGAGAAACGATACTCTTTTATTTCTTCTAAAATCTACCATTAAAAATAGGGATGAAGATAATTGTTCTTTAAAAATAAAATAAAATAATCAAACTCCACTCACTCTTACTATCATTAATTAGTTAATAGTTAATATTATGGATTAATATCTTGTTTTTTTTTTTATCTCAATGTAATTCTCATGTTTATTAAAGAGAATTAATGCAGTCTCTTTTATTAAATTAATATTACCATAGAATATGATAATTTGATGCATGGATAAGACGGAACACACAAAGCATTTTCACTCTTTTTTTTATCTCTTTCCTTTTATTTTTATTTAGAGGCCCAAAATTATATATATATATATATATATATATATATATATATATATATATAAACAAATTGTCACGAAAAACAAAAAGGAATAGTTTATAAATTAAAAATTATGACTTAATAATTGAGACTACTTAATAATAAGTGAAAAACAGTTTTGCAAAAAAGAGAAGATACATAATAATAGGTTATGCATAAATAGAACATCATAATATTTTTTTTCAATTAAAGACTTACAATTATAAATAATTTTAGGTATAAATATATAAATCTCCTTGTAAATTTACCTAAATGTGCAAATGAGTCAAGGTTTGCTGTGTCCCTGTATGAATATGACCGGTGCAAAAAATAAAACTGGAGTCCTTTTCGGACCACCACACATTCTCCAAACACACCCACGTTCAAAAAATCTTCCATCAAATTCCATCGGTGGTTACTCCCTGTACCTCCCCAATTCCAATCCCCACCCCCCAATTTTTTTTGGATATTTTTTTAAATACAAAATTAACCTTTATGTATTTTTTATTTTTACCGTTTTACCCCTATTTACTAAAGTTAACTTACCCTACTTCTTTTACACTCTGTCTCAGTAAAAACATACAGAGATTCCTCTCCTTCGTATTCCCACCCCCACCCCCACCCCCACCAAAGCTTTCATTTTTGAAATGCTCTCACTCTCCCAATCCTTCTTTTTTTTTTAAACGTATGTAATGTGTAGGATTGAGTAGCTTTGTTTGTTGATATCTGGTTGAGATTGGTCTGCTGTTGAGTTATGTTGAGTTCTGTGTCATCTCTGTGCTGTGTGCATTGAAGAAGAAGACGTCCAGGCACTGAAACGGATGTCGATATCCGTCGACGGATGTCGACATCCGTTTCCTATTTTTATTTTTTTAGTTTATTTTATAAGTAATTATATTTTAACTTTTTATTTTCAATTAATTTTGTTACGTTTGTTTTAATTTTTTTGTTTTATTAGTTTATTGTATTTATAAT